>NC_060234.1:39289504-39610528 GCF_021155775.2 Neodiprion pinetum
TTCAATGCGCGTCACTCGACTCAACGTCTTATCTTGTACACTCTTGCCGCAAACTGAACCGTCCTCGACCGGAGCTTTGCCTCCTCGAACAACTTCGAAAGCTTGAGCGACGCCACTGAGCTTAATTTCGGGGAAAAGAAAGGCCCGAAGATGATGCTGGCAGTCAAAGTTAACAGACAAATGCACTAAACTTTTTACGAATAGAATAATTTAGTCAGAATTGACGCCTGAGATTCTCTGGAAGTAGTATTAGCTGATCTTCGTGAGGTTTGATGTAATTTTTACCGCTTGGTTTGATTGCCTTGTTTTTATGAAAATAGCAAGCTTGGCTGATAACTCTTGCTGCTACGCTGTTAAAAATCATTGTGAATTTACTACCCATTTACTGTACAAAAGGGTTGTCCATTTACGAAATCAGGCTGCTGATTTCAATTACTCTGTATTTCTCGTAGATCTACTACGAATGTTTTTGATTTTACTAAAATTTATAGGAAAAATTACGAAAAATTAATTTCGATTCACTAAATTGTGTAGTAAATTAATTGTGTTTGTAAATCGAATAAACAGTGAATATATGGTGCATTCGTTCTTCCGTATCCGAATAAGACTTCCAATACAGTGAGGGAAGTACCATTCAAAAATATTTAAGAGGGTAGTTTCAGCTTCGCAAGTAACACTCTTGGAAGACTTGTCCTTCATCCCGGATGATTTTTGCTCGAATCCTCGGTCAAACACTTCTATTCTATTCAATACTGGTACAAGAGTCCAACTGCCTCCGTTTGTATCTGCAATGCATAAATTTAGTACTCTCATTTTACGCGACGAACGTTCGGAAGACCGGATTGTACACATTATCCATTAAGATCGTCGATGCGATTCGTTGCGGTACGCTTGCAAGTCTCTACGGGCT
The DNA here is from genome assembly GCF_021155775.2 of Neodiprion pinetum. Lineage (NCBI taxonomy): Eukaryota > Metazoa > Arthropoda > Insecta > Hymenoptera > Diprionidae > Neodiprion > Neodiprion pinetum. The sequence goes on from NC_060234.1 coordinate 39,290,415, forward strand.
GTTAGCAGGTCTGAAAAGACTGAATTAATACGCCACGACTGACGGGTCGTAAGAAAATTCGTGTGAAATCTAGTGAGAATATCCTTAAGGGTCGAGGGTTGTCTCAACGCCAACGTGCGAATTAGTCCGGAAAGCAATCTCGGAAAAAATTTGCCTAGTTTAAAGCGATGTAGGAAATTGTCGCGAGTAGATGGTATTTAATGGATGGTGGACCCGACGTCAGCTTTAAGTTTAGGGTCAAGCCGGATTCTGTCGAACTCGCGGGTTGAAGGGGTGAACGACTCCTCGCCCGTGTCGCGGACCAAGAGCCCGGCTTTCTCGTTTCAATCGCTTTTGGACCGCCTCCAAATGTCTACGTGCATCATTCGGGGGTGGGAAAAACCCTTTGTTTTTCACCCTCTTCATATTTTGATCGGCGTCGATCGGCGAGACGGCGACATTTTCCGATAGCAGCTGCAGCCGAAGGTCGATTCGGTGGAACCGCGTTGGATGCATGGCTAAGGGGGATATTTCGATAGGGAAATTACCCAACTATGGATTCTTCTCGCCGCCGCCGGGCAAGTTTCGATCAAATTGGAAATCTTTTCAGCCTCGAGCCTGCGATACCGTCAGCCGACAGTAAACGAAGTTACTAGTTTCCTGTACCTCCTAGTCTCGTTCCTAGTTTCTACCCACCGCTAGTTTATACCACTTTTCGTTACGATCGTCGTGCAAGTTCAGGTGACAGCAGTTCCCGAAGTCCTCGTGGTCTGCATTTAATTGTAAGGATTTCAGTGGAAAGTTCCGATCGCACCTAACGACGGGAGTTGCTAATTACTGCACAACGATCAATCCGCGCAGATACTTGATTATACATATTTCCGAATTATACTTCGTTTCGTGAAAGTGAAGTTCGCCATTTGATGATCGATGGGGTTGGATATCATCAAGGTATCACCTGCATATTTATGGTCGTAACGGGAAGTTGTGGCGAAGGTAAGAAAAGGTGGTTAAATCCGGTGTACCGATTTTGAGAAATTTGAACGGAACGACGGCGGTGGTGACTCGGGATTATCAAAGAGGCTGGTGACAGCAAAAAACGGAAGGCTGATGATCTTGCGGTATAATTTACGGCGCCCGATTCTCCACCGGCAGATCAATTTTCCGACGATAAAGGATTTCCCCAAACACAATCGCTGACCCTTTTTTGCTTATTAGTGGAGTCGGTGCAATGTTGAACACCCACGACGAACCGACCGGTTGAAGAAAGCGGATCGGAAAAAAGTAGCAGTGCAGCTACGTTTCGGAACCGAGAACTCGATTCCACTCTGCGCTTCCTTATTCACCCTCTTATACTCACAAGTAATTTGTTATAGTAGATTAAAAACTAAGCGACGCTTATTTTTTTCTATCTGCCATTACACACTTTAAGGGGGTGAAACCACCCTCCAAACTAAGGCATGTCAAGGGGTGATTTGGCAGTTTCACCCGCAACGACAAAATATTTTTTAACCAATCCAACTGAAAAACTTTTCTCGTAACAGCAAATAAAAAATGTAATTTTTGCGATGATATAAAAAAAAAAAAAAAACCGACAAATCGCCCTTTGACACGCCTTACTTTGGAGGGTGGTTTCAACCTCTCAAAGTGTTTAATGGCAGATGAAAAAAAAAATACGCTTCGCTTAGTTTTTAGTCTACTATAACATATCGATTGTCAGCTAAGCGAAACCAGCGAAGCCATCCTTTGTGGATAGAACGCACGGAGAGACGAATGGTACCAAGTTTAACACAGTTCGATGCGCCATAGCTGAGCGTAATTAATTGTGCGACTACGGTTCATGGCTGCGGAAACCGGTCGTCCTGTTATTCGTAGGTAAGTACCCAGGCGGAGATTTCAGGCGTTCGCATCGCATGCGGAGACCAATCCGAGCTGGAATGACCGGGTATAACAGCTCTACATCGCTGCATGGACGGTTCGAGATCGGGTCACGTGCCTGCCATATCCGGTCGGCGCGGATTTTGAATTTCCTGAAGGAAGGAGGGGGAGGACAAGAGAGACGGAGGTGATGCTTGAGAGTTGGTAGAGGCGCGGGTGGAATTGCGTGGGATTGGTCTTCGTGGGACGTTTCAATTTTGCATTTGGAATTTGGCTTTTGCGGTTATTCGAGGAACCAACGATTTATAACGCACGTATAAGAGATCGCGTACAGTCGCGTAGGAAAATTTTCAGCACCCAGATTTATAAAGAAATCCTCCATCATCCAAGATGTGATATTGAGTTGAAATTGCGTTTGGATCGCGTCTTTCAACACAGTTGACAACAACGTAATTTTGCACAGCTAAACATTATTGCATAATTTTCTGTTTGATTAGATTAATTTCATCTATTTTATGTACGTTACATTGAGCGCACATAATTGAAGGCGCGATCAATTTTTTATTACGCTTGCGAGTTGAGGAACGGAGAAGAGAACGAAAAAAAAAAAATACGTCAGGGCGAAATTAATCGAAGGTTTGAATAATAGATTGAACCTTTGTTCGAAAAAATCTGTAATCAATACCGGAAATACAATTTCGTTTTCAATAGCTTGTAGCCAATTCATCTGCGGAAGAAATAATTTAACATCCATTGAAATTGGATAATCTATGCGATTAACGATAGTGAAAATTTGTAACTTGTATACAATTTTGACAAAGTCTTTTGCAGCTCAAATTCACAATTTCTTTTAGTATTTTCCCACATGGTTCGATAAAAATCGCCTCGATCTACTCGAATGGTGCTTTCTAACCCGACGTTTAATTTTTATTTTATTTAAATGTTCGTGGGTGTCATCCTTGGCATAACGACCAGTCGACGTCACCTGGCGTGGGGTTTTTTGTCACAACCGTAACAATAAACAACTCAACTACCAAAGATCGTTATCCAGCGTACGATTTCGGCGGAGTTTCAGGGCATATGTTTACACGTATAATCATCCAGACGTGTAATAATCCCGAATTATTTGGCAAAGTTGTTGTTTTATAAAGCGGCACGCGACGTTTAACCCGTCTGCAAGTTCATTTGCTGAATTGGCTTTCACGTTTCGTCAACCGTATCAGTTTCGCCCCATGCGAATGTCTATACCTACGTATAATACACGTACGTATCTATGCCTGCGTACGTATATAATATATATATATATATAGAGGAAGACACGAGAATCGGGAAAACGTGCACGCGTGTGTTTTTAACCCTTTGAATATTTTCATCTATTTTTTTCCCGCACCGTCCCTTTTTCCTCTTTGTTCGTCGTTTTCGTTCATTTTTTCCGAACCTTTCTCTCTTTGTTTGAACGCTCCGACGCGCGCTTATTGCAACACGAATGCTGCACGCCGGTTGATAACTGCCCAGAGGCTAGCACGAGCCAGAAATACTGAAACGGGGTAAGGAGCGGTAATTTTCAGTACGAAACACCCGAGTCAGCGGATTTTAGCCCCAAATAACGGACGCGTTCGTTTCCTCTTTGTTGCAAAAAATCTTGATAATTTCAGGTCAATAGAAAAGTGATGGAGAAGTTTTTTGAACGTCGAGTACGGTACGATGCAGCCACCCTAATAATCGACTCTGGAATTCTCCGATCGGGTGTTCTAATTTGTCGGGGGATGTTGACGTTTAATCTACTCGATTAGGGGTTGAACCGAGGCTCGATTTAAAACCGCAAAAATTCTCCACCCGTTTTAATTACAACGCCACTTTTACGCGCTCCGTATGCACGCGTACACTCGGTGGTCGGTAATAAAGTAATTAAAATTCTAGGTGTACATTTGACCACGCGGAGTTTTAAAATTGCGGAGGATCCTTTTTCCGGAACGTTGACGCATCCTCGATCATCCGCGGACGTTTCAATTACTTTTTTTCCGATCCAGGGAGATCGCGGGGTTCGTTTGGACGGTTCAATTTTGCAGTGTAACATTCGTTAGGTGCGTCAGGGACGCCGCTAATTTTTGACAAGGGAGGAGAGACGCGGCGTTCTTCAGATCGTAAAATTGATCAATTTGGAAAACAAATGCCCGCTACCTCACAGCGCGGTGGCTGCATCGCTGTGTGGACCCCATTATTTTCGAAGGCGCCAGCCGTCTGCCGAAGGGCTTAAGAAACCATAATCTTCTAAGGCCTAAATTACACCCAAAATGGCGCCCGGGACGGGCTTTAACGGGCCAAGGAACGAGCCTCGAATTCCGTCTCTAGAAAAAGCTAAAACTCGTTTTTGTACTTCCACACCGGTGTTGGACGAGGACTGAGAGAGTGGCTCGAGAGTTTCACAGCTTCTTCCATTCCTCTTTTCCTCCTTTCTCTTGCGCCCCCCTGCCGTCCTCTTCCTCCTCTCCTCCTCCTTCTTCTTCTTCTTCTTCTTCTTCTTCTTCTTCTATACCTACTGCTTCTTCTTGTCTTCCGATTCTCCCTCTCGCGCGTATCATCCATTAGCACGATATGTGTACGTCTTTCTGAGGTAGAAATATCTCCTCACGGCTTCAGCTGCCTCGCGGAGAGTAACTTCACTCAACGTCGTCGTTTTATAACAACTCACCATCAGCTCCAGGGCTATTGGTGAGATTCATGGATACGCACTTTTCGAAATTACCATAAAACGCCTGTAAGTTCAAGCACTTCTTCGAATCAATTCAAAAATTAATGACCGCCCCTATTCAGCGGTTTTCCAAATTTTTCATTTCGAAGGACTGTAACGATCAGTTCAATCACTTTTAGGTGAATTACTGTTTCTTCGACAACCAGATTTCAATCACTGAGGATATATCAATATTTGTCACAATGTTCAGGCGATAGAAGAAAATGTAACTACCGTCAATACTAAAGTGATAACTAGGTGTTCGAATTACAAATTTTTGGTTTCATTGGATGTAGGTTTTTGCAGTCAAGTTTGCTCTGACGCGATGTTTCCGAGCTGAATTTGTCAACGGTGGAAGATTCGAGTGTTCGAAATTGTCCCAGTCAACGTTTTCGCGGGTAATTCCGGTTATGCAGGACCGTGAAGTGAAATTTCTGAAATAAGAAAAGATTGCAAGAATACTCGGAGGATGCGACGAAACGGCGAAAAGTCCTACCGCGCCCACATCGATCATAGGAGCACGGGATTATGATGCCAGCCTCAAAGCTTCTGGGTCCATTTGGGTCCCCGGGTGAGGAAACGCGTGTCGGCTGTCAATGGGCCGTCACCATCCGGCGAAACGAGGGGCGGTACAAGGTATATTTTTTCCATTTCCTGCAGCGTCGAGCTAGGAAGTTTAACGTATCGCGTTGTCCGTTGCTCGTCGGTCCTGCCGCGCCTTGAGCTTCCTGTCACTCGTCGAGTCCCCCCTCTCTTCCTCTTTGCTCCACGAAAAAGCTCCTCTCGATTCGATCTTCCGTGCCACGACTTAGGAAACACTCAGAGAGACCCATACCAATTCTATCCAGGAACCATTCCTCCGAGTCACGCGATGCATTAAAGCGATTGGAGGAACGGCTCGCTCAGCCCGAGGGCTAGCAGATGTTCGGTTGGGTCCACGAACGGTCCCGCGTCTCGGGCCAGTCGGAGGTTCGGCAACGTCGCGGCGACCGCCGATCGCTCCTTCCTTTCCCTCACGTCCCGGCATACCTGGCCCCGCTACCTGGCCCCACGAACCGGCTACCTGTGGTTGCAGGCGACGAACCGGCAACGTCGCGAATGCTCGGCTCCAGGCGGCTGCCTGCGTGTCAAGAACCGGCCCCGACGCTGCCATTGTCTGGGGCCCAAGAGCGGGACCCTATACTTCGTTTGCCGTTACTTTGGGCCTACACTGCCTTCGCGCTCTCTTCGAGCCGTATTCCAATACCGTCAGGCCAAATGTCACAGCCGTAATATGCGTGCGTCAATGGTGAAAGAGGCGATGAGGTCTCTTACGAAAATTCGAGGTACGATAGCTGGTTGTACATTAATTTATTAACCGGCGAACAACCGTCGCGTTCATCAACACGTGAGCATGCGGAAAAAAAACTTGGACGGTATTATCGAGCATCATTAATATTCGATACGCGGTACAGTAAAGAATCCATCCCACCAAGGAGCGGTTGTGTACAAGTGTCGATGTCTATCGGCCATCTTGACGTGAGTAGGAATCAGAAAAGAATACCCGCATTTGGTGAGCATTTAGAAGTCAAATCTGTTGGAATCGCCGTCCCATATTAAGTTGCGAAAAATTTTAACAGATGGTTTTCATTTGTGTGGCAGCTTGGAGACACGGATCTGGCGATACTCACGACCATCGTAATTTGTGAGCTTCCACAATTCAACGCATTCATCTTCGTTTGGATCGATTCGTCCCGAGAGTCACTCATTCGATCAGCAGGCATAGGTACAGCATCCATCGGAGTTCCACTTCCATTGGCATGGTTACACCGGACGTAGTTATTGAACGGTGTTAATCGAGCACTCTGGTTCAGAGTTGTTGATCCAATACTGTACACTGACACCGTCAACCTGTAGCACCGGCTACGTATACGTATTGTGTACACTCGGTTTATGTTGACTCTGACAGAGGTGATAGGCGGTGTTGATTTGCACCATTCGCGTAGTGGGTGTAATAATCTCGTCAAACAGAATTTCGTTGGTTTGCTCGAGCCCGAAATTTCTCTGGCTTACTCTCACAGGGATGAAAAAAGACATCTCGTGCAGTTTCCTAGGGTCTTCTTTTCTAAGTACAAGCAAGACTAATGATTTTATTCGTGTTCAGCACACTCGAAATTAGCTTTGAAATCGGTACCGGTGTTCGGTTTTGTTATCGCCCGTACTTTTGAGGCCTTGGCATAAGCAGATTGGTTCTCAATTGTGCGTTGAAGCTTCTTACATGACGGCAGAAATTGGTATCTGTTCAGTTTGCGTTCCTCGGCGAAAAGGCGACGTATCGTCGAACGGAAGTGAACCCCGTCAAAAACCAGAGTATCTCCGAGATGCTTCTGTGCGAAAAAGCTAGATTGGTACGTGTCGGAACTTTGGCAGCGGGGTTTGCGGAGGATTACCACGAGCAACAAAGAAGTGGAAGCGGAGCACAACGCTCCGATGCATCAAATCCGGGATAAACCAGGTCTGGAGCACTCGGATCGGGACCACCCGAAGAAGTATCCGAACTCGAACATGTCAGGTATAACGTAAGCGGAGCGAACAAAAGGCTGTCCCGCGCACGCATCGATGTCTCTTCTTTCGCAGAGAGGATTGAAAAAGGGTTCCATTTGAAAATAGCATCCGCGAAGCTGGCCGCACGTACCCAGCTGCCAAGCAGTCCATATACCTCCACCTACACAGCACCATTGTAACTTGATCGAATTCTCCTTCCGTACACGTGCTGCGGCTCTTGGTAAAGGGGCGAAAGACAGAGTGGCATGGGAGAGACGCGATGTGCACATGCGGATGAAGATAGCGGAGGATACCCGAATTGTCATGCAAGAACCGCGTTTCCTGTCTGACGATTTCCATGGGTTTGATTTAAGACCTTCGGAGGCGGTTGGAGGTCCTTCTCTTCTATTCGTCCTGCGGTCTTCGTGCCGGTTACCAAGGGTACTTCGATACCAGCTACCAGCGCTGGAATAATCCAGGGAGTGTATTTTTTCACTAGCAATCCCGATGGGGCTGTTGGCACAGAGCTGTTTGCACCGTGCGGTCCTTCCGCCATGCCAGCTCGCCTCGGCATCTCTTCGTCGCTCGAGGAATCCGTCTGGGCGACCGGCTGTCGCCTACCTAACGAACACAAGCCAACGTGGAACATACACTCAAGTATAAGAGACGCGGCATCTCTGGAGATGTTAGTCCGCGTTACCGCTCGCCGCTGCACCCGGAGAGAGAACTGCGACGAGTTTAAGATAATTCTGTTTTCATTTCGGCCTCGAATATTATGGTGCTAACGAGCATCCATTGTACGGAGAACCGTCCCGACGCGACGCTACGACGATACACTGTATATGTATACATTCGGGCAAACAAGGGGGATCTACTCCATAATATTTGTGACAGGTAATCAAAGACGCTCTCCGGAACGAACCCGCTCTCGTTTTGATACCGTGGACGTGTACTCCGTCTTGTTAGTTACTTTGATGGCTCGATTACCTTCGAGTCCGTATCATCCGCGCAGCCACTTTGATTCGTATTGCGTCTACCGAGTGTGCGGTTTCGCTACACGTATCGGGTTCAAATTTTATATCTTGGCATGCTTCCCAAGCTTCACCCCCTTTCGACATGCGTTATCACTGTCTTTCGTGGAAAAACGGGCTACACCAATGGCGATTGTCTCCTTCTCGGAAGAAGATCGATGCGCGTCCAGAGGAAAGATTCAATATGAACAATCACGCGACAATCGTTCAACGATTGTAAGTTACAGGAAGAAGATAAAAGAGAAATCGAACCGTGATGTGTGAATTTCAATTTCGAAAGGTCGAATGACAATGTTCCGAACTATTTGACCATCGTGACGTTTCACTGGTCAAATTCATTGGTACTCCTACCGTTACCGATCAGTGCTCGTTCACTGATCCAGGTTGAAGGAGAGAACAAGCATGACGAGCGGTGATAACTGTCACGTGACTCGAGTGTTTCATCGTAACATCATAAATTTACTCGTTCACTCCCGGCTTTGTGTTTGACGATGATCGCGTAGTGTGCACCTACCTACCTGCATTTATCGTGTCTCGCTGGTAGCAATTCCGTCATATCTGTGCAACGACGAGTGGCATAAGTAGGATATAAATTTTCGTAAGTACGGGTATAGAGGCGATCGAATCGTTGCGGATGTCTTCCCAGCTGGGTGACGGCTGCGGCGAACCAAGGCACGTTGCTCCCGCACTACGTGAACGTTTCTCGGGTTACAAGCCGGCGACCGGGCGATAACGCGAGAGTGCGATATGCAGAGGGCCGTGTACCTACGCATACCTATGTACTGTACTCCACCATATACCAACGCTATACGCCGTCCTCCTCGAGTTGAAAGTGGAACGTTGGCGAGGTGAGGTAACTCGGGAGAGTGAAGCTCGAGCTCTCTCGCCCTTCTCTCTCCTTCACTCTCAGCTCCTCCGATTCGTGCAGCTACCAACGTCTGGCTGGCACTGAGTCAAAACATTCCGTAGGTGCTCACGGTCGGCAGCCCGCGGCCCGTGCACGTTTACACACCTCGCCCTCAGGCAGTACCTAAATTTAGGCCTCAGGCCCAGGACCGTTGAACTCGACCCGACCACCGAGAACAGCCAGCGAGCTCGCCAGCTTGTTGAGCCGCTAAAGGCGGATCACCCTTACACGCATGCCGCCAACGCAACCGATCCAGGTACTGCATTCGAGACCAGAGATTTCGTCCAGACCTTGAACGATGGTTCGACGGTAATGATCTGCGGACTGTTTTGCACGTTTAGATCGAGAGGAACAGTTGGACTAATATTCCAGTATCTGATCACTTTGACAAACGTGTCGACAGTGTGTGAGAAATCAGCGAAGGAAAGATCTCTCGAACCTGTGACGTTACGCGTTGAAAAACACTGTTCAAACCGTACCGTTAATCGTAATATTCGTTGACTTCTAATTGGAACGTAATCAGATGCGGAAATAAAAAACTTTACGTGTAAGGGAGAATGAAGTTGACTGCGATAGTCTCGTCACTTGTTTACCACGTTCGATCGACGATGGTCGACGAAGTTCACAGAGTTTCATTAGCAGGCCTGGACGTTGATTTACGCCATTGAATTTCATTATTATTTTACAAAATTAAGTTTCTTCAGAGAATTATAATAACTTGGCGGGATTTGTGTTTCCCCCTCTCCGCTCGTTAAAGTTAACTCATACCGGTCCCCCAGCTTGGACCGAGACTACGGCCTGGCTGCACGGAAGCTCGTGTATATTAACATTTTTATCGCCTAAATGTGCTGATGAGTTATTTCGTGGTGGGGGATTTATTATTCGGGGCTTATTCCACACGGTGAAATGTAATATCGCGAATGAAAGGCGCGGTTGTTCGTGTAGCGACCGTATCGCGCGGGCAGCTCGTTGACGGATTGTAAACGACGATAGATTCAGCTATAAGAAATATCGTTTTTTCTCCATTCTTATACTTCCACGGAGCACTGTCTAGCCGCGTATCCGATGCCCTAGGTACGCACACGAGACAGGCGTTGATTGATTTAGGCCGCGCGACGTGCGCGTTAATCGGAAAAGCGAGAATAGAAACTGGGGGAGAAACAGTCACGAACGTTTCGTATACTCCCGAAGGAATCCAGACCTTGGAACGTACTTTACGGTATGCAGGTCTGGCTCCAAATTACCGAATACACGGGCTACGGGCTGCAGGCTCTCAGATTATCTTTAACCTTAATTAAAACGCGCCACGATTTCTGTTTCATTCTCAAACAAGGCATGAGCTTGCTTTTTTCCTCAACTTCTTCGTTGCCGGCAAAAATGTAAACGAGTTTACAAATGCACGGGGCGCGTGCCTGTGTGCTTCGTCTGTCGGTCGATTCAGATCACGATACGTACTTTCTACTCAAGCCAGACAACTGGACGATGAATTTCTTGACCTCTAAAGCACAGCTCGCCGCAATTTGGAACACCCAGAATATCTTGACTAGAGTTTTTTTCTTCGTCTTCTTCTAATGATGATGAACTCGCTCCAGTTATACGCGCTCTGATTTATTCTCTAATTTGAATAGCATCAGCAGAATGAATGGTATAGTTTTGAAGTTCTTACAGTGAAGAAACGACTCTCGCAATTTTGGGCACACAAGTGTTACATCTTCTTGGAAGATGAATGTACCAATAATGGTCTTGCTTCTGATGTTTCCAGACTTCGTTTCTTTTTGCTATGTGTGCAATTCCATTAAAGTCATCCTAACTTCGACATGGCTGTACAAAATTTGAACGCGAACTTCTGCGACGAAAACGAGTCCACCAGCCTATCGGTTACTAGAAAAATATTCAATTTGATTGTCGGCACTCGTTCCAATCCAGGCTTGCACGAACGGAACGAGAATACACAACGCTATATTCCAATTGAAATTCAGACGCTGCTAAAAGATATCGAAAAGTCCCATCGGACTTTGGTTGGATCCGGAATTCAGCCGGGAGATCAGAAACCAGCGTCATCTCTGGAAGTGCAGGTCCTTTTGTCGGAGACAACATTTAGCCGGGGGATCAGGAACCAGCGTCATCTCAGGAAGTGCAGGTCGAATAATCTAGCACTTCGAGAGACTCGGTTTCTGAACAGAATCAGACCTTCTCCTCTGCAGCGGGCCGCGATACATTCTGCCCGACGAAAGCTTTCACATCTGGGATCTGGACCGCGGGTTATAGAAATGCTCCGCATGCACGTCGCGGCTCGATTTGAATTTCTCTTCATTCGTTTGTACGGCGAGCCCGGCCGACCGGCTGGAAATTTCTTGTGGACCGCGACCTCGTCTTCGGTTACACGGATGTCCATGTGGGATGGTGATCAGTCGAAGGGGATTACAGTGGCGGAATCTTGGGGGATCCGAAGGCGACGCACTCATGCATCAGTCGCCCCAGGGGTGAAGGGGGGGGGGGGGGGGGGGTGATTTTATTCTACCGAGGGCATGATAATAATATCTGCACCGTGAAATTTCCTCGAGGCTAGGTTAATTCGGAAAAAGGAATGGTAGAGAAAAATTCCACCGAGACGATGCCTAAACGTTCGCCACGCACGATCGAGCAGAGCCACGCGATCGGCATAGGGTATTACAATATTACATACAAGGCCCTGCTTCTACTTGAGACCGCTTCGAAGCTACCGGGATAACAGACGGCAGCCATCTTGGTACCCGTCTATACCACCGAGCCGAAGTGCAGCCGAGTGTGCGAGGACGTCGAGAGGAGTGGGTGTGGGTACTCGGTGTAAAATCTTGCCTGAATGGGAGAAGCAGCGAGTCGATGGTCCTAAACGCATGTGAAGTACCGAGAAGACGAGAAAAGCGCAAAGCGAGCTCGGGGTCAATGCGTGTTCTTATGACCGTGAAATACTCTCAACGAAGAGTACGCAGCCAATGATCCTTGTCTTTCCGATCACGCGATAATGCCAACAATTCGAAGAGGGATTTTTTTCCACTATCTGGGATCGACAGCTCTCTGACTTGCATGATTGTTCGGCAGAACTTCGTAGCAATTCACGCCCGATCGTTGATAATTATACACTAGTCGAGTCGGGGAGGTTATGCAACTGCCCAAGAGACACTGGATTTTTTTATCCATGAGACCAGAGCTGTGATGCGACGACGCTGAGTCGGAACCTTTTCTTTTTCACAAGCCAAGCTGTCCGTGGAGGAAATCCTCGGTTTAAATGATCGAAAAACCGGGACTGGCTCTTCGAAGTCAAAATATGAATGTCACGTTTTTATCGCAGATGGTGAGAGGTTGACCCCGGGTCTAAATTGGCGGCGTGATGTGGCTTTGGTGCTATTTTGAGTCGTGCAGTTGTATAATCCACCGGCATATTTTATCTCCGGAGTTGGTTTGCAGATGCTCAGCTCAGAGGCCGAGAGATGTTGCTTGACCTTCTTGTTCAGCTTCCTCATCTTCTTTTTTCTTCTCTTTCTTTTCCTTCTGTGCATTTCTTCCCCTCTTCTCTTTTCATGATCTCACTTGAGCTCGGCGGAAGATTTGTGCCGCGATTTGAGGTCAGGGTTAGGTTGGACTGGCTTATCTCCCATCTGACTAATTGGATTTGGTATTGTCGCAACTTTGGACATAATTGTGCGGGGGAGTACAGTTGCTATAATAATTGCCGTGAAGCCGGTATAATATACCGACGACTCAAGTCTCTTTCCGTGAATATATATTCATCAGCGTAATTTCAAACGTTGCGCTTCTCCACTCTTCGCTCAGGCTCCCAGCTCTCTAATTAACAAATTGACCAAAAAGAAACAACGAACCAAGGCTTTTACCCCATGACGAGCCAAGCTGCCGAGAAGACCGCGGCTTGACTCCCCGACATTATTCAACCTCGAATGTTACTTTTTCGTGGAGAGCAAGTATAAAAAACAAACATCGCTTAAATCGAATTTACTGAACCAAGTTGGAAACTTCGATGCGTACGGTTTGCTCGATAGTGTATTTTTACTTGAATCTCACGTAGAAAATCACGAGCCCTTAATGAAGAATTCACTAAACAAATTTTACCCCTCGTCGTCCATAAGATGGTTTAATTGACAATTAAGGAAGTCATCGTCGAGCGCAAAAAACTGCAGCAGGATGTCTCGTCGGAAAAATATCATTAGTAACGACGCAATGCGATACCGAGGTATATTCGACGTATGTATGATACAAGGTCGTCGCGACCTTGAAATTTCTGCCAGCCGGTCTTCTCGACGTGCGGGACGTATAAACCGGGAATTTGAACTCGATCAATCAACGTCCGAGGATTTTACCACTACATTGGCTGCAGGAAAACTTGCGATCAATCGAATAGCGAGGGAGTAGAAGCTTGCACAGAGATCAGGGTCCTCTTCTGTCGACGCAGACATTTTAGTACGTGATAATTTCCGAGCCATGCAGACGGGTGCCAAGGAGGACGGTGAAACAGATACGGTTGCAGAGCAAACTCAGCGATCATCATCGCGTGAATCCTTGGGGAAAAGCTACTTAGTAACAGCTCGAGATGACGATGAAGGAACAAGATGTCTGAGCGTGGAAAATTCTAAAAACAACGAAGAGAAAAACGAAGGAAAAAAGGATCGAGGAAGGGGGTCGAGTGTGTTTGCGAAAGGAAGCAGCCATTTGACGCAATGCCGACTGGGTTTCGCGTCCTCAGTTCCGGCGGATGCGGGTGTCAGCTTCTCGGCGGAACATTCTGAGCTTCGGGTGAACTTCGGTGGTCGTGACGTAAAGGAGTGCAGAGATTTTCCCGCGGACTTAATGGAACTATCACGCTTCCGCGTGACCGTGGAAATAAGATTCCTGCTTCCGTAGGGACATGACGGATGCTGTGGTACGAACCAGGGTTGAAAATCGCGACAGTGATACCGGGGCAGCGTGCAAGCTGCCTTGCAAGCTCATTCGTGCCTCTGTCTCGGAATATATCTTTTCTACACCTGCGAAAACAGTACAGGGTTTATCATATGCCGCGTGAGAAAGGAGAATAAAGTAGACGGAATTTATGCCGTGGTAACATCATAATGTAGGCCAAGATTTTCGCGTATTAAAAGCTACGTTGTGAAATTTGGACGCGGGGCTCATTTTCATCTTCACCAGGACACGGAGCTGCGGATAACTCGAGTTGTTTTCACGACGTGATTGCTGAAACACTGTCTTAAAAGCGCCTTATGTGACCCGAGTCCAGGCACAACGAAGCCTCGAAAAACGTATTCGGAGAATTTCGCTTCTAATTAGCTTGCGATCTAGCGAATGCTTTCGAGATGGAACGAGAAGGTTTGAAACAATACTAGGAACTGTTTTTGTTCAACACTTTTTTTCTTCGGCACTGGTATCGTTGATTTCTGTAAAACGAGAGCAGCGGTTATTGATCCCGCTTTTTAAAGTGGGATGAAAAAAAAGTCGAAGCTCTCATAGCGCCGGGTAATCTCTGATATGCGGCGATGCGTGTATATCGTGCAACGTGCCGCGGCACTTGGCTCGTTATTTCCCGGTCAGAGTCCGAGGTGATAATTTAGCGGGCAGCCTTCGGGGCGATCTTTGTGCCTCCGGAGGCCCCTGAGAGGGATATAAAGAGGCTGAAATACGTTTTCGCAAAGGGGATCACCCGCCACGTGATGCGAATTTCCGGGGGCCGGAAAAAGGGCCGGAACCGCGACGCTACGGGCGTCGTAAGCCGAGCGCCGCGGCAACGCGCCGAACTCATATTCCCGGGGCGAGGGAATGCGGAAAGTTAAAACCGCGCAGGGATAATCCTGCGAGGCGTTTTCCACGTCGGGCTTTCCTCCGCCTTCGCCAACCCGTGGAATTAAGTTGCCTCCTTCGGCGGAAACTCTTTCAGAGTTGTAGTTCCGCTTCCCCGGGTATTGCGGTCTCATAACCCAATAACGACCCGATCTCATTAGCCTCGAGTTTAACAAAGTAGGTACGAACCTCGGCGTTCCAGGTAACCGAGCAAACAATATATGTATACTCAATTTTGAACACCGAATATAATAATATCGCGGGGCGTTTTGCTTCAACGGAAAGAGCGGCGAGGCACGGTTACGCGGCTCTAAGAATATGAAAACGGCTCGTTACTCGAATATTGAACTTGAAATATGGCGGCGAATTTTTCGGCCGGACGTACAAGCTGCTTCCGGAATTTAGCTGAAACCTACTTTGAGCGAAACCGACTCGTGCACCCCGCGAACTTATTCGTCGTTTGCATATTCAGAAGGTTGCCGAAGCTCGACGTCTTAATTAAAATAAAACTGTCCCACCAAAAAATCCTTGTACTCAAGGCACCCCGGTTCGTTAAGGATAATCCCATTCAAGATGAAGATGTAGGTGAGGGCGTGCGCACATACTCGATTAAATATGTCGCCGAGCCTCCGTGTGCAATTTTTCGCTTGGAAAACGGGTCAAGTTAACCACTTGCGTGTGTAGAGGGTGTACACGAATACACCTAGTACGCCTAGACGGTTGGGCGGGACGAGTAATCGAGCAACTTTTCCGCAACGTAGAGCCCGGCTCTAATATATATTATATGTATATACGTATATACGTTGCGAGAGCGAGACGGATGGCCTCGAGTAGAAAGGAGGAGCCGACTGCGTTTGTCTCTACGCCACGCAACGGTGCTCGGGGTAATCTGAAAATGCGAAGGACAAGTTAACCAGGATGAATAAAACTCCTCCGAGACAACGCCGTATTACGCACTGGAAGAACGAGCACTCGGTCAAAGTCTACACGCTGAAAACTGATTACGTGAGTCATAAAAGACGCTGCCTAGAATCCGGTAATACTGTAAATTTTTAACGGTAAGAAAATAATTGGATCGCTCTTTGAAAGGTGGAACTTGGATCGATTGAGTGGAATTTTTACTCGTCGACACGTATTGTTCAGTTTTCTTGAGGGGTGTATGATTTTTCTTTTGAAATTTCATTTTCATATTCTATATATATTCAAGTATATACGCAGTAAATTTCACGTCGATCCGACGAATATTATCGAAGTTACGCGCACATTTGCAAAAACGCCCCGGAGCGTTTGAACGTGCTTGTGAAACTTTGAACGCGTTTTTTTCAAAACTATGTTTTCAAAGTCGGTGACCCAGATTTCTCGGAAACGGCTGAACCGCTCAGTATCAAATTTTTACACAAGCTTTATCAATGCATTTTAAACGAGTGACAACGAGTTTGTTACCAACAGTCGGCACGACGCTTTAGCAGGTAAAATTTTTCCTCATAAATTCATCCAAGCAATTCCACGTCGAGCAAAAGGAGCCGCGTACGTGCCGGAAAAGCCGAGAACCTGGCTGCAGCGAGTGAAATAAACAAAGTACAACTCTGGGGAGATTATAATATTTTCCGAGAGTTTGGGACGAAGTGCCATTATCCCGAACACACTGGGTTCCTGGCGAATGCAGGACGCCTGTTTGAATAAAAATGTTGGGTAGCCTTAGGCGGCTCAGGTTACTTTTACCCCGGCATATCCCGAGAGGAGCACGTACCTCATACCTTATACCTTGTACCTTATACCCAGGTATACCCGACGTGCAGCGTTCATAGATTACGCTAAATCCACTCATAAATCCTCGGGGTGCAGGGTTACGTAGACGTGGAGGAGCCGCGCATCTATCCTGCGTGTTTTGGGTCGCCGAGCATCGTCCTGGCGGGCTGAGGGGATGAGACGCGGGGGCGGTAAAGAGCTTGCAGGAAATTCGCGCAACAGGTGGTGCCAGGAGGGCCGGGGAAGAGATTGGTCCCCTGCAATCCGTCCACACTTTGGAGGCTACCGATGCACCGCGGATAACACGGACCGTTTCCCTCACGTTTTCATTCAGGAAATAGAAAAGCTTCGGGTTTAGTCCGGCCAGGATCCACGACGAGACTCAACGCTAATTGAAAGCTCTTTGCGAATCAAGGCGGTGTTACGAGCACGAGTAATTCGCTGGAAAAAGTCGGTGAATTTCCCGAATTCGTAGCTCCGAAAATAATTATTCGATTCGATTCGACCTTCTTTTCCTGAAAAGTATGGAAATCGAGTTTTATGTATTTGCATACTTTTTTGCGGGAGATTCAATTCAGAGGACGGTGCGTTTTCCGGTGCCCACGATATATCTGAAAAGTTAATCGAGCCGTTTACTTTAAATTTTGAGACATTTTTGGGCAGAATACTCAGATTTTTGTCAGGATTTCACGTTCTTCAAACGTGATGGAATAATTTCCAAACGTTCTTCGAACTGTCACATTTTTCCTATTGCTTTGAATAATTTGCTTGAAGAAATATAATCGAGGAGCATTTGCCATTAAAACATCTTTGGCGAACGATGAATAAAGTTCTATAAGATAAGTCGTGCAGAATCGATGTATTCGAGATTCAATTCCACGACGAGTAAAAGGTTACCCACGAGCGATGATTCGAAGAAGCAACGGCGGTATTTTCTCTTTTTACGCGTAGCTAATTCTTACCTGCCTACGCAATTCCTTATTGGCTTGTAATATCACGCTCATGAAGTTAGGCAAGAGCCTGGCCAACATACGTAATGCACAAAGGTCAGGAAAGTTAGTAAATGTAATTTAAATACGTCTGAGGCAATTTTGTGGGAGGATTATCACGATTCTCGATACTTCATGGTACACCGTCCGTAAAACGATGGGGGGAGACGGAAAGAAAAGAGAAAAGAAAACTATCGGTTCAACGAAAACGAGCATCGTTGATGAGCGGGAACCGATCTCAGCTGTAATTTTTTGCCGATCATCGAAACGCCGAACCGTCGAAGCCTTTCCTCGTTACTTACATTACGCGAGCATGTAAATCACGCGGCTTCTCGAAGCTGCAATTCAAACAAGTAGTTAGAAGAAGTCTTCCAGCGACTTCCCAAAGCTTTTTTCCCCGATAATTTTACGCGACGCAGGATCGATCGTCTTCGGTGTCTGAGAATCCTTCGACCACATCATCGACCTCCGTTTCTGACGCGGCTCTCTCTCTCTCTCTCTCTCCTCTCTAAATCGTCGCTCGTTCAAGTTTTTCCCCGTCATTCTACGGGCGTGCCGACTCATTTCGACACCGAGATTTATCGAAAAAGCATTGTTCGCCGTTAATGAGAAGCCGGAAAAAAGTCGTCGTCGTTATCTTACGGAGCGTAGGTACCTTGCGACCTCACCTCATCGCCTTATCGTTAGCAGGATTTAGTCATTACTCGAAAAACTTGGGTACTCAGAAGCCGGAGCCGACTGTTCACTCGTTGTATTGTACGATGAAAGTAATGCCCCATCGATTGCACAGAGCTTAATACAGAGAGTCCTCAACGCGCTTTTGTTCACTGCAGCTTCGATCTTCATCGACTCCTAATTCCACCCTCCAGATAAGGACCAGTCGGAAAATTTCACCCTTCGAATATAATTGATCACGATCCTGATCGGCGGGCTTTGATATCGCGCCGTTTTATCGCGGCTGCAAAAATCGCGAAGTCACCGCCTCTTCCACTCGTGTATCTAGTACCGCATAGAAAATAGCCGCCACGCAGTGCGTACATTAAAGTACCTACATGAGACCTTCGTCGCCGCACACAATGGCTCGAACATGTTTTTTTTTTTTTTTTCCTTTTTCTCCTTCTTCTTTCTCTTTTTCAAAGATACATTCTCCTCTCTGCACCGCGTTCACTCGCAGCCCATTGTCTCGATGCTAATTCGAAGCGAGGCTTGTCACTCGTTTCTTACACGGGGAACCGCACCCACACCGTCTCATAGACAACGATCGTTATTACCTTCCGCCGCTTATTATTCATCAACCCGCTGTAGCTGGACGTCCACGTCATCCGGAACAGAGATACGTACCTGAAACAGAGAAAAAAGCATCTCGTTATTCTAGGAAATTTGAAATTTCCGCTTCTGGATTATGCTTGATCAATTTTTTTTCTTTTTTTTTTTTTTTACCGATTTCGCAGATCTGGGATCGAATCGCAATTGTGCGGAGTTTAGCATCCCATAACTTTCACGGTCCTGCTACAATAAAATTTGAGGCATGCCACCCAATCTCGACACTTGACTTCGTCTTCTGTACGACGCTGATTGTAAAAGATGGTAAAAAGCGCTTGTTTTCTTTTTCTCGAGCCAAGTTCTGTGCGATGAAGATTAAAGTGCGTCTAATTGGTTCCTTTGGCTATAAATTGCCTCGAGTCTTCTCTCTAGGCTTGTGTAATAGATTCAATTCACCCATTCGACGACAAAGTATAATCGTTTCGTCTCCAACAGGTTTCGTTCGGCTTCCGAGATTATTTTCGAAACTCGGACCTCGTTGACCGAAAAGAATTAAAAAAAAAAAAAGAAGAAGGGAATTACAAAGCAGAGACTGGTCGAACTAGCAAAGCCTGCCGAGATCCTTGAGCCACTCGACACTCGGACTCGTGTTTAATTAAATTTAACTATGAATCACGGATCTGACCATCGTGCTCGCATGCGGTACTGAAGCCGGGTCCGAATGTGACGATTTTACACCGAGGCTAAACGCTTTCCACCAAATTAACGCCGAGCATTTACGCGTCAATTGATGCCGAGCCGTACAGCTATTATTACTAGCGTGAAAGTAACGGTTAGCAAATGCAACCGCGGTTCAAGGGTGCAGCGTACGAGAGGAAACCGAATGTATTGTTTCCGTATAAATCCGACTCACACCACAGGGCGAAACAATCGTGGTAGCAAGGGAAAAGAGGCTGGCGCAGAAAATTTCTTTTTTGCATATTTAGCACAGCCGACTAGTGCGCGCGATATTAATTTGTGGGAAATAAATGGTCCCGGATGTGTAATAAAAGTTCACTCGCGACTCCTCGACTCCGTCAGATTCCGGCTATATAGTCGTTATCCGCAACTTTCTTTTTTTGCGGTATTCCGAACTGTCGTCGCCGTGTTTAAACGTTTCGATGAAATTAATTCCCTGTACAATTTCAGTTGAACGTTGAACGGAAGGACAGTATCGGATAATGTCACCGAGAGACGGAGACAAGGTGACGAGGGTGATAAAAATTCGATAACCACTGGCGTCTCAGGACCATTACGTGCGGTAATGTAACATTGGAGATATTGGCAGGGACGTAAGCCGATAATAATCGGATCGGTTTTGTGGAAATGCAATTATACGGAACGTTGACGGGTTGAGGAGGCCGTGAAATCGGCTGAAAATTAAAAGTAAAGACCGCGTCTCGCCGAGGCTTAATGCATTTGGAATCGCCGATTGGAAAGGGGCTGGAGACTCCAATTTTCACACGGACGAGGAGACGAGAAACCGATGGACGAGCCTTCGAAGGGATGGATTAAAATCCTTGCGACTCGGGCAGCTGGTTGTAATTCAAACTTGTTCGAGATTCGGTGCCTGAGATCTCACACCGTGGTAATGAGTTTATCTCGCGACTTGCGCGCGATTAACCGACGGATTTATATCCGCAGGAATCCCAGAATTTCTCTCCTTTTGTTCCAGGATCACGGGATAGACAAAGAGGCTGTTAAGGCTACTTGGAAAATAATTGAATTTCCCAAAAAACTTGGACCGCCCCGAGCGGTGAATCACCTGCGGCGAAAATTCTCTTCTATTCTTCTGTCGAGCCAGAGAAATTGCGTATTATATCTACTTGTAAAAGATGTAGCAGCCTTCTTTTTTCCACCGGAACTCTTTATTACACAGTTTTTGAATTATAATTCGAGAAATTTGTTCAAGAATTTCTAGACGCTGTGTTGCTTTGCGATTTTAAACAATTGCTATAACGAGGTTCACGGATTTTACTTCAATTTTACCGTCGACTATATATTACTGCGCGATATATTCGTAAGTATAGTTCCAATTTCATTAATGCGTATGACTAATTGTCGCGCGTTTTAAATACTAACATAATTTTAACCCAGACGTAATAAAGTACGGAGTTATTTCTTTCACCACGACATCTAGCAGGCATAATTTATTGAACAACGAGTAGAACATTTTTCAATATTGTTTCATGCGTATCCAGAAATAATGTACAGTTGGGTATTTTTTTACATCAATTCCACATTGCCCCGTATAAAAATCCATAAATATTCTGAATATTTTGTATGGTAATGCGAAACATGAAAGCCAAAACGAGTATAATTTCAATTTAAAAAGCTTGTTCAACTTTTTTACCCTTTTGCATCATCTCCCACTCCAACTGGTCATTATCTCTCAGATTTATTCAAGTTGGTATTTCCTTTGTAGAAATACCTTATACGTATTTCGCATTCAAGGTTTTACATTTAGAACCTCGCCAGAATAACAGAAAATCTTGTTAGAGTTTTGACTTTGGTGATCCCTTGAATCTTGTTAAAAATGGAAAAAAATTTTTAAAAAAAATTAAAAATATTTTCAAGAGCAGTTACGAACTGGCGAAAAAAAGGAAAACAAAAAAAACGCATCAACCTCTAAGACCGCGTACGATTAGATGAGAAAACGCAGAGCGTGAAGTTTGAAGAAAATTGCGTGCAGGGTATTAATTGGACAGAAACCAGTACCCATACAAATCTTATTGCATAATTCAAAGTTGTGGCGTAAGATGCAAATTTCATACCGAATTTCGCCCGGTGCCACGAACAATTTCTAGATACTTTTACGTATAATAAACAAGCCCAGGCTCGAGAGAAACGCAACT
Source organism: Neodiprion pinetum (assembly GCF_021155775.2). NCBI lineage: Eukaryota > Metazoa > Arthropoda > Insecta > Hymenoptera > Diprionidae > Neodiprion > Neodiprion pinetum. The sequence goes on from NC_060234.1 coordinate 39,312,182, forward strand.
CTGACTGCGGTTTCAGAACTGGTATCAAGAAGCTCGATGAGAAATAGCGATAAGTAGATTTACGCACGAATCCGGGAGCTTTCGAGCTCAGAGTGCAAAGACCTCGTCGTTTCGTCAGGATCAAGTTCAACTTTCATATCTATTTATAGAAGTTGCGCTTAATGAAAACCCCGGGATTGCCTTTGATAAACCTCGCGCGTCTTTGGGGGGAGAAATGTTTCGGATACAGGAACGAACCCCACGTTTCGAAAGAAATGCCTGCAGCTCGGGAATTGGAAAGTTCTCTTCGGGATTCGGTCGGTTAGCTACCGCATCTCCGACTTTCGAACGTCGACGAGCAATCACCTCTTCGACCACATGTTCTTGAGGACGTGGAGGGCATCGGGCCCTCTCGCATCTGCAGACCCGTCACACCGGTCCCAGGGACTCATTGGCGTCGAGACGCCTACAATCCTGCCTCGATTCGACGACGCTCTTCGCCGCACTCTGGGAGTCGGTGTCCTTCGCGGAAGAAACGAAATGCAATTTCGAGAAGGGACTTTGCGAATTAACTCTGGCGAAAGTGGAGACGACCCGAGTCGAAGTTTAGCGTCTACATATAACCTTAACGAGGTTCGTACAAGCCTAGTTTGAAGGAAACTGAACTAGAAATCCTACGTTGAACCTACGACTCCTAAAAATTAAAGTACTTTGACGCTATCGGTAATCTATTGAACCTATTTTGACGCTATTCATTCCTCCATAGATGATATATTATTACAGCGACGTTCAAGTGTTCGCGATTAATAATCCAAGAGCTGTTTCTACAAGCTTTAATAACATTTGAAAATTGAGTATTGTATTTCGACTGTATTCGTTCAACGTTCTTACGAATACGAAAGCCCTTTTAACGAGATGAGCTTCAAGTTAATATAGATACAAAATTCAAAAATTTATTATTGCAGTGAACTGTACTATTCCTGGAGGGTTAGACGAGGTTCTGAACAGAACCTACTTTGGGCCTAAAGTTGGTAAATCGGAAAATAGGAGCTCCTGTGTAGGATTTGAAGTAGGCGCTAAATTTCGACTTGGGGACGGTTTGGAAATCACGTTGCAATCGGACTTTCCAAAAATTTAATTCTTCGCATAAACGAACAAAATCAGCATCGAAAGCGGGGCCCGAGATTCGTTAAACACTCGTGTTATTTTAATATAATCATCAGCAACTGCGGATAAATACGGATTATTCCAACTTGAAACACTGTTGAAACAATTTTTTCAATCGACTAGATAATCATTTGATAACTTCAACAAGAAAGTGGTATGACAATAGAAACAAGTGTGATTTACTTGACGCAAGAAAAGCTTCGTTGATTTTACTCTACACGTGTATTTGAATGAAAGAGAATTTTTATTCGATACTGAGAAACTATTTCATACTTGACAATTCACAATTACTATTATATATTACAGTAACGACTGTTCAATTGTGTGATAGAATTCTTATTTCTCTTTGACCAGTGTCTCCGATTTTTCATAAAATCCATAATCTTTCCTGACTAAATTTTTATTTCAGCAGTAAAGATTCGATGTGACTCGAGCAGAATCGGAGCTTAAATTTTTCGCTCCTTCTTCACCCTCGCCGCAAAATGGCTTCTTAATCCGTTCGTACGGACGATTTTGGGGGTAATCGAGCGACAATTCGTTCAAGGATTTATCCGGGTTGAATTTTTAGGACATAAATAATCCTCTGGAGAATTCCCGGAGCGTGTAGTCGGTGACCCCGTAGGTCATTGTAGGTCGGGGAAAAATCTGACCCTCATATATTAAATCGCGTGAGCGGTGAGCGCTGCTGCACGGGCAGGTAAGTTTGGAAATCTGATTTTTATTCACTCTCGGAAAGATCCAACTTCCGGGACAATGCCTCCCGGCCACGGGTCAGCTTATCAAATCAAACTGCTTTTCTTCGGGGGTGTTATTCGCAGGGGAGTTGGATCGTTTTATTCCAACTTTGCACCGCGTCTCTTGACCGCGCGATTGCGATCGGCTACGAGTCCAGCATCGAGGAGGACTTTATCCCTAGGGCAATTCTGAATCTTATCAACCCTCGACGTATCCTGTATAGTTGTTGTCAACCGGCGCGATATAACAAGTTTCAAATCCATTTTCCTCGCTTTTTCAGTTTTTTCTTTTAAGACACCCTTGATTCTTTCACTTCGTATCAATCTTTAATAGAAAATCGGAACAACAACAAAGGTTCAAAGATGTTCTTGAGAGTAGCGGTATTGACTATAATCTATTACACGTTACATTGTATGCGCGTCATCGCGAAAGTTTTGTCAGTTTTAGGTTAATCGGTAACAAGAAGCTTGGCCGATGATTTCCAGAGAAAATGACGACGGGAAACTACGTCGAAAAATCGATGTTTGAAGATGGCACAACTTTTGCGACATCGTGTTTCATTTTTCAGGAACAGAGAAACATGAGGTTATTTTTACTAAAAAACTTGAAACAAGTAAAGAAAATACTATTCTGTTATCACATACTTATGTGTATAGATGTACCTAAATTATACTCGGAAAACCGAAAGCTCATCGTTTTCGAAACAGCGCAGGATAATACGCATGGGAGTGGCGTAACAGGGGTTGCCTGTGAAAAATGATTGAGAAAGAGAAAACGGTGTGAAATAAAAAGGGTAACAAAATTCCCTATCCGAAACACATGGCGGGAGAACCTAAATGTGAAGAGAAAAAAAAATGGGAAAACCAATGTCGTAGGTGAAACTTGGGGCGCTGCGAAACGACAGCGATTGTTCCGAACTAAGCAGGCACCTGCGTTTTTCATTACATAATCCAGAGTTTTGTATCGTAGGACACACACACACGATGTAGAATATAAGGAAGGAAGGAGTTTTCGAACAGCCCGACGTATCCTTTGGGTTACGAGCTTACGATTCTCGACGCAAGCTCCTCGAATGGATACCTCGAAGGACCATCGTCCTGCGATCCCGGGGCAATTGTGCAGCCTCCGACCAATTTCGACCCTTATATATTACCGGGATAAAAGTGAGTCCGATCCATCGATAACCCGGCAAGCTGTCCGACTCCTGTTTCGTTATTTCCCATTTTCCAAGAGGGCGACGCCGCTGCCACGCTGACGCTGGCGTAGTTTCGAAGCCGGTTTACAGCGGCGCTCCTCCTTCCTTCGAAGCCCGTTACCTTACCTCTCGTCGCACACGGAGAAAGAAAACCACGGACACAAGTAACTCGGATCACGTTTCGACACGAAACTCCGTGGAGTAAGGGGGACGGCTCTTAAGCCTAGTCCACAGGAATATTTACGTCCCAACGGCGATTCATCGCCGGAGCTTTTATCACCCACCCTTATCCACCCCGACTACCCTCCGGCATTTTTCATCCCCATTGCGCGACGGTCAAGCCGCGAAATTACAGTCATCCGGGGCTCAAGTCCCGGATCATTCGAGTCTCCGGGTATTTTGCGGACCGTGTGAGACGAGCCTTATTGCCGTGATCACTCACCTTCCTCTCCCTCCCTCCCTCTCTCTCTCTCTCTCACTCTTTCTCTATCCTTTCCCCCTCCCCCGCCCCCCGCCGGCACCGTTCACGTTTTTATAGTACTATGAAAAATATCGTAACCATCATCGCCTCTGTGTTTAATTATTCCGGTGCTCGAAGAGAGATCCGAGACTTCTACGCGAGACGGGATTTCCTACGTGCGTACGCCCGAGTTCGAATTCCCTTTACTATTAACGCTCACGGCTTACGGCTTACCGATGGCCTGGCCTCTTTCTATAATACCGAATGAATGGCGCCTGGCGTCGTAATACGAGGTCATTGAGCGCGTCTCTTCGACGTACTACTGAAATCTGCATACCTCTTTCGCATTCCTTTTACTCCGATTCACCGAACGCCGGAGCTTGTTTTCTTTCTTGAGATGTTTTGAGGACGGGGACACGTGACGATTGTTTAACTAAGAGTATTTACGAGAATCCATTCCAGTTTTCGTAATGCGCGTCGTTTCGATATGGAATTTATTTTTTTTTTATCACGTTCGCTTTGAACGAATGTCAGGAACTGCTCGTTGCTCAGCTGTAGGAGCGATAAATTACTACGTACCCACCAATTATTAACTGAATAAATTGCGAAATGTAAGCTTAAAACTTGTCTTACGAGGAAATAGATTGCTGACGAGAAATCTGTTCGGTACATACTCGATATTTATTCAGACACAATATTTATGCAGACTAAAGGACATTTTTGACAACAACGACACTATCATTTTACGATAAATACCGAATCGCCTAATTTTTTCTTTCCACTCTCAGATTCTCGAATCGGGTTGCGAATTTCTACAAATCTGATCTGAGGTCATGCGACTCGAAAGGCGATGTATAATTCTCGTAAAACGAGTTCCCGTGAATGACGATAGCGTCATCGGCAGATGATCTGCGCGACGATCGAGGCGATTCAAAGTCTGATTTACAATTTGCCGAACAAGCTATCGTCGATCAAAGTTCCTCCGAGAACGAAGAAAGCCCCTCGAATGCCGCGGATCGGTTTTTCCGTCAAAGAACCGCCGTCGCGATCGTGAGAAAATCGGAGTACCTGAGCATACACGCAGGTATATCAGAGGAGTATTTCAAAGGATCTTGAGTCGGATCCCGTCGCGTAGCTCTGGAAGAAATAGCGACACTGTATTCACCGGCGTACCTGCGGGGATGATTTCCGAGAAGCGAGATAAAAGGAGTGGGGTGGAAGAAAATGGGCGGGTAAAGAGCGGCTTGTTTGCGGATGCAAAACGTCCTTAAATTTGTTAGCCCGATACAAAGTGAAAAGAAAGCTCCGCGGCCGTTCGAAGCGCTGGAAATTGTTATACTGACCGTTTTTGACGCGGTCGAAACGTTCGAATAATCTCCTGCAAGGGAGAATCGTTAGGGGATCAGAATAAACAATTCTCGATGCATCGAGGACTCCCACGCTTCGTTCCTGAAACCGATCCCACGTATGATCGCCCGCATCGAGGAAATTCCAGATCCATCCCGCAGGACCTCGAATCTCGAGAAAAGTTTGCCCGAATCTGGCTGGTGTGTTGACACGCTTTTATCGTGCTTGCGAAGGGCGGGAATGCAAATGTGGAAGGATTGGAAAAAGAAGGCTCCCGACACACCGAATCCTGACAAGCGCAAGAATCTATTTGAGAAATTTTTTGAAGTGTAAAAATTATTGAAGTACGTTATAAAAAATCAGTTGAAAATTGGTGAAGGTCTTTACCTTCTTAGAGTAGAATCTTCGGAATTAACAAGAATGACAGCATAACAACAGCAAGCGACACATAAGATCTTGATAATTCTAACGATTCTACGTACTTTCCCGTAGTTTTTCACAAACTGACATCCTATGAAAAAGACTTTCGGGGTTCTGTAAGCTCGATATTCTTACCCTTCCATTTTCTAGCACTTTCCAAATTTTCACCCCCACGGCACAGGAATCATCCAATCACGGGAGTAACGGCATGGGATACCGATACCACCGTGCAAGCGAGTCGTGCACCAGGATTTCGGCCACTGTCTGGGATTCAAGAGAGGAATCGGTTGACACCTTTTGTGGCAACACGCGTCTGCCTTCTTTTCGGCGCAGGTGCGCAGCGGCCGGGCTGGGATATCGAAATACGCGATGCGGTTCGTCGAACAGGTTTGCCTGAGAAGATCGGGGGGTGAAGAGCGAGAGAAACGAGGGGAGGAAATAACGAAGGAAAATAATCGGAACAGGTTCGTTTCACACGCTGCACTCAGCTGCCCGGCGTTCCTGCGTTGCGGGCTTAATTCTTACACAGTTGCGTTTTTTCTCCGTTAAAGGCAAAGTATTATACCTACACCGATGGTAATTATCCCCAGCATTGACTATTTTGGATTAAAAAAAAAAAAAAAATCGGTAGATCGATCGATCGAGGCGAGACCTCGTACGCGAGCAGATTTTTCTTGATCGTGACGCAGCGTAGGAATTTCGAAAGAAGAAATTGACGAAGTATCTGAACCGAGGTAACACCTTGAGGATCAACCCTGTATCGCGATGCATTATTATAGGGGTGCATTGACGAAGGGGTGGCGTTATTGTTATTCATTCCGGGGGGACAACTTGTGGCGATCCACGGGCGTAATTAAATATTCGTGCACCTTGTAGAATACACACGTGTATACACGCCAAGATCTGGATTACCAAGTGCCGGAGGTTGTCGCGATGAAAGGGGTTCCAACTCCTGATCGCTGATCCGAGCCAGTTCCACCTGTTACAAAATGCGGGTATCTGCGGGCGGATGGGTTCTGAACGTGAGCGTATTTCCCCCTTTGTACTTCACACGCACACTTTCTTTGTCTCCATTCGTTAGTCCAGTGGAAATTTAATGGGAAAAGGAATAAGGGCGAAAAGAAGAAGAAGAAGAAGAAGAAGTGAAATTATTTTCGAACGAGACAGGCGTCGGATATGATAATTTGACAATTATAATAATAGCTGGTACTCGCGGAGCAGGAACGGTATAACAATTCATCAAGGTGGTATAATAATAAACGTACGGAGCGTAGTTTGTAATTGTAACGAAGCACGCGGCTCATGATCCCGGGGTAGAAATTACTGTATTGGCATCTGGGGAGTGATTTCGAAAGCTAACCAGTTTGGAAGAGTTAACGAAGAAAAGCACGCCCGCTGAATGACTAATAAGGTTGGTCTGTATACCTATGTAGACGTATAAACGTTTGTATGTACATAAATATATACACGTATATACGTATACGTATATAAAAATTTTTCATCGCTGCGTGCGAAACGCTTAATGCGGATAAGCCAATTAAGTAGATGTATCAAACCTATGATACACGTATACATGCAAAGAAGAACCACGGTATAATTGTCTACACCGATAACGGTAATGATAATAATAACACTAAAAAGCAGTCGCTCGTTTTCCCGGAAAAATTACCCAGCCGCTCTGATTGGACGTAATTTTTTTTGTCGTCCTCCTCCTCCTCCTCCATCTCGTTCCGCTTTTCATTACGGTTTCTGGTTTCAATTCCCTTCCGCTACTTAGCGCAGGTTTCAGGTATTCTCTCCTCGAGTTCTATCCTGAAAGCTTTCACTCAAAAATTACTTAAATTCCGAAACGAGGTCACGCGTTAGGGCAATATCGCACACACAAGGTATCGGCAACAGGGAATCCACGCCAAGAGGATTGAAACGAGAGCGTCAAAGGACGCGGGATGTTCGGGTCCATAAATTTACGGAAGTGACGTGCGGCCTTCGCACGTACACACGCGTAGAGAGAAGTGCGGTTGGGACAACGGATACCGAGGCCGGGGGTCAGGAGTAAAATGATCTGCGAAACAGGGGAAATAGCTGCAGTCGGCCGAAACTCGACTGGATCCGAAGTATGGTGGGGGGAACGAATTACCGGGTCAAAAGGGCGCGGGCGGGGGTGAAAAAGTTTGACCGTTCAGGAATGAGTGAAAAAGTCCGGGAAAAAGGGAAAAACGAAAATCGAAACAAAGGGAGGGGAGGGTAAGGAAAGGGCAGCGCAACGTGAAAGGGAAAAAATAAGTAGCAACGAGCGCGAGAGGATCGAGTGGCAAGGGGGGGGGGGGGGGGGGGGGAGAAAGGCGCGCCTTAAGCTCTGTCCTAAGGCCCACACACCCACTCGTTTACCGAGAAACGAGACAGGCTCGCCATTGTTGTCGAGAAAACCGGGACGCCGGGCGTCAGAAGGCAATTCAAGGCGTCGCGTCGCCCGAGATGCAGCCGTGCAGCAGCCGAAGAAGATGGAAAATGAGGGGAAAAGGAAACGGGAAGCGTCGCGACGCCGACGAGACGCGGTGCAGTTCAGGAAATCACTGCCTCTTACTTTAATCTTCCGATTATCTCGTATTACCTCGTTAGATGATATTGCACCGGGAATCGAGTCAGACGGTTCGCTTTGTAGATAGGTACTACAGAAACCGTTCGACTCTGGCACGTACCTTCCTACAATCGCCGCCACTTTGCTGCTATTAGTTACTTCCCGTAATACGTGTAACCTGTACCTTTCGCCTAAATGTCCGGAACACCGTGCGCGGTCCGTTTAACCCATCACCGTTGATTTACTCGCCGCATAATGCTGCCCGAGTTCGGCGATAGGCCAAAAAGTAGTTTCGCAGTGAACGAAGAGCACCTTAAGTACCTTAAGCCGAACATCTTGAGGGTGGCCGCAAAATGGAGATCCTTACAAGCGAAAGCTGCACTGAGAAAAATTTCACTTGTTGTAGTAACTAGAAAAATTCGGTAAAACAGGTGTGGTTGAAAAAACTGTTTGAATATTGTTGGAATTAGGAAAAACGAGGTACGCGTAACCATTTTGCATTATTGTCGATCCTTTTTTGGTAATTGCCACGCAAAATCAGTTTGTGAGGTTTACTCTACTTGTTCAGTTAAATAAGCATTGAACGTCAATTTATTGTTGCTAGAAAACTAATTTTCATTTTCTACCTAGAACTGTATTTTCCGATTGTGGTAAAAAATGAAAATAGTCAAGGACTGAGCGGTAACCGGTACTAAAAATTTCTCTCAGTTTGGGTTATGCCGACTTTGGTCCTTGTTTGATGTTACTCGGTTTTCGGATGAAGTTGGAAACTTAATTCCATGAATCACACGCGAGGCTGTTTGCGTGATAAAGCAAAGAAATCGATTCGAGTAACAAGTTTCGGTGACTTGAAAAATGAGAAAATGTTTTTCCGTTTCCCCGTTGGGCTGCTTTTTGTTTGTCTTAATTCGTGCGGGTATTCCCAGAGATGAAATTTTCGTCTGCTCCTCTGGCGCGGGGCTCGAGCCTCGGAGGGTTGAAAAAGACGGTTAATTTCCCTCGGAGAAGGTCCGCGGAAGTCGGGTCGAAACTAAAGCGGTAACTCGTCGTCTCGTAAATATTTGAAGGAGACGATTAATCGCCGGGTATTTTTCTCTATCATCGCATACACGATCCGAGTTCAAACATTACGTTCCTCTCCACGGATAACAGTTCAAAGACTAATGCCGCACGCTTCTTTTATTCTCGTACGCACACAAGCAGTTCGGAAGCGCAATATTTCGCTCCTGGTTGTATAAAGCAGCGGACGGTAAGAAGCTTTGGTCAACTATGATCACGTAAAGGATAAATACTTTATTTATTAAACTCACATAAGTGCGACGGATGTGCGTATTTTATTGCACATAAAATGGAAGATATATTTCGTCGCCGTAATCGCATCATGATATTGCAGCTCAGGTTTCATATTTTTGCCAATTTCATTCGTGTTTTTTCTTTTGATATTCATTCCGTTCAGCTGTGGTGGATTTTTTTCCAATACTTTTGTTTGTTTTCTCTTCTTTCTTTTACCAATATATCAAAAACCTCCTTTGGTACACAGTTATAGTGATGCGAGGGTGAAATAACTGCAACCCTTCGATCAATGTTATCTAGTCCGTGCAATACTCGAATGATAAAAAAAGTGGAACCTTTATGGTTGGCGAAAACAAAAAAATTTTACAATTAAATTATTTTTTCACGACCATATTGTTCAATGTTCGTTAATCCGATTTTTTGATACACCTGTAATAAATCTTATATCACGTGAAATTTTTACCGAAATAATTTGCCCTTTGATTCAACGTTCAGTTCTTTATTTGCTTTGAAAATCCGATCTCGAAATTTCTTTTACTCTCTTTCTTTTTTTTCAATACTCGCGAATTTATCCGTAACAACATTTGAAAATCTTTTCGTTTGGCTGGGTGCCAAAAAGTTTTGTATATTTTACGCGTGTATCCGAGCCAGGGCCTATTATCGGCAACCAATTTTCCATTTCGATGCACGACTTCTATTCAGTGCTTCATATAGAGGGTAAAAAACCTCCGATTTTTAACCTCGATATCGGTAATTTATTATCGCGATGGTTAATTACTCGCGTTTGACGTGATCATTCCGCGTTTCAGGGATCGTTCCTGAATTTAACTACTATTACTTTTTCATCATCCAGCGCGTCCGTCAATAAATTGAAAATTACGATTCGGCTCAAAGTTTACTCTTGTGGTTGAACTCGGATTATTAATCCTGCGAACATACAGAAATAATTCACAGGTTATTCGCCAAATTTTAAGAATTCCAGCTTTTTAGAGAAATTCTGACGAAATGTTCACAGAACGACGACTCTAGCTAATTGTCTGATCAAATTTATGATTAAGAGTTTATAATCGCGGTAAATTATGGTCAAATCCTAGTTAAATTTCCTTTACAGATAAAAATATAATCAATTAACCAAACCCGCGCACAAATACCTGAGATTGAATAAATCCTGCAGGTATTGAAGGATTAATCGCCTCAATTATTTCCGCACAAATAACGAATTATTACTTGATCCGAATGATCTCGTTGCCTTCATCATTGGGTCGATGCATCAGACAATATATCAGAGGGATAGGCAACCCGGTTATATCGATGAGGCAAGGCAACAAACAGGGTTGGCGCAAATGCCAGCATCGGTGCAACGGCTCGTCATACGGCTTCTGTGTGTGTCGTACGGCCTCCTAGGATTACTTATTTTTATAGCTATAAGATAGTCGGACTCTGTCAGCGAATAGAAAATTCCGTTCATCTACGTACCGCGTTATTGCAGGTAACAAACTGTAGTCCGAATGTGAAAAGCGAGTCCCTTCGCGATTTTCTCAGCCGTTGCAATAAGTTTCGCCGCTGTTTTACCAATCGCGGATTATGCCGGAAGATTTCTGATCCCGATCGAAGATTCTCGCGGAAAATATCCTCTCGTTTCGAGTGGTCGTAGCCAGAAACGTCGATCGTTAATCTCGGCATTGTGTCCGGTAATCTGCTAATACGCGGGGGAGCATTGTGATTCTCTCTCTCTCTCTCTCTCTCTCTCTCTTCCTGTCCCGGCTATCTCTCGGGGATATTTATTGCCGTCGAGAAGGGATGAGGAAATCGCATCGGACGCTCGACAATGGAACGATATAACGCCGGTCTTACAACGCATTCCGTGAATCTCCGGCCCGGCACGTTTTCCTCCAGATAGACGGGAGCCGGGTCCCGCGATCCTGAAGGAATCAAATCGCCGAAGAACCCCGGCGTACCTACCGTGTTACACGAATCGAACCTGCAAACCTAGCCGCGATCATCCTCATATTGCGCTGCGCGGATTCGCCCGCCCCGAATACGCTCCGAAATCTCACCCCCCGAATCCCGAGATATTTCAATCGGCGACCGATGGATGGAGGAACGCCAAGAGTTTCATTTCGTTTCCATCCTTTGTTGCCCTCCAGGTATACTTGTATGGATTTCGGATTCCAATGGCCGCGTTATTTCGCTACACAGAACCTGCAGGTAAACACAACGATTCACCGCATCCGTTCCAAATCCTTCTTGATATTACGATTTCGGAAATGGTCGAAACAATCTTTGATTGTTACGTTAAACTGGTAGAAAATTCAATCTGTAAAAGTGGGACGATTAATTATGCTAAGGGTTATATTTTCCCAGGGAGAATTCTTTTCTTGTTTTTGCTATTGCACGCGCACGGAATTCTCAGATCGGGTTCTAAGTCGGTAATCGGTAGACGGAGTCGATTGATGATTAGATTTCTCAAAAAGCTTTTGCAGAAAGTAATAAGTACAATTTTGTTTTCTTCAAACCTCACTGCACGGCGAAACGTTGATTATTTCTGAGGTCAGGGAATCTCTTTTTCAAAAATACTTTCTACATCAATGCTAATTTTTGTCTTGGAAAGAGTCGAGTAAGAATAAAACGATGTAAATTAGGATAAAATTTATAATCAAGATATTCATCTTTGAATATATCTTTGAAAAAATTTGCCGCGCGGCTGAACTTTCTTGGAATGAAGTAATTCCTTCAAAGCACGACTAATAAACGTTTCGATATATTATACCATTAACTAGCCAATGGCGGGGGCAATTATTGCACGCCTTTACGGCGTTCGGTTTACGTAGGCATACGTACATTCGGAATAGAATTTGAGGCTGTATCGTAGCAAAGCTGCACGACGGCAAAACGCGGCAGAGCGGTAATAAAGGGGTTTGCACTAGCGACTATATGACCGCCAATTACAGGAACCCCGGTAAAACAGTATCGCGGGCAAACGAGCGTTTTGCGAACATGGAAACGTTTGCCCGAGGGAACAGCGTGTACGTATTGTAAGATCTGCGTAATGCATAGCTGCGGGATGTAGGGCTGTGGGCGCAGCGGCGTGCCGGGAATGGGACCGGAAACGCTAGAATTTCGTCGCGCGGATAGACAGGCCGGATTTCCGAGGGATAGTCGGATTTTGGTTAAATCCTAGACTGGCTAATCGATACCGATCAAAGTCATCATCCCGCGTTATTGAAACTGATAGAAACCCTCGACGTTCGTTAAGTCGGAGATGTTTGAGTCGAGGAAAACAACGAAACGCCGTTCGATTCGATGGCTGCGTGGGTGAAACCGAGATTTTTAATACGCTTATTTGAATTGAATTGTGTCACGCAAAGTTGGACTGTTATTTGTGTAATATCAGATAAGGGAGAATTGTAAGAGGCAGAAGAAAGGGAAAAAATAGTTATCGAAACCGCCACGTGCATACAACGTGAAAATACATTGGAACCATACATATGCATGGATGTATATATTCGTCGGGCAAATTTTTCCGAGTAGTTTTTGTGATAAATTTACCGGCAATAAGTCAAGTATAAGGTTACAAATTGCTTTATTATACACTTTCGTACAGCGAAGAGAAACACGCTGGCTGTTCCTTTCTCTCTCCTTCATCCATGCAGCGTCCACGTTTCGAGAGGAAAGTGCTGTTACAAGAGAGCTGTTTTATTTCTTTTCCCCCTTTTTTTCTTCCCTTCCCTCTGTCTCCAGCTCCTTTTTTCCTCCCTATTTTCTCTAGCTGCAGGCGTGTGACAAAGAGACAAATGTCCCTTTAAATCTTTCCCGTTTTTAGGGAAACCTTCGACACACATCTTGTTCTCAATTTTCGAAATTCGGGTACGAACCCGTGTCAGTCCTCGATTCGATTTTCGATGGTTTTCAACTCCTCAAAATAATGTGTCGTTCGTCCACTTTTTCCCACTCGAAAACTTCAGCTCTGTACAATTTCTGCACAAATATCGATATCGAGCTGTTCAATCTTTTAAATGACAAGAAGAAATACGTTCCGCTTATTTTGCAGCGATACTGACAGATGACACCGGCAATTTGACGAGTTCGCCATGAAAGCTGTAAATTTATTCCACCCCGTTGATAACGACACACGTGATACGGTTCACACGAGTGAATAATCCACGTGTTGCCGACGTGTTTATAAATAAACTGCGGGAAATACGCGCGAGTAGCGAAGAATAATTTTCATTTCGTCCGCTAGGATATAAGTGGCCGAGCCTTAAGCCGAGCTTAACGACGTTCGTATAATTCCGTTCGTACGACGATGACACGGCCAACCCCGACGATCAGAGACCGTAATGACGGCGAGGTTCGTGCTGCGTTAAATATAGACCATGGGATGACATTTGCGACGAATTCATCCCGGCCTCGAGTTGGTCGTAGCGAACTGGCGCATCGTGCGGCGTCCCACTTCCAGATATTATACCATCGGGCATCCAATCGATGAAACTACACCCCGCAACCCTTTAGAATACAGGAAATACGTGTCACCATCCCATGAAACCAATCATAGTACGACTGCTTTGACGGGTGTACGGGATTTATCGCAAAGTCTGCTCTTTGCAGCCATTAATTTGTTGCGTTTACTTTGATCCGTACTTGATGCCAATGACGAGAAATAAGTGATCTTGTATGTTATGGAAGAAACACAAATTATCACTCAACCTTTTAACCCTTTGAGACACACATTATTCCATGGTTTTCGGGGTCGCTGATTACGAATCTAAAAGTAGAATTCAAAAATTTACCGTGGCGAATCCGATATGGTGGAGGAAAATTTCAAATTCAATCAAATCTGGTCAAAAAACTGTATCCAGGGGTTTTTGGGGTCACTGATTGGATTTGCTATACTGAATTTTCAATATCTGACGTCAGATTCGTAATCAGCGACCCCGAGAACCTCTGGACAGAGTTTTCTCCGTATTCGATCAAATTTGAAATTTTCATCCCACATATTAGGTCCGCCATCTTGATTTTTTAAATCCAATTTCAGATTCGTTAACAGTAACCCGAAAAACTTATAATTTATGCAAAACATGAAATGAATCATTCCTCCAATTTTCACGATTTTTTTCAATCGGTATGTTTCTAACAATAAAAACTTACATTATATCGCAATAATTACTCTAAAATATTGAAATTCTATTAGTATACTATCAGAACAGCAAAATACCTCAAAGAAATGTGTTTTTTCAAAGTTCTCCAACTGTACAAAAAATCGATATGAAACACCCAAATTCATCCCTCACACATTTCAAGTGACAAAGTCACGCATTAATTGGGCCTTTAATTGTATCACGCTACACGGGTCAGCGATCTGGTGGAATTCTTTTTTCCCTTGAATTTTTTCGTTCGGAAATTACAGCCAGAACTGAATCGCGGATTGGTGGGATATCGATACGTCTGACCGCTGCAGTTCGTCGACATCTTTCACGGTTCGGATACCGTGTGTCGATAACTGCAGGACGTGCAACGATACGCCTGCAAGTTGCAGGCCTCTGGAGAAGAAGCCTTGATTGTTTTTCAGGGTGCAATATTTCGGGAACGAACATCGAACGAATAATTCAGGGGATTCCGTTTTTTGTTTCCGTGTACTACAGCTCGTATCTATTTTCCTTGGAGCAGCTTTCACACGTTTCTTTCCTCGGTTGTTTCAGCGATTGCCCGACGCAAGCTGACGGCTGAAGGAAAAAAACGGTGTAGTGAGAAAAGCTCTCGAAACGGAATTAGAATGAAGCGAGTAAAAATTGCAGCCGAAGGTTATCGACTCCGTCTCTCGTCGGCGTTGAGCAGTGAATTGAATCAACGAAAAAAAGCTGTCGATCGGTGATCGAAGGGGTAATGAAATTATTGGCAATCAATAAAACGGCGTCGATCCCGTCGACTTTCAACGATGGCTGGCAATTCCGAATGGAAAAACATAAATCGAATTTGTCCGAGTACCTCTGTAGAAAAGAGTGCCTACGGATCTCGAATGCGTTCAATTCTCGTCGGGTTATCTCCGCGCGAAAAAAAAAAACCAAAAAAAAAAAAAAAACAGACAACGAAACGGAGACCGGTCGTAATTACAGTCGCGGACATATCGCACTCGGCGACTTGGTAATTTTCATTTATTTTCCTCTCAAGTATAACGTACACCCAGCTACGCGGGTATGATTTACGGTGCGAACTAGCCGCACTTCGTATCAACGACGCGTCGAGGTGGGGAAATGTTCATCACCGTGCTCTTCAAAATTCCAACGCTTATACAACCGTCAAAATATCGCCTAAACAAAACCTGACGTCGCGCCTCGCTGAAAACTTGACGAGTTGTTTTTGTAAGCGGGGAACTGCGTGCATATCTTGACGTGCGTTCCGTTGACGATTCCTTGAGATCGGTTCTGGGATAGAATCTCGCAGGGTGGCGGAGAGAAAGAGACGAAGAAACAAGAGGGGATGTATAATGCTCCCAGCCGTTGTCAGATTTATTACTTACTCCCGCAAAACAAGACGCATATTACCTCCGGGGTGAACAAATATGTCCCGGCTCTCAGAGCTTTCTCCTTATTTTATCCCCCAGGACGTTTCACCTCGGCCTTTTCTCGGTTTTTTTTTTTATTTTTTTTTTTTTTATTATTATTTATTTTTTTCTCCATCTGTTTTTTTTTAGGAGTCATCCTTTCGCCAAGGAATGTAAACTGGGACTCTTTACTACGGGAACGACTTAATTTCGACGCCTCTGGAAGCTCTCACCTGCCGCTTTCATAATCCACCCTGAAATTCGTTTTCTTGGAATAACCACAGCAGAGACGTTTTGTAAAAATGCGAAACAGTCGGCGTATTCCTGGAGTCTGTATCCTGTTTGCCTATTTCAATGCTTCTAGTCGGTTCTTATACACACTGCAGGGAGGATCCATGCGTTTATTTTTCCCCTCTCAAAGATCTAAGACTCGAGACGTTTTTGCAGGCGATATTCAGCGGGGGGTTTTAATCTTTGGTATTTCCTGTTCATCTTGAGAGAGATCATCGGCCAGGCAGCTTCGGAGTAAATCGTCTTCTGAGAATCCCCGACGAGGTCACTTCTCGGCGACCGAGAGAGAGAGAGAAAGAGAGAGAGAACAACGCGCATATTATAAGAGGAGCCAGGAACACATGGCCCTCTGGTACGTTTTTACCGTATAGAGAGTTCGAATGAATGCGTCACTGCTGACGGGCTTTCAGCCATGTGCAAGTTGCCGTTAGCCTTGTCAGGCGGATATCGTACACCCTCCTTGCGAAAATACGTGACGTTTAATTTTTTCGAGCCCGATACAGCGAAACGGAAGACTGGCTACAAAAAAAAAAAAAAAAAGAAAGAAAAAACGAAGAAATTGCTCATAGTCAGGATCAACCTCTGACAAGAATCTACGGTACTTGCTGCGCGACGAGCTTTAACCCCGTGGAAAATCGCGGGATGATTTTTTCGCGAAGAGATCAGCGTAATTCCGTCAAAGTGAATTATAAAGGATGGAGGATTCTCGACCTCTGCTGTGAAAACACACCGCACCGTGTATGCCTCGAGCTGATTCAAGTGTAGCCGAAAATCGTATATACGGTTGAACGGAATTTTGTGATATTTATCCAAGCCGTACTACGCTTCTGTGGCAAGACCCGTTATGTTTGAAGAACGCGTCGACGTCGAACGGGGCCAAGTACAACGTTTCAGAGAAGCAAGTGTTTGACGAGAGTGAGATTAGGCCGAGTTTCCCGCGCTCTTCACCTGCATAGAGAGAGATAGAGAGAGAGAGAGAGAGAGAGAGAGAGAGAGAGAGCCACGAGTCAAGCGCGCCGGTTAGTTTCTCAAAAACGTTTATTCGGGTAGAGTAGTAAAAAGAGTATATAACGCCACGTATACACGTATAGGAACCACACACAGTCCCGTATATTCGAATTCGCGTGAAATTCTTACCTCCGAACCCCGTTTCTTTCATTGTCAGACGGCGAGCCGGGATCCAGAGCTGCCTGGTCCACACCCACCTGGACTAGGCGGACCGAAGACCCGCAGACTCTTGGCACGGATGCACAAAGGTAGGTAAATATCTTATCCTTTATCCCGAGAAACCGGGAAGAGAAGGGAACGGGAACTACGTCGGTCTCTCGTGATTTGGTACCGGGAGTTGGGTTCCTGCAGACGCCCGTGTGAATATTTCATTACTTTTACTCCTCGTGGATATACATGCAGTGTGCACCACCGGCTTGCGTGTGTGCGTGGATGTTACGTACACGTGGCTACGCCGAGAAAGAGATACTGCACTCGGGTAAGGTGCCTGCGAGTAGCCTAAGGTTCCAGACCTTTCTCACCTACTCGGCCTCTTTCACCTAAGTCGGAACGCGCATTCGATCTAATTCAAGGGTACAAATTGAGCATCGATGAAAATCACTTCAGATTGTTTCGTCACGCACTATAGTTTCGGAGAATTCGTGACATGTGTGGTCAACGCGATATCATGGATCACAATTCTGACGTTAGGTAATACTTGACGTACATTTGGTACCGAATGACTGAGTATTGGTACCCATTTGGATGAACGATAGTATTCAAGAAGAAACGGATTACCTTATTCTACATCTATTATTATAACGGAATGTTGTTCCGTCTTAGAAACGCCTTTCCAAAAACTCGGGACGGCAGCGTAGGAGTCGAGATGTTTAATCGGAGAAAGTTGCCTCGGCTTAGGACTCACCCTGACCAGTCAGGTATAACTTTTTCCCCGTCGCAGCATGTAAGGACAATTGTCGAGTAGTTTTGAAACGGTATAACCAGGGTCCGAAGGGCAAGCACGCTCACCGATCAGATACGAGCCATGGAATATAGAAGTTGACGGCCCGAGTCGAGACCTTCGAAGAGAGGCGTGGATGCCCTCCTCGAATGCAGTCGGGACGTCTGGAAAATTGACTGCACCGAGTGAGGAGTGGTGGTCACCCGTGGTCAGCCCTTTTGAAAACCTTCCACTAGAAAACGGGTAGAAAAGGGATTTTCAAGAGACGGTCGTGCCTTCGGCAACCGTTTCACCTTTACTGACCATCCGTTTCGTCGTAATTCCACTGTATCCTCTTGTCGCGCGAGTTTTGGCTTTTGCAATGTACTCCACTCATCAACGTGACGGTTGGATATCGCGCACGATTATTGTACCTAGAGACTATCCTGACCAAAGTGTGCAACTTGTGGAGTGAAAATGAGGTGGTTCATGGTTCTGCGGCTCCTATTTTACTCACAAGCAAGCAATTGAAACGCAAAACGTACGAGCAGCCACTGAACAGGGCGTAACTGTTTGGAATTGATTTCTTGTCACAGTTAGATTTTCGTATCGAAAAATCTGACGGACGTGAAAATATAGTCGGTGAGACCAGCGGCGGGAGTCCATCACGGTGGATACAAGGGTGGGAAATGGAACGGAGGTTTAGCGTGGTCGGTGAAGGGAGAGGGGGGAAAAATATAACGCAGTAGAGGAAATGAAATGAGAGAAAATAAAGGTGGAGAATAAGGAAGAAGAATACGAGGAGATCTCGTGCGCGTGGCCATCTTGAAAATCTTACGGTTCGCTCGCGGGCAAATCGCATCTTCGTCTTGTAATCTTGACCACGGTTAAGTCCTCCTGGCGTGGTCAGCGGAGTGTGCAGCACTGAGCACTGATATATAATTCTTTGCGAATCATGACCGCGGAGAAAATCAGCCGGGATCTTTATGTCCGTTCGTCGGTATATAAGGCGATGTACGTGCTCAATGGCGATGCGAGTATATATACGCGATGAAACCGCTTTTTCACGGAGAAACCGCGAGAGCGGCGAACTCGCGCAACTTCGAAACCGGCAAAACTGCGGCACGCAGCGTTACAAGCCTCGTTTAACGATCGTCGGCTCGCTGCACTTCGCTGCATATTTGCGATCCGTAAATTATATTCTATCGGTCAATTCGAAAGCCCATCGAGCTAATTTCGCAAACGAGCTTTTTTCGGCGATCGGAAAACAGCGGATACTTTAAATATCTGAGTCCCAACGTCTGGTTCGGCAAGTCTAATCGTAAGTCGAATTGTTAAATTCAGTTCGGCGTCGTGTTTCGGGGATAAAAATGGGGCGTTGAAACGGTTTTTCCGTTTTTCTTTACCCTGTGAGAAGAAAACGGCAGTGGGGAAAAAAAATCCGCCTAGTTACGCGAGAAACGAGCGAAACGACGCGGAATGTAAGGAAAGACAAACCCCGCAAGAAGAGCCGCTTCGGGACGAGTATATTTACCCCTCCTCGATGACGGGAAAAGAGGGACCTGAGATCAAGCTTTACCTTTCGTTAAAGGAAAATGGAGAGTCGCGACCCGCGTCCCTCCTCGTCGCGTCCTATCAGACTTCGGACAGGCCTCGAAGTTGGCGTCGAGTCTATATCTCCGACGTTCACTCTCTGGCGAGGGGTTTCAGGACCGGTCGGAAAATCGTCCTCGAGGACACTTGGATCGACATGAAAAATACAGGACGATTTGAAAACAGTTTTCCCAGGGAATTTTGTGATTTAGGAAATAAAGGCTGACCCAACGCCGTTTTCGGAAAACGTTTGGATTGTTTTCGAAAATCTTTAAGAGCGGAGCTTTCGTCATTCGCTTATCTATTTTTATTACAATATTAACGAGAAAGTGTGCTTTTGGGTTCCAGCCTCTGTTCCGCATGAATAATACGATAATTAGCAAATAGATTGCGAGAACGTCCCGTTGTCGTTGACCAAAGATTGAAATGCAAATACTTGACCTCACTCAACCCTTCCTCCAGGGCTGCGGGTTACGCAAGAGTAATTTTTACGGGAACAGTCTCCCGGGAATCTGCGCTCGTCGATTACAAACCCGACATCAAAACTCAGAGCTAATTCACAGTGGCGAATTCAACATGACGGACGAACCGTACAGAAAAGAGATTCTGGTTAATTAGAAATGTTTCGACTTATCAATCGTAACACAAAATTCCTTACACTGGCTGAACATTCGTCAACATTGACCTTGGAGGTGTTTTAATTCGTCTCGTCAATGAAGAATTTATTCTCCAGCTGAACTTGGGGATTAGTCCGTTATAAATTGAAAACATTTTCTTTTCTCTTTGTATAGCCGTTGAGGAGATTCGTCAATTCTATTCCGCCGTTTCTGAGCTACAAGGGTTGTAATTGAGAAGCTGGATGAGTTTTCCAAAATCTTTCAACTCTCATCAGTCACGTTGGATTTAGCGTTTGAAATTTTTAAATAAAAACGAAAAATATTGCCTCAGAGGACCGTTTTGTGTGTAACGTAGCCCGAGCTTGCGAGTCGTTTAAAAATGAAGTGTCGGCTGTTGGGATGAGCGGTTGCACGCGGGTTTTGCCGGCGCCTGCAGGACCGTGTATATCCGTGCCCGTATATACAAGTAGGCAAGTTATAAGGAGAATTACGAGATTGCCGGGAGGATTACGGTGACGGCCCTCAGGAGGTCCAATCTCAAGGATAAACACTTGAGGGTGTTCTTAGAATCACGCTTCTCCCTCTCTGGCTCTCTATCTTTTTCTTTCCTCTCAGTTCTCTTCTCACAGAGCTTCTTTCTCTCTTTCTTCTTATAAAGAGGCGTCGTCCTCCCCCCATTCGACGGATGTGCGGAAAACTACTCGCGAAAACTCATCTCGCCCTCCACTGTCTTTTTCTGATGCCGTTGATGCTCTGACGCTTCACGTTTTCTTCTTGCACAGGGGATGCTAAATATTTAATTATAAAAATACCAGCTCATACATTATACATTATTTAATATGGCACAACGTAATCGTATTAACCGGAAATTGAGACGCTTTTGACCGGAATATGCGAAGGGCAATTCTGAAGAGAAAAAAAATATAAAAAAAATAATGAAATTCACACGCATGTAACAATATTCTTAAAAAAAGGAACTAATATCTTAACGCTGCGCGATGAAAAAAAAATTGAAATAAATAAAAAATCCAACGACCCTGGTAAAGGTTTAAACTTTTTTCTCGCTACTGACGATGGAAGAAATTAATTACACACGTTGTGTGTCGAAGATTGCGTGACTGCTCCGTTTTCTTTTTTTTTTTTTTCTCGTTCAAAATACCAGCCTTGGGTAATTCCGTAGACCTTCAGTACCTTCGACCACAGGGGATCGTTTTCGTCCGGACGACCTCTACGCATTCTCCGAAAAATCATTGCTTAACACGGACGAAGATTGACGCGGACACGTGGTCGGTAGAAACCGGCAAGGATAACACCGAAAAGCGAATGAATGTTTCAGGGGTGCACTGAGAAAAAGCGCAGCGCAAGAAGCGGGGTGAAAAAGAAGCTAGCACAAACGCTAGAAATTTGGATTACGTGTTATACTAACCGACGAAACTACGCCGGGCAAAAAGCCTTCGAGGATGTAATCCATTCCGACTGGCAACCGTGCAGACGAAACGTAGGCGAATATGTGCCGACCAGATCCGCGTGTATGCATAACTGAGGGACTTGGAAAGTCGGGAAATACCGAGGGGTGTCTTTCTCTGTCGAGTGAATTATTCGTGAATTATTCGCGGGGGGTTAACTCCTCCCTTGTCCGCAAATTTTGCGCCTAGCTCAACGCAGAAGCAAGACTCGCGTTATCGGGGTTGGGGATGTTGCCTGCATCGACCGACTCGATCCCACGTCAAACCGCAAAATGTATCCCGATTGTTTCTGACGGCTTCTCGACACCCTCGAAGCTCACCCCCGATTTTCCCCCTTTGTCCGCCGCAAATGTAGCATCGACGCGAAATATCCGCCGCCGCTTTTATCCAGTGGGATCGGAAAGTTCAGGCAGATATGAATAACGACTGACGAATTAATGCACACTTCGACGGATGGTATCCTGATTCTTTTTCCTCGTGGAAATGGATCGCCAAAATTTTTTGGTGAAATTATTCTCCCGCGAAAGTTTTCTTTGAAAATCAAGGAATTTCACGAACTTCAAAGTTTTCGAGTATTCCACGGGATGAAGAGGGGAATAAAATTTGAACCAGAGATATATGGATATTTATTCCGTGTTTGTTTTTGTGTTTTTTTTTTTCAGTCAGATTCAATAATATTTTCTAAGACAGTTTTACTGAATTAAAATTCTTCCAATATTCCCTGACGTTGTAAACTTAGCCCGTTTCTATTCTCTTCATCTTCGGAACGAGAGTCTCTGAAACTATGGACGTTTCGCTTTTTCGGCGAGAATCAGAGATTTTCAGTGCAAATATTTGCCTGAAATGCTCACGTTTCGAAAAATTTTCCCCTCGCTAGAACGTATTATCCTCGGGATTATCATAAAATTCATTTCAATCCTCCCTGTATAATACACGTATGAAAATTTGGTGCATAAATCGTACACACCTAATACATAAAATAAGACGATGATTCTTCGAGCAGGCGAGAAGTCTATTATTTTCTCCGAACAAGGATCCATAAAGGAATTCGAGTCCTATTTTTTTTAACCCGACCCAACCAGCTGAACCCAACCGAATCATACATACCTGATAGACTAATAAATTCTGGACAGACAAAGATTAAATTTTGCGTGCTATCGAATCGAAATCTAAAACGTGACCCGAGGGTACCATTCGTCCTCTGCAGGACGACGGCTAGATCGACGCGACGCGACGGTGAAACCAGCGTTTGCTGTTCTTTGCCGGTCACCTTCTTATTCTCTCTTTATTCTTACGTTACAGCGGACTCTTTTTGTTCCAAGGATATTCGCCTGTTATTTTTCTCGCTCTCCCTCCCTCTCTGTTTTACTTTTTTATTCCCACTGCAGAAACAAGATAAGAAAACTGGTTTACCGGGACATTCCATTGCGTACACGCGTATACATTACGTATACACATATAGATATATATGTAACATAAATACCTTATACGCTCCGCACGTATCTATTTGTTCCCGATGAAAACTCGTCCATTTCTACCATAACTCATGAATAAACTTCCGGGAAAGGGTTTCCGAGAATAATCTTCTCTCGGATGAAGTATACGAATTATCTCGATCGAATTTAATCGTTGCTTATTTACTCTGTTTCTTTACCCGAAACTGCGCTGGTAACTGAATTGAAAAATATCAGTATCGGTCCAGCGACATAATGTAACATTTGATTTAAAAAAATCTGTATTTTCAGGAAAAGAAAATCCCGGAACAAAGAGGTGGAGAAATGCCGCGAGGAGGAGGAAAATTCGTCGACTAAAGTTTAGCGGTGTGCAAACCGACTTTGGGGATGTTGCAGGAAGCGGAAGCGGAGGGTGAGAAACGTCTTGTCGCGGTGCTTTTTAATTGCGTTCGATACAACCGAGGGAAGATTATTGTTACGTAGAGACGCGAGAAGAAGTTTACACCGCGTCTGCAGCAAGCGTCATCTCCCGTTAAACTAGGAAACTCTGAAACAACTCACAGGAAGGATTGTCGGAGGAAGAGGAGGCGAAACTCCGGAACTGAGGAGCCGGGGAATTGGAAGATTTTGCGTTCGGGAGAGGAGAAGGGGAGAGTGAGAAACGTTGTAGGTTCGAGGAGGTTCTTGCATCCGGCAGACGACGCAGAGACGAACCACCTACCTCGGCTACAATGGCGTCGAGTCCCGTTTGAACGGCAAAGGGATTCGAGGCGCGTTTCAACGGTATCGTAAAACGACGTTTGATGAGTACTTGGAAAGACGTGAAAGACATCCGAGAAGGGGGGAGGCGAAAGAAAAGAGTAGAAACAAAATCAAACCCAGAAGCGTCTTTAGGCGGAGGTGAAGAGAAAAATAAAAACACCGGGGAAAATATACTCGCATATACCTACAACGAAGGTTTTACCCTTGATTTACAGCGTGAGTGACAAACGTCGTTCTCCTTCCCTCGAGGTTTCGTTCACATCGAAGTCGTTCGGCAGGTTTACGACATTTTCACTATTTCGGCCCCTTTTTTTCTCCCGGCAATAAATACCATTTTTTTTTTTTAAATTTTCAATGAACGAGTTCACCGAAGTTTTTATATATTATTATATCGTTGTTTTTTTTTACATCTGAGACAAGATTTTTCTAGCGTTGGGAACGAAAGCTTTCGATGCGATCAACTGGGTTTAAAATTTTACCTCATATTCGTGTAAGCATCCGAATTTCTGGGAAATATATACGGTATTGATAGAGGCGATAAAAGCTGTTTTAACAGCGACGATTGACCGGGCTTTCGAAGCTTGCGATCGCGAGTAAAAAACCAGAACGCAGATGAAGTGAAACTGTTTTCGTAACCGGAGTCGGATTTTGCCCGATGCTTAGACAGTCAGTCGGTATATCCGAAATATCAGAAGGATTCTGCCAGAGTCGAATCGACCGACGGGTCGATCTCTTCTAAATAATTATAAGAACCAAAATATCCGAAATCTAAACAGTTGTTGGTTCGATTCGTTGCTGCGCGAGTCTTCTTTTACTTTGATTACGTGTTGCGAGACGCCAGTCTTCGGTATCGACGGTAATTCGATTCAAGACGTGTAATTTCGAAGGAAACGTTCGTTCGAAATGATCAGTTTTAGCAACGCGAAGCGAAAATCGAAGCTGCTGGACCGATTCAATCTCCTTCGCCTTAAAACTTCTGGTTCTTTTCGCCGAGTCTCTGCGGTACGATAAGAATTTCATGCGATTATTATGCCAGGCGTCTCTAATTACTGTTTTGAGAAACCGGGATTCGCTCGAATCATTTCGATGATATAATACTCAAGACTATGTAAACTCGGTTGAAAAATTCTGTCTATTCTTTCTCATTGTTTCACTATTCCAAGATTGTTGATATTTTGTGAATAAATCCAGCCCTTGAGTACACGAACTCAGATACGGATAGGGAGAAGTTTTACTTGGTTATATATAACCGTTTGTTTTGGACTCGGAGTTTTGCACACTTCCGTTTTATTTCTTTACGTTTCGCTTCTCATGCCGGATTCCTTCTTCCTACATTCTTTGTATTATCTTCCTCGAGAGCTGGCCAGGAGTTGGAGGTAATTTTTAACGGTATGTAGCCTCACGTTCCCGAATCCCAAAGGAACTCTAAAACTTCACGGTGAGTCGTGGCTTATCGATGCGATGCGAGCTGCACGGGGCGATTTGCCGCTTGCCAGGCTTACGTTAAAGTGGAAGTAGATTCTTGCTCGCGAGATGATTAGCAGATAATTAAGTTAATCGCTGATATTACCTGTTTAAATTTTCCCGCTCATATAATACAAGCTGCGCTCAATATCCTTTACGAGGAGAATTTTTAATATCATCGGACCGAGTAGCCTCGGAATCACACTTCAATTTTAGAAGCGATGAACAATTTTGTGAAAAGCGTAAAGAATCTTGTATTTGATGTATATTGTATAATATTTTGTCGCGTATCGAAGAATTAGTAACCTGCGACCGTATTTCACGTTCTCTCGGTAAACTTTAGTCATTCCGGGATCGTAAATTTGTTTCTCGAACGAATTGCAGGAGTATCGTGAAAATATCCCGAAGTCACATCGAACGAATTCCTGAATTACTGGATCCGTAATTCTTTCCAAATGGCCAAATGCAGCGGGACGCGAGGTATTGAAGGTGTAAAAAAAAAAAAAAAAGAAAGAAAAGAAAACGAGAAAAACACGACAAGTATAACGAACGCTGTGATAAATTTTTCAACCCCTAATTTGGTGCAGAAATTTTTCTGCACTCTAATGCTGACTTTGTGAAAACTCTTCATAACTTGGATGCCGGTATTTTACGCCCGGATAAATAAACAACACCGAGAACAGGAACATCGGCTAATGAAAATTTAAATCCAATGTTTAAATTACAATTCATCAGCAGCATCGCAGCGTTTCGAGTTTCATGCTGCTCGAGCTCGGGCTCAGCTTAACGTCCATAACTTTGGTCCAGCTCACGAGCCGATGCAAAACTGTGCAGTTGCGCATGAACCAACATCACTGGAGGTGACTGACTTAAGCTGAGAATAAACGGAGCATAAACCAGGGATATAAGCTGCAAAGATGTTAAGCATAATTTCTATAAATAAAGCCGAGGCTTCGTAAACGCGATGGCCTCAATTTCCATCTCACACTCGAACACGATTTATCGCAAATTTAGTATCGGGTTGGAAGTCGAGGTGTTCAGAGTTTGAAAAAACTTATGCCTTCAAAGTTTTTTTTCTCTGCAGATTTCCTTTCGTTTCCATAATTTTCAAATCCATTAATCGTGAATTTTTCCTCGAGTTCGCGTCCCGATCGAAGAATAGAATTGGGTAAATTTTGAATGAACTAGAAGAGAATGGCGATATAAAATTACCAATCGGAAGTTCAAATCTTGAGGGACAAAAATGTGGAATACTCACATAAACTCGGGATCATCAACCGGCTATAACCGGTTTACAAGTTTACGATATATTTCCGAGGTTGCTGGAAAATTGATGGCTTTTATCGGTCGGATGTAGAGACTCGAATCTAGCAATACGAGGTAACAGTTTACATTTGATTGGTTTGCTCAGCTTCCTTTACCACGTATAGAAGATCTCTAACAAGATTGAAAGGGTGAAAAGGGAGAAGGATAAAAAAACAATTTCTACACAACGAGATAAAATTCGACGAAAAAATCACAATAAACGAAATTTCCCATGTGAGGAAAGTCGCACCTTTGGAAAACGGCGTTTCCGGCGGTGTGAAGGGAGATCAAACGAGCCTGTGAAGCAGATCTGTTTAACTCGCTCGCCTCTCTGCGGTATCCGAAATTAGTTGGCATTTAGTTGCCTCGTTATACCCGGCTCACGTTTTCTCGTCATCCTAAACTACGCGCCGGAGCTCGTTTAAGGGTCTCTGATGTGTATCGGTTTTCGTCGGCCATAAGGGGCAGGTACAAGACATAGTCGGTACTACGCTCTGTGTCTCTAACAGCAACGTTCTTTCTTCTGAATTTCATATCCATTCATTCCCTCAACTAATCCCCACTAATTTCTTCGCTATCGGTTTTCCCGACACCAAAATTCGCTCCCAACGTCTGGTTTGCGAAAAAAAACACCAATCAAATTTTAGTGTTTCGTTTTAAATTTTCCTATCAATTGGTCATTTTTTCCCGAGCTGTTTACATATTTGTTTATAAATATCTTCACGATCGCTTTGGTATTAAAACTTGAGTCGAATCATTTCGTTTAGCTATTCTTTAATTATTATCTATACAATCATATTAACGACAGTCGGTGAAATAAGTTCTCCGAATGCAATGCAGCGATGAAACGCAAAACGAACGCGAATCGCTTTATCGCAATCGTTGCCAAGGTGG
The DNA here is from genome assembly GCF_021155775.2 of Neodiprion pinetum. Lineage (NCBI taxonomy): Eukaryota > Metazoa > Arthropoda > Insecta > Hymenoptera > Diprionidae > Neodiprion > Neodiprion pinetum. Next base: position 39,339,670 of record NC_060234.1, read on the forward strand.
AAAAGCTTCAAAACCACACACACGGGCACACGTGCGATCATCCCCGAGTATGCGAGTCCAGGTCGATGTGTAATAAAAATACGGTTGTGCAATATGCCACATGTCTATTCGCAGCTGTCATCAGCAGCCGAGCAGCTTTATATTTCAACGGATTTAAAAGCTTTTTCCTAATTACTTTTCCCCGTTGCGCCGAGTTGAGACGCGTATTAAACCTTCGACACGTAACACGGTGTAGTATTCAAGTTTCTAGCTACTATTCGCCATGGCACTGGTTGGCTATTTATGGGTTTTTTTCCCCCGTCTACTCGTGTTTTTTTTTTTTTTTTGTTTTTTTTTTTCCAATTTTTTTCTCACTTTTAACAACATACCCGGAAAGCTCCGCGTTTTTCAACTTCGACTAATGGAATACGGGAATCGTAAGTTCACGTAGTTGGCTCGCGATTATGTCGAGTGCAGAGCTCGACGGCTGGATTTCCTGCTTTGTGGTCATTTCTCGGCCCGCGGATTGAAGGGGAAGGGAAGCCGCGGCAGGTATAGATCGTTAATGGCCTCTCGGAAGCTGGCAGCTGGAAATGCACAAAATTGAAGAGGAACCCGGATGGCCAACATCTGCGGATATATCAGCTGCGGCCGTCTTCATGCCCGCTGTAAGTCTGCCGAACTTAGTTGAGCATCCGATTTGAGCTTGTTCGAAATCGGATAACGAGGCTCGTTACTGCACGAGGTGAAAATGAGACTATAATATCGGTTTCCGATGCGCCGGAGGTTTGGCTTAAGCCCTCAATAAGCATTTAATAATCCCCAGGCCCGTAATTGTATGTGGATAAATCGAAGCTCATTTTCGTGTTAAGATTCTTCCAATCTATAAACGGTCAATCGACTCCAGCTCCTTTTTGGCAGGATATGAATAATAACAATATGATCTCCTTCTTGAAGGACTTGTTTGAAATTTTTTATCATCCCGTTACGCGGAACAGAACGCAACGAAAGAAAGAAATGATGCAGAAAATTATGTAGCTGAAAGAAGTGAGAATTATCCTTCAATCGGGAAGCGGGAAGCTGCCGCCGGGATATTTCTAATTCCCATTTCCCTGCGTTTTCTTTAACCTTCTGTAATGGGATCAAGTCTTTAACTCCGAATTGCAGACCGTAATCTTCTCGTGTTTAACCGATGCACATTGCCTCTGGATGTTGAACTAATTGAACGAATAAGCGTGTACTTTATTGCAAATCGATATTCGAGCAACAATTTATCCAATTTATTGTACGAGTTGAAAATATTGGTTATATAATTTCAAATATATTTTTCATCAGTTTTAATCGATAATCGCTTTTCCACGTCACTGATAAATAAACCACGTGGCATTAATATCATTACAAAATTAATTAATCTCGATATTTTGACAAAATTTGACGCGTAGTTCAGCTTCGGTCAATCGTCCACGTTTCAGATAGCATTTTCCTACAAGCTTCAAATGCTTCAACGGCACAATATTCAAACTTTATTACAAACTAAATATTGAAAAACTAGATCCATTAAACGATAGCCAGATTATAACTGCATTTTCGGTAAAACGCAACTGCCTGGCTCGAATTTTACGGCGACTAAACGCGATATCCTGAGCCACAGATGCAATAAGAAAAGCCTCCATCTAAGACCGTGGAACTTCCGCTCCGTAACGACGATTAGAAGGGTTGGAGGGTTGACCGAGGGTCAAAAGTTTCTGGCGGCGAAGGCTAACCCCTCTCCCTAGATAGGGACTCGGCGGATCGATGATCCTTCGAAAGGAAACTTTTTCGGGGTAGGAAATATTCGCGCCACGATCCTCCGAGAAACCGGAATAACTGTTATTCCGCTCTGCTCATCAAACTTTCATCTCTTTGTGTGTTGCATGTGCGGCCGAATTCTGAGGGTTATACGTATGCCTACATTATGCGCGGGCGAAAAGGGAGAAACCCTTTCACCCCATCATTCTGCAGTTAGTTGCGAGCCGACTCTCGGCTTTCGTTTCTCTCCTCATTCCCTTCACCGAAATTACAATGTTTTCTTCTCATTTCACGGGAATATCTGGCGTCGACAGACGTGGAACGGCGTGAAAATCATGCCGCAGTCTACGTCGTCAATGATCTGCAGTGTTGTTATTATTATTATTATTATTATTATTATTATTATTATTATTATTATTATTATAAATCGTTGAATAATTACTCGTCGACTTGAATAACCGCGAGTTGAATGATAACGTTCCACCAATCAACGTAAGAGGTAGTTTCCACTTGTTCCACATCTAATTCTTTTACCGTCTCGCATATCGATTAATTTCAATATTCGTAACTCGTGGCTGAACTCGTGACGGTAACTAGTTCCAGACGAATATTCTGATGACGAGGAATACGAAATCTGATAAAATTATCGGGTAATAAATTCTCTCAACTCTCGTGATTTGCAACGCTGGCGAATAATGAGATTTCGGATTTTATATTCACCGGAATTTTACGACAATTTTACATTACATCTGTAAAAATGTAGCTGACTATTTTTTTCCCTCTTCTTTTTTTTTTTTTTTTTTATTCCCTTGAAAGGCAATTATCGTAGATTTGCAACACGTCACGTTTTCGCAAAAACCGGGGCACACGTGGAACTCTAGTTTCGCAATTCAGCTCTTCGCTAAACCGGTGATATTTATTATTCTTAATCTAATAGCTCAACGCTATGCATCAGATCGTCCACCATGTTTCAGTCTATGGGGGAACTGCGTGGGCGAAAATCCTGCTCGACAATACCTGTGATAAATTCCTGACTTACGCTAACGGCACTGCAGAAATATAATAAATAAACCCGGTATATTTATGTTTATTTGTGTCTATGTACGTTGCCATATGCAAAGAGTTTGTTGGATGAGAAAAGAAAGGGAGAGAGAATTATCTCTTCTAGTCTTGAACCAGGTATCCACAATTGTTTCAGAATTGAGAAGCTATTCATTTCCACAATTGCCGTTCAATTGAAATTTCGATGGGTTAATTAATTATATCGACAAGTCCGATACCGCCCTTCAAAATGTTTGGAATAAAAAACAGTGTTTCAGAGTTTGAAAAAAGATCTTATTCAAAATTCACTCTTAAAATTTATAAATAATCGAGCGGTTGAATAAAAAATCTGAAAAAATTCAGGGTAGGCACTGTTTCAAGGTTGAAGTAAAATAAAAAAAAAAAAAGGCAAAAGCGCGCCTAAAACCCGAGTTTGGTGCAGCCATTGTGATCCCGGAGTGCTCTAGCTAGGTCAAATAACAGGCGCTCGCAACGGCACGGAGTTATAACATATCTATGTTAGAGAGAACACGTCTTTCAGAGATCCCGGCTACCAGATAGGCCGCAAGTTCATTCTGTGAGGTGAAGAAGGCTGCTTCTGCTGCTTCTGCTGTTGCAGCGGCTCCACGTTCGCCGTAAGTCCTGGGAGCGATGACCCGCGGTGCCCTAGGCGCTCCTCTACTAGGGATAGATGGAGAAGAGGAGAGAGACGCACGCCGTTGAGCCGAGGGAGATGGACTCCCGTCGTAAATGGCCTCAAAGTGCACCTCGGTTCCTTATAAGATCCGGAATCGAGATCGCGGTTCTGCACCGCTGCTGCACCGCAGACTTATTGTTCGCGGTTTTGATACGATCGTCTTCGCGGACCGCGATTATTGCCAATCTCGACGATTTATTGCGCCGCCCGTATTAACGGCGTCAATTGGTGCCCGTGCGTGTCGAAACGAGGCACGCGGTGTAGGTATAATTTTTACGGGGGGAAAACCTGTTTTCAACTCTACCGCACGCGCTTAGAGATCCTTTATTTCCTTTTATCTAATACGATTCACGGATCTACGGGCTTTGCACCGTTTTTAAACGAACCGCCCGATCGATGCTTACATAAATATTTGTCAAACATTCGGGATGTACGATAAGAATAAGTTGTTCCGTTATACGTAGCTTAATTGGTTTATTAATCTTGCTGTTCAACGCCTCAAAAGATTTTCAAAACCTGTCGGATATTGATTTGAATTTTAGAAAATATGTACGGACCAAGACCGATGTTTTCTCCTCTTCGATTCACGAATTTCGGATGCTAGGTATAGGAAACCATTTTTTATGTTTATTTTAGTTTATTCTTCAAATTCTGTATTGGTTTAGGAGCCTAGAATCGCAAACGTTGTAAAAATATTCGAATTAGCATTGAGTTTCAAAGGAAAAATTTCGCGTGTAAATTATTGTTTTTCTTCGAATTCCTTGAAATTTTCGATCATGAAACCTACGTAAAATGAGAACCTGAGAGAGAGCAGTCGAATTTTTATTCAGAAAATTACCATCAGAAACTTATTGGCGGTATAAAAATCCAGTCAAAAAAATTTTCCGAACCGATTTTCCAATTTTTCGATCAAAAAATTGTCACTCTCGTTGAACGACGACGCGAGGTTTCTCGAACGAGGCGGAAAGATCGAAACGCAGGAACAACGCCGATCGCTCCGTGCTTCAAATTCTGCACGGAGCAACAGCTGTGCTTTTTTGGAGAAGCTGGAAGTACCGGTAATTACATCATCGGCAGTAACAAACCGAAGTTAGTGGGCCCAAAGCTGGTCAGAGTCGTCGGCATTTCCTCCAACAGTTCGAAACTCGTTTCGATTTATTCTAACGTCAATTCTAATGACGCCGAAGCGGCCGTCCGTTGTTCTTCTAGGAAGGAACCATAGGGCCAAGGATCGCCGAGGCGATACGCCCACGGCCAGTCAGTCAGCGAGGGAAGGAAATTGGAAAGTTTCGATGCCCGTGCGATGCCGGGCGGCGTACCTGGACGGCCAAAACCGCCAAGTGGTGGCCCCGGTAACCGAAGCCAAGAACTTGGTAATCTTAGATAGGCTCGACGAGGGTCGGACCCACTTCCGGTCCCGCGGGACCCGCCACGAGGACAACAGATGTCGGGCCTGCCGCTTGGCGCGCGCCTTCTTTTCCTCGGTTTCCCCTCTCCTTCACTTCGTCTAGTTTTTTCCCCAGTTTCCATCGTTTATTTTGTCCCGGTTCCGCCCGTCGACGTCCTAATTAAAACGTTCTACGGAGTGACGAAACAAGGAGCCCCGTAATTACGACGTATCGTGCATTATCACGATACGTAGTAACGAGGAATAGATCAGAACTGCATTTGATCGCTGACGGTATCTCTTTTTTTTGTTTCATCGCATTTCGATTTAGAAGAAAAAAAAAATCCAGGTCTTTCTACTTCGGCTGGTTTTCCTAAATTGCAGACGATCCGAATCCGGGTGCACGTAATCGAAGAAACAAGATCGAAGGCTTGAATTTTACAACCGAGAGCGGAGAGCAAAGATTAGACCGAAATCTGGGTCACACTACCGACACCGTTTTGGATTTTGGCGCAATTGAGCCAACGCTTAGTGAGCTTGTTTGATTTTCAGTGCAACCGGTGATGATTTTATCTATTTTTGTTCGTTAAAGATCATTTCGAGCGGTTTCAAGCCGGTTGGTATATTTACAGGCGAGTTAACGCATTTCCATAACTAAAGAGAGAGAGAGGGAGAGAGAGCTGTGAATTATCGTACAATTCGCACGTACCTATTACCATCGTTCCATAAATAGTTGTTAGCATGATGTAGTTAGCGGAGGAATTGTCAAAGAGCTGAAACCATAGGACCGAGGATAATTTTAATCGAAAATTATCGAAGCCCAATCGTTCGTTGAGTATTCGAACGCAAGCCTGAAATAGACGGCTTTAATCGCTGATTCTTTCGTCCGTTGCACACGGCATACAAGTATAAGCTTTCACGTTTAATTCCGTGTCATGTCGAAGGATGCAATAATTAAGGCTGCACATCGATATATCTTTGCCCGTTCTCCGTCAGCCGATTTCAATTATGCAGCGGTTACTCGTGATTTTGATTGGCTCATGATATTCCTGGAGGTAATTGAAACGTGTTCGATCCTGACAGCATATTGATACCCGCTGGTCAGCGATGCCTGCTCCTGATACCGGTATTATTATCGGAACACGCGTGGCTTGACAGCTGGAGAATAACGCGGCCGCCTTCGCTTCGTGCCAGAGTTCGACGATTGGTTTTAGAACCACCTTCTGCGAACACGGACATACGCGTCAGTTTCGTATCTCGTTGGACATTAATGAAGCCGGATTGAACCCCCGATCGACAGTAACTACCCCGAACGGATCAAATCGCGGTGAATGCGAAACCGTTAATGCTAATTTCGCAAACCGACCGCGCGTGCCATTTTTGAGAATTTCATCGCCTGCTCTCGGTTCGGTTTCAGGCACGACTGCGCATCGAAGTGCTTTCCGAATTTAAGACATCGCGAGAAATGGCGAAATGAAAAAGCAACGGTGTAAATAATCTCCGACCGACTTTTGGAAATCTTTTCGAAATCACAGTTTTCAACCGTTTTCAGGCTCGCTCGATAATTTCCAGAGAAGTGACTCGACTGGCTTGTGTTTCTTCGAAACAGGGGTCGAGGTTGAAGTACCGAATTTGAAAAGTTCCGGAAACGCCTAATTCCGAATTATTTGGTGGCGAAACTTGAAGAGAAGAAAATTAAAATTTTACAAGAGAACAAAATTCGATTACTCAAAGTTCCGATATGCAAGATTCTGAAAATTCAAGTTCCGATAGAGCAGAATTCTGAAAAACAAAGTTTCAATACAGTAAAATTCCGAAATAGATCATCCGCAATGTAGGTTTTAGAAAATCGTCGTTAGTTCGAAAACCTCACTTCGCGAGTTGATTGTATCGAGCAACGTTTGTAAGGTTGGTATAAGGCAAAGCTGAGCTTTAGCGTATTTCCGTAGCCGATATTAAATCCGCATCGTTATCTTAGCTCCCCCCCCCCCGATTAAAACTTTCCCCGTGCCTCGTACTCCGTAGCATTTCGAATTTGCATTCCTAATTCAGGTGGTACTCGGGAAAGATTTTCCCGAGCGTTGCGTTATGCAGCTAACGGGAAATTGATACCTACTCCTGCAGGTTCGAGTATTGCCAGGGTAATTGGAGAGACTCGTATACGTATATATTCATGTACACCGAACTCAGCAGTAAATTACTAAGCGGAGGCTCATCATCCAATTTCGAAACACGGTGGCGGGTAATGCCGATATCTACGGGTTCCGAGTCCGCGCGCAAAGCTCATCCAGCCTGCACAAACCGTCGCTTTTATCAGCCGCAATCACACGTCCGCATCGCAAGGTCCTTTCGATATTCAATCCAACGCATCTTTCGCTGGAAGGATCCACTGATTTGTATTCCCGTTGGTGCAAAATGTATACTGACTAAATTCGTGTATTTAAAACGATCGATTTTACGCGAATTTCAACGATACATGCATGCAATGTATACACACTAGGACAAAAATATAATTTTTTATGCGTGATAGTGCCAATGTTTTCCAAAGAATAAAAATTGTTTCAATATAAGTCGCACTTAAAGACTTTTTTAATTCTCCTCTTCAATCGGTGGTGGAGGAAAGCTTGCGGAAATAGCTGTTCGAGTCTTGGCTCTACGGTGAGGCGAATTTAGTAAACATCGACGAAGCGGTGGTGAAACTAGGGTGAAAAAATATGTGGCCTGAAGTTGATAATCCGTGTATAATTCACGCGTCGAGAGGATATGTAATGACGTGTGTTTATAAATAGTCGACATCCGAGTTGCATCGATTGACTTCCAAGCCTGCGTGCTTTTCCACGTGCACCAGCGATATTCTCCGGCTATAAAAGCTCCGGCAGGCGTTGAGGTGGCCAGGCCGCAGCGTTTTAGCGATCGAGAGCCGTTGCTCGCAGAGAAGGAGAACAGGATAGGCGTACAAGGGAGAGGGAGAAGGATAAGGACGAGGATAAGGAGAAGGAGAGCCCCGTGCCGGCAATCGCTGCTTTTCCCGTGGTGTTTGTTTCTCCACGGGGCCGAGCTTTAAATAGAGTCGCGGCCCGCGACGTAAACAGTAAAACACCGAGGCAGTAAAACACGACGGAGCCGGAGAGCCGCGTTATTAACTCCGTGTGAACTCTCCGGTTGGCCGTTGGGGTCCATCTTCATCGCCCTCTGAAACCAGACGCTTGCACGGAGAGGATGCATGCGTGCGGTTATGAAGTATATCAACTTTGTAGCCGAGTTGGTGGCTGGCGCACGCCGATCAAACAAACGTTGTACGACCCCGAAATTATTTATAATTATTTACGCAGTACGCGGTTCAGCCCCCAGCGTGCGTCGTACAAAATGCGTACTTTGGGTATCCGTGCCGGCGTAACGACACCCGGCAACGTTTCCGTTTCACCAGTTTGTTTTATACTTTTGGAAGGAAATTCTCTCACCGTCGACTCCAGGGTGAAACGCAGGGTCGAGATACTCGAAATCGTTTCAAATATAAAACGATCGAAACTCTGAACGGTTCAGTTTTCGGATGTCCATAATCCAAATTGTCGAAATTTCAAATGGTTCGACGATTTCCGAACGGTTATAGCTCCGGATTTATGAATAATTGTTGAATGCAAATTGAAGCGTGCCAAATGTTTCACGTGTCCTGACGGTTAAAATTCGGAATTGAAAGATATTATGAAATGTGTAAAAATTTTTCTCGGTATTATCGAGTCAAAAAGAGAAAGAAAAAAAAAAGCTTATGTCAATCGACGTTTCGCATGTCATATATAAATAATGAAAGGAAATTCCAAACGTTTCGAATTTTTCGTATGGCGAAAGCTCCGAATGGCAGAAATTCCGAAAGTCCTAAAATCCACCATGAATAATAACCTCGAATTAGTTGAATTTCCCATCAGCCAAAGGCTCGAATATTGGGAAATCCTGAATGTCCCGAAGTTGTGAACCGTTAAAGGCTTCAAATGGTCCAATTTCTAAATGGTTAATATTGAAAATATTAAAAACTCCGAATACGGCATGGAAAATTTCGTACGATTAAATATCCGAATTCCCTACTAGCCGGGCAGCATTCCGGATGGATGATTCTAATTCGGCTTGCAGTGCAGCTAATGCACGTCCGCTGTTTGGGCATCGTTGTTATATTGCCGAATGCAGCCGTGCGTGTGTGTTCCTGCATTACACCGGCTACGTTTGGTTTGGTTTGATTTGATCGTTCCATTAACCGAGTAAATCTTTGGTCCAGATTTGAAGCGCTGGAGATTTCATGTCGAACGTGTAGCATTCTGCGAGATGCGAGGAGGGCGCTGAGCTTTAGGTGCAGAACGTGTGTGACTCGCGGTGCGGCACTGCAGGTAGAGAGAGGGAGAGAGAGAGAGAGAGAGAGAGAGAGAGAGAGAGAGAGAGAGACGTTGCACGGAGTATAAGGTACACATACAGGAGCCCGGAAATGCAATTTCAAAACCAATTTGTACCCCGTCGCCCCTTCCGATTAAGATTTCCCGACCCGGATACGGAGCTTGCACGACCGTACCGTAACGATTCTGGCCGAGCTTTAGATTTTTCAAATCACGTTATTCCGCCTGTACGCTTTCACCGACCTAGTGATTTGTCGCGAGTGTTCTGCAATCCTCGTCCTAATCTGAATATCCGGAAATTCAAATGATCCGCGAGATATTACTACTCGAGTAGTGGGGGTGAAAGAAAAAAAAAAAAGAAAACATCGAGGCGTTTCATCCCCGCAGCTTCGTCTAACCGCGAAATTCAAACTGCAACTCCTGAAACCGAGGGATTGTTGACATTTTTTATTTTTTTTTTCAACCGTTGCACCGTTGCACAATACAAATTTAACATTTTGCGGGAATATCGAGTAAACGGAATTACTCGTGCGTCGGGTAACCGAGTTACAATATAGCCAGCCCTGCGATATTTCTACGAATATGAACGCAAGGGTATACACGCGTTGTATAATCCATGTGTAATACGTGTCGTCGGAAAGTTTGTAGATAATTATATGCGTCTGTGTCGCGTTGGGGAGAAAGAGACACGTTGTTATAATACTATCTGCTCGCATGTATGACGGTTCCACACTTACTCGGACATGTAGAAACGCAAACAAACACACACGAGCACACATGTGTGCCGTACAGCTGCATTATGTGCATCTAGGTACACGTGTACCGCATTACCATCTCGTATATCTTCTCGCAGTCTGAAAGTAAACATCATTTTCTTTTACGGCTTGGCTGTATGAAAGAGGAAAAGAGACAAGAGAGGAAAAAAGAGGAAAATGCAGAGGAAAATCGCAACGATGCAGGAAGAGCGAGTTCTTACTTCTTCGGCTTCTTCTCGAACCTTCGCGTTATCTCAGGTACCTACGTATCGTTATACATTCGGGGATTAAGGAAGTCACAGGTTCGCTTTTTCCCCATCCAAGCGTGATAATTATTTCTTCTTATCAATTCTCCATCAATTTCAGCCTCGCGTGAAGCTTCCGCGTCGCATTTTGGCGCCAATAGATCAACGGCTGACCTCGTTACTCGTCCTCAGTCTATAACTTCAGGGTGTGAGCGCGATGAAAAGCAGAGCTTTTCCAGCCGGGCCCGCATTGCAATATCGAGGATGTAAACCCGACGTCGATGATGAAGATTGATACAGAAGTGATGATAAACCATTTTAGGCCGGTTTATTTCTGCATGCGAGCGGATCTTCAACGATACAGTCAACGAACCTCGCTCAAGGATCGCTATAATCATTTTTTGTTTCAACAAATCTAACCACGATTTTGCATTCGTTAAATTGTGACTCCTGCGGGTTGGATTCGTTTCTGATTAGGGTCCGGGAGTTTTCTCGTTTTCCCCGATACCCGCATTTGCCGTGACCCCTGAAAACGTCGCTAGCAAACACGAAGGGCGCAGGGCAACCCTGAAATTTCACAAAACACTTTACGTATTTCACTCGGTATCACCGGATGTACAGTCACGCACTGCGCCAGTGCCTTTTGCCCTTTTATCTCACATGACGCCGCATTACCTCCATTCATTCGCAACAACGTGCGATGTACAGTCATTATTCTAGATATTCCACGTGCCAGTTCTCACATTGCTGATCCAGGCAGCTTTTCCTCAGCTTTTAACGCGCCCGACGCGATTCTTTATAAATCGTGCTGGATTTTTCCCATAGCTGCAATTAGCACAAGTCACTCGTTACTCGCTCGTTACGCGCCTTCTTTCAATTGGCAACATTTTTCTGTGAGAAGCAAAGAGAAACTGGGCGAAATTTGTGGAGAAGTAAAAAACGTCGTAAGACTTTGGGTGACAACTTTGCCGGCTGGCGATGGAAAGTAAAAAGGATAAGAATTTCCGGTGAATTAAATTGATTTTGAAAACCAGCATGGCTCAGTTTACTCGATTAGAGCAGCTTGCATGCTGATAGATTCCGCAATCGTTCAGCAAAGTAGTTACTTTGAAATTCAAAGTGCTGAGGATTAATTTTTCTCGGATGCCTTCACTGAGAGAAATTGTTAGTTCCGGTTACCGCTCAGTCCTTGACTATTTTCATTTTTTACCACAATCGAAAAGTATAGTTCTAAGTACAAAATAAAAATTAGTTTTGTAGCTGTTACCAGACAGTCTAGTATCAGTTACTATTCTTTCTCATTACGATCACCGTTACTGTATTTTCTTGCAACTGTTGCGAAAATTTAATGCTTGCGCGACAATAAATTGATGTTAAAGCCTTGTTTAACTAAAAAAGTAAATTAAACCATAGAAACTGATTTTGCGTTGTAATTACCAAAAAAGGATCGACAATAGCGCAAAATGGTTACGCGTACTTCGTTTTTCGAAATTCCAACAGTATTCGAACAGCTTTTTTTTAACGATACCTGTTTTACTGCATTTTTCTAATTACTGTGACAAACGAAATTTTTCTCAGTTTAGCGCAGCGGAGTCTGAGTGTTCGTAAATAAATACAATACGAAGGTTGACAAAACACCACTTTCATCACTCTCATCGAGGCTAGAATAAGGAGAAGAAAAGAAGAGAAGATAAATAAAGTACCTATTTTCGGCATACTCACAATCAGCAACGTGACGTATTGGTTAGGTACCAAACGCACGTCGACTCTTCTTCCTATAGCTTCCAAGCCTCGTGGGTCAGGCCATTGATATTCCGAGTCCATTCTTTGCCGGCGCGTATCGAACAGAATACGATTGTCTCAAAGTTGAAGCGTAGCCGGAGTGTTGAAGAAGTACGCGATAACGGTTGCAGCCTGTAATTGTGTGGGTAAGTGCACGGAGCGAAATGATTGAAGTGATTGAATTCGAAACCCAGAGTCCGAGTTTCGTGCGGGAAGAAATTGAGTGAAAGCGATCGTTGAAAGACACGAGTTTTCTCCGTTTCCCGTCATTCTCCGCGAGCTTATAAAAGCTCGTTTTTCCGGCGCCTCTAATTTCGCAAACGAGCGATCGCCGCTAATTCCGGGAACAGTTTGATCGAAAGAGCTTCGAAAAATCGAGCTACGAAGGCAACCTCGAGTTGCCGGAAAATTTACACATACGTAATTCCGCCGTTCAGACAACGCAACGTGAACCTTGCCGCGAATCCAATCAATTGTGATTAGTCATGACGAACGCGAGGCATCGAATGACGATCGAATGCCCGGGGACATTTGCTGGGGCCGTCCTTGCAGTCACCGGTATAAATGATGCCCCGAAACGTTTCGTGTCTGTGACTATAACGTGATTGGCGACAACCAAAAGCGTATCGAGCATTTGTATTTATCGCCGCTCTGTCCCGTTTCATTCCAATCGCTGTAGAATCGCCACTAATGATCAGAGGACGATCCTATCGGTAAAAATATCTCCAGAATTGTAGTTTTTTAGAAGAATTGATCAAATTGAAGCAGAGCTTGATGAGCTTTGGCACTAGAAAGCGCGAATTTACTTCTTCGATGTGTAACTGAAGGGCGAATTTGTTTTTACCGATTGAGACATGAGATCTGAGTGAAAAAAGCACAGAGTTACAAAAGTGTTCAAAAGCGAAAGAAAAACTCTAAACCCATTATCCTGCGAATGTATAACCTAACCGAAGTTGTTTGGAAACTTTTGAAGCGGGTGCTTTTAGAATGAATTTCCTGTGTTTTAACCCGACTCTTTATCGCGCCGGAATGTGAATTCGTATAAATAACGATTAGGCGAAACTTCCAAGGAAAATTGTCGCGCTCTTGAAAGTTTCGTTCTTGAACATAACAAGGGAGCGTTTCAAGTACATTTCCATCAAAATCCCACCCGATAAGGTTTTTCGGAGTGGAGAACGGTTATTAATAAGAAAAAAGTGTAATTATCATTTTCTATCGTTTAATAAGATCGCAGATGGAAAAGGACGGTAGATTTATGGTAGAATATGGGCACGCGTTACAAACATGGAGACCCAAACGAACGCGGCAAGTTTAACTCGCTGTATAATCCCCGGAGCGTTTATCACCGGAATTAATTAATCTCCCGACGTGTTTCGAACCGAGATAAAATTCTCGGTATTATACGACGACGCTATTCACGTTTCCTAGCTCTACGTACGACCGGGTTTCGCACCGTACTTTGAGCGAGACTCTTATCGGCCGCACATTTAATCCCGCGAGTCGCGATGTCACCGGCCTTAAGATTTCAATGGGAATCGGGCTCCGAGCAATTCTATCCCGCGCGATTACCTGCGCCCGAATTCTCACGCGTGAAAATTAGGGGATCCAGCAGGCTTCGCTTCCGCCCTGGACACTCGGCACAAAGCTCCGCTTCGATCAGTCCGATAATTAAACGACCTGCAAACACGAGTCTCACCCATGATGCCTAAATTTTTTTTTACACCCAGTCTCGCCCATGCCGTCCATCCATCGGCGCAGAAGTTCGTGCTTCATTTATTTTTCATCATTTCCGAAAACTTTTCATCCATCCAACGTACGAATTCGGAAAAATTCGGAATGATTGAAAGTTTTCACGAAATAGGTACGTACTGATGTACAAAACGTTGGTTCATGCGTATAATGCACACATTGGTTTTACATTCCATTTCTCTAGCAAAACGTCAGTTAGAAAATATTGACAGCGAAAATTTACCGCTTATCTGCAAGGATTGCGTTTCGCTCTCGGCAGAAACACGCGTCAGAAATCGTAATTTTGTAGGTAAATTACACTCCATCCGTGTTACAAAAATTTCCACCTATTTTTCAGGCATTTTGATACGTTCAGAATTTTTTCAAACGACTCAGCTTTTGAATCGTGATAGAATTTTAGGTGTACGTGCACGATTCGAAATCCGAGTCAATTGTAGTGTGAAACTTGTCAGACCTTCTTAGCCTCGTTACCGAATGATACACGGTGAGAAAGGTTTATCCGCAGGTTATTCAGAACCTTAGAACGTCACTTGTGTCTGTGATCGAATTTCCGTCGTATCAGCGTCGCGTGTCACAGTAAAAAAGCGTCAAATGGATCGCGTCACGCACAAAGTAGAAACCCTGGTGAGTAGAGTTCGATCGTTTGCCAGTTTCGAACTTCTACAATGCGTGAGTTTGCCTGCCAACCGCGCGTGCCGATTGTTAGACGTGGGCGAAGTTTCGCGCGGTAGGTAGACGGAAAATAATGAATTCTATTTCAATCAATTTTCATTGTCCAATAACCCAAGAATGAATCACTCACGTGACTTATAATCCTGCGTTATACACAGCCGGTTTCAATCAGCTTTCACAAATGTCAAGAAAATCGTTACCAAAGTCAGGTTACGAGGCGAAAATTTCGTGCAGACAAATTTCAGCCTCGGACTTCCCCCGTGGAGTGATTTATAAGAGAGAAATATCGAAGGTCGAAACTTCGGGCTGTTAATCATCTATCCTGGATGAAAGCGATTTGAATTTTTTGATCGATTGGACTTGAAACCAATGCAATTACCTCGGGCGCGTTAATGCAAGCTTGACTAAGCGCACAGCTGCGTGGAAATGACGCGTTTGATCCAATAATCTACAAGCAGTTGTCGAATGCAGACGTTGTTCGCCTGAATTACGATCCCCGGACACGAAGGGTGATCAGGTAGAGAGTAAAATGTTCCGCGGCTACGCCAATGGATTTGGGACTCGACTACGAGACGCCTATAAGTAAATTGGGTCCTGCCCCTAAGTTTCGTTAATTAACCGAAGACGACCCAGCGATAAGGCAGGTAGGTATACGGATTATTAATCCTCGGATAGACACTCGGGCGTGATGGGAGCCTCTCCTCCTCGAGAGTTACGAGATTTTTGTCAGGGCGTTCGTAAAATTCCTTTCTTCTCCGAAGCGGATATTCTTCGTCTATAAATTCGTCCGGAATACCAGCGAGCAAGTTTTTTTCCCTCAATTTTCTCCCAGACGATCAATATACGGATCTGTATGTACATAATTTTTCGTAAGAATTCAATTGAATTCGCGGTTAATTATTTTCAAGAGAATAAGTGAAAAATCAGGGAATAAAACGTGCGCGGGGATCGTGAAATGCTTGTTAGTTGGTTGAAGGATAATCGGCAATTAGCGAAGCGTCATTACTCGGGGATTTGAATACGATCCGTGCGGGACACGTCCGGTGCGTATAATGAAAAGTAGGTGATCCGGGCGTCTGGTCGAGTGAAAAATTTGTCGTTATTAGAGAAAAGTCAGCTAAGGCAATATTATGTATTCACGGAAATAACCCGTAACGGCTATACAGGCTAGCAGAACAGAGATGAAGTTTTCCCGTAAAAGTTAAGTGGTTGACGCATTAAAGTTTGCCTTGAAACGAGCGGAGGTGCAGTGGATAAACGCACACGTGCGCAAAAGGCGTATATCATGTGTGTGTGTGTGTGTGTGTGTGTGAAAGGCTGAAGAAATAATAGCAAAGAAAAAAGCAAGAAAATTAAAGCGAGTAAAAGAAAAATTAGAAAAACGCGTTCCTCGAACGAAGCCCGTGATATTATAAGCGGAAAAACCGAGAGCCAACTCTTCGCGTAAATCTGCGGAAATATCCGCGGCAACGATATTATTATTATTATCGTTGTTGTTGTTGTTTTTTTTTTTTTCTTCATACAAATGCAGGAAAGAAGCGTATAACGTAAGTGCGAAGTTGGCGTAAAGCGTTCGATAAATTTTTGAATTAATTCTTTAAAACTCAAGCTCGACGCTGCGGCAAAAGTGCAACGCGTTTCGCGCTCGGCAGTCGCGCGCGGTTAACCGGCAAGATGGGGAATAAAAAAAGTTTGAAAAAATGAAAAAAGCTGACTGCCAGGGAGAAAGAGAGCGAAAATGGGAGAAAAAAGTAAGCGAAATGAACACACACCACTTCCACCTCATTCTGCACTTTCTTTGTCGCTTTACGCAGGTGTGTCCACAATGGACCAGCCAGACGGTATTCATTCCGGCTAACGACGAGCACAAGAGTCCCGCCAGGAACCGAGTGGCCCGAGGGAAAAAGGGGGACGAGGCCAATACTCCGTGAAATATGAGGGGGTTGCCCGTCGCATGGTGACCACTCACCCCTTTCGCTCTCCGCACTTTCTCGGGAAATGCAAGTATCCGAATGCTGCATAGCTGCGGTTGTTTGCAGTCACTTTTCCATACCTTGAAAGCCGCGAGAGCAGAGTGAAAAAAGCACACCCTCGGCGGAGAGAAAAGTTTTCTTTTGTTTTTCAAAATTATTTCTGAATTGTTGAAAGGGCTTGGGTTTGAAAATTTTTCATCGCTTGAGAGCGGAGCGAAACGAACGTTTTCATTTCCGAGCTCGGGTGCTTTGTGTATTTTTGAAGAATGATTTTTCTATTATATTTGTAGAATGCACGCGTGAAGGGATTTTCGCGAAGAGGTAAAAACCGCGAAGCTGAACAATTGAATAGATGAAAAAAAATGTAAAGAAAAGAAACGAAGCACGGAAGATTTGGAAAAGAGAGATAATTCTTCGAGAAGGAGAAACGGCGGCTTTGCGTTGCAGAAATCGTAGATTAAATATGATTAAAAAAATCTTGTAGTTGGGCTTGGAAAATCAGACGAAAAATATGAACGCGTGTTTCGATTTATCTTGAAAGCTTACACGCTGATTGAATTCAGAACAAAACTTGACCGATTCTTACGTATAAATTCTCCGACCGTGAGGGTGAAAGTAAAATTGAGACGAGCCAAGAAGGACCTCAGTTTTCTTTCTCAACAAACGAAAGTTTCAAATGATTGTACAAAATCAACGACGTTTCCCTTCGAGATAAAATTTGTACTTCTTTCCAGTGGTTTGATTAAAATAACTGGTTCCAACTCTTGCGAACTTTTGTTTCTTCATTTCATATTAATACAAAGGAAAGCTTCGACCGTTTAATTTTTTCTTTTTCTCAAGGCATGTGTTTGAGAAATACCTCCTTAAAAAGTTAATAAACGTATCTCAAAACATCCAAGTTGTAATTTGTTCGCTTCTTCCAAGGAGAAAAAAAAATCGCACCAACTATGTTACATTTCTTTTTTTTTTTTTTAAACTTTTTATGAGCTAATACCTCCTTGAATTTTGAAAATCTTACGAACACGTCACATATGTATCGGTTTATTAACGATGAAATTCCAATAGCTGGGAACTTGTTTCCAGGAAAAATGGTAGGTTTGAAAATATTTTGTGGCTACAGGGGAGGTTTATCCAAGGGTTTGGTCTCCCCTGCGTGTAATATAAAAGACACGCGGAGCAACGCGAGTGACAGACGGTTTCTGATAGTGGGGATTGCAGTAACGCGGAGTCTGGCATATTTCCGTCCTGTAAGGCCGGTTGGTTTTAGGGCAAGCACTTATATCGCGCTCTTTGATCTCCGAAAAATTCAATTTGCCCCGAGATTGGCCCGAGCCCAGTGAACCGCGGAGTGACTCCTCGCCGCTCTACGAAATTTCGTTTCTATTCCTCGGGAAAGGGATTCGAGCCTAGACCGAATCGGAAAACGTTTTGTTTGGATCTCCGTGTCCCGCAGTAGGGGAAGGAAGAAACAGGGAAGACGGGAGAAGGGGGAAGCGGGCTTTTAATTAAACCCGAAATTCAATTTCCTAGCCGAGCTGAATCCCTTTGAGTAACGACAAGCGGTTATACCGCCGTGCGTTTGTTCGAATCGTTTCTTTACGTGCGGCATTATGTACAACTCCGTATACGAGTTTTTTCTTCCTCATTGTTGTCGCCATTGTTGCGAACCAAAGTCGAGTTAAGAGCCGGGGAATCAGAACTGCGAGACTTCAACGCCCTTCTTTTCATCCACTTCATCCCCCCGAGCTTGCGATGCGAAATTTGGTCATTATCGCCGATCGATGGAAACTCGTTTCGCCCACTCCGGCATAAGTCTAATCAATCAAAAGATTGGCCCCGATTCTCGATCCCGCGGCAGCCACTCCAAAGAACGAAAAAGACAACGCGCCGGCGAATGACTCGGCGAATCAATTCGCCGAATAAGGGTCGATTCGATTAATCCGATTCTTCTGTGCGAGGAAACGTATATACTTAATATATGTAACATACAGGGTCTGTTTTTACGAGATGTATGAAAAATAGCGATCGAGATGCTCACAGCTTGATATTGAATCTTACGGAGTAGGTAATTTTAATTTTTCTCTCTTTCAGTCCGCGGTGCAATCTTCTAGAAAACTATATATTTAGAGAAAATAATGTCAGCAAGATAAAAGACGCGACGCGGCAGAGGAAGAAAATAACATTATCAAGACATCTGAACTCATTTCAATTAACCGTGTCCAAGATAATTAGCTGTCATTTGTGCATATTTATGAAGAAGAAAAACCGGCCGGGTTTGCAGGAAGCATCGAAGAAAATACTTATATACACTTCTGGCTGTACAAAAAATAAATTTTTTCGTTAAAACTTTTTTCACCTGGTACTTTTACCTGATACTCCGTCCGGATATAACTTGGCGAACGAGTTATACCTAATTTTTTTCAAAAAGCCTGTATTTCTTTTTTCTCTTTATTTCCTTTCCCCTTTTTTTCTCATTATACTGTAAAAGTAGTACTGAAATTTTCGCCATTTTATTTCAGGTTGGATGTAGTAAGTCGTCTCCCTCCTCCTTTCAAGTTAACAGAAGGTAACCAAGCTTCTCATCTTCTTTCTCACAATTTTCTTTGCGACGTAATGGGGGATTACGAAAGTGAAAAGTGGTAGAACCCAATCGAATCACCAGTTCACTCGCCGTCTTTTTATTAAAGACGACGACTTTTTGACTTCGCTATATTGATTTTAAACTTCAATCTTTGCGTTCCGTTTGCAGGCCGTTACGAAGATATCGATTTTATCCTCTCGTTAATTTCCGGGCGATTATTTTGACCCCATTTATAGTAGAAGTTTTTGTCCAATCTACGGTTGCAAGCTAGGAGGAAATTGTGCCCTCTCGGTGATATTCCCGTTCCGACTTTTGCGTAGAATTAAATCCATTTAAGTCTAGTTTGGCAGTCAAGGCTGATTGTGAGCCGAGTTGAGCCGAGAGGCCTCTTTAGAATAACGTAAACGCGGGGAAAACTCGAGGAACTAGAACACATGTACGACTTGTACGGAAACCCCGTTTTGTTTTCGTGCTGTTACCTGCCGTTAATTAAATTATATCCAAGAGAGGAAAAGTTACGCCCGTATAAATGCACAGGTGTGTATGCGCGAGTGTACAAACACGACACATTGTTCGTATAATTAAATATCAACGCTTCGACGGATTTCACATTCCCTGCACCATTTTCACGCAATTTGAAACTTTGAATTAAACCCACAGAAACCTTTTATATTCTACTTTTCTTTTCTTTCTCGTTTTTGATACGTCAAGTATTTTCAACCTGCGCTCAGCGACGTTTATTGTCGGACTTGTTGTTAGCCCGAGTCGGTCAACTTCTTTGTGACGATTTGTAGTTGAAATTGGGCAAGAGACAGAGAGGGAGAGAGAGAGAGACGGGTTTGGGTTGAACGAGTTGGTAGATCTACGTAGCTCGAGAATATAACACACGTGTGACAATAATGAGTTGAGTCGTTAATCCTGGACAGGTAAAAATTTTAACTAAATATAGAACCTAAAATACAAAGACTTTAATAACAATCTTTTTTATTCATTCTTATCATCGTCACCGTCTTCTGTACAAATCTATGCGTCCGAGTAAAAAACCTCTCTCGTCTCTATTTTATTTTACGGAAAATATTCTCCTCACTCATCGTTTTATCTTATTATTTATACATCTGTGTGTTATTTGTTATTGATTGTATGTTTTTTTTTTTTTCTTCCAACCATCAGGCTAAGTTTGTTAGACCTAAGCTGCGGCGAGTAGTGTCCCTTTTATACCGTAACCCTGGAATAACGAATTTAAGAAAGAGTCGAGAAATAAAAAACTGAATTTCTCTTGGTGTCTGATTCTATGTGTTTATGTTTTTTTCTTATTTTACTGCATAGATTGTGGAAGAAACCAAAATCGTTACATCTTCATCCCCAAAGAAATTTTCAAATTGCGGATATAACGCTGGAATATCTAAGTCCACGTCGAAATTGAGTACATCATCCCTCTAAGAAAGTGGCGGGTACTTAAGGGAGTCCGTGACGGTGTCGGATTGCGAATAGCCATCGGGGTTGAAGTGAGAAACAAGGGCTGACGAAGCTTTTTACAACCAAGTGTTTATCCCAGCCGCGTATAATATTGCATCGAACGAGCTGGTACGAGTTTTTATTTATTTATTTTTTTTTCCCTTGGTGTATAGGATATTATACGCATAGTCGATCCCTGAGGATAATGTAATCCTGAAACCCATTAGTCGCCATTAGTCAACCAGCTGCTTGACTGCGAGTTGATATTCCCATATATCTATCCGGGACCTGACGCATAGGTGTTATACTTGTACACTTGTGTGTTGCATACGCGCTTCTATCACTCTGGCAATTTTTCAAACGACAGACACGAGGTACTGACCCTGTTTTACTTTTTACCGTCGACTCTGCTGCGCGTTCTCCCCTCGCATCCAGATATAATCTTGCATAACGAATGTAGAGCATGCGGCAACGCCGGTGAGTTACACCCGTTCGGAATGTCCTACAGAGCTTTAAAGCTCGCACATAAGGTGAACCCTACACGTACGATGTAGATTGGACTCTGACTTATCGACGGTCAATGAAATATCGAGTAAAAATCTCGTTTAAACAAATCACCAGTTCAATTTATGTCACCTCAGAAATCAGAGCAACGATCTGTATTATTATATTTCCATCATACTGTCGAATGGATTCTGAATCATTGCGGTCGTCGATGCGTGAAATTCGATTCGAGCTTGATCTGAATTAAGCCCGCTCGTTCATTTTAATTTCTACCTACGTCTCGGAACGACAAATTATGGCGAGTGGCTGATCGGGCATTCCCTAATGCTTCGAAAATTTCCATCTGACTCACCTGCCGCACTACGCGACTCGGCGTTTCCGGGCTTTTTGCCGGCTTTAAATATGCACCGGATACTCTCCGGCGTCGGAAAGCTCCGAACTTCGACTTCCTGCGGGGCGTGAATTTTTACGCAGCCTCAAAACAACCCGAAAACTCAGCCAGGACCCTCTTCTGCGGTCAGACCGCAGTGTCAGCGTTGCGGTGATGCAGCAGCACTCTGAACTTCGGTCAAGTATTGCGGAATTATTTTAAAAGTAGACTTCGACGAAATTTTAATTATCGGTTTAAAATTGTCGTATAAGAAAATCCTATCACTAATTATCGGTTTATGGTAGTATAGAATTAAAAAAAAAAATTCTTGCGTTGAAAGTGCAAGCGCAAGAAATTTTTTGCAGCGGTGAGTAGAATTTGCTTCGAAAGTTTCTCTGCGCTTACATTTTGTTCGCAGGAGGTTGAAATTTTTTTTTCCAAACCTATACTACCGTGATCTAAAAATTGATGGTACGTTTCTGTCGTACATCGCTTTTTTTTAACCAGTTAAGGATTAAAGAACCGTCTTTTGGATAAAGTTTCACCGAAGTCTCATCTTACCAGGAGAGAATCAAATTTTGTTTAAACAGAAAAAACACAAAACAAAAAAGGAACTGAGTGTATCGTTTATACCTTGACGGCCTTGTCATTCGTGTCGATGATTGAAAGGCTGTCAAAGTAGCAAAGAAAAGAATGAAATTCCAGTGAGCAGTATTCAAGATAAATATTTCAGTGCGTCGAAGTTACGAATGGCATTTGAAAAGCGAAGGAGAGACAAAAGGAGAACCGACGAGCCTTGATGGGAGGGAAAAGCTATTGTATTTTTCCAATAATTAACGTAAAAAAAGCAAGGAGTATTGGAAATAAATCCGAGATCAATAGAAAAATGAGGCTGAATTTGACCGACTCGTCAAAATGATCCGAACTTGACGAATTTCATTCACGCGCTATTGAAATTGGCAAAAAATATGATCGATTCCGTTTATGATTTCGCAAATCTGTAGAAATATACAAAGTGAGTAAGTTTCGTAAGTCCTCCGAAGATCGAATATTAACAAACGTGACCATTTGGCGAACGATAATAAATCCTGACTGTGCGAATAAGGAGAAACCCATTTCGCGCTGCAGATGCAAGAGAAGCTTTCGGGCGAAAAGAAATAAACATCGGCTGGCGTATTTTCGATGTTCATCGCGGTGGATGCAAATATCAATATCTCCTCGATAATCGCCGTAAAACTCGTTACATCCGCGGTTTATCGGGCTGCATACGGAGGCGAAAAATCAACGAGGCGTACTTTTGCACCGCACCCCCGAGAATATCACGTGTACAGGTACAGAGAAGGTATCGATACGGCGGATCGCGGAGTTGCCAATATCCCGGGAGTGTCAGTTTTTTTTTTTTATTCCTTTTTTACATCGATACATACTTTTCCCTCTCATTTGCCGATTTTCCTCTGTATTATATATCGGATCGCTGTTATTGCAGCCAGCTCACCGCGTGTCGACGACGGTTACCATTATTGGAAGGGAACACCGAACCACCACCGTGAGGGCAGAGCTAATAACTGATCGTCGACCAAATTGCCCTGACGATCCGATAACCGTCGTGTCTGATATATTCGCTGCCTATTGGTTTGGGGTGAAAAATTTTTACTCGCGCGGAGCGAGAGGAGAGGAAAATAAAAAGGGGGTAGAAATTTCGATTCGAAGAAAAGTGATTGTTCAAACTGACGAAGAAAGGCAACGAATAATTGACTAATCAAAGTTTTCGTCATTCGTTTTGAAATAGATTAAAAGAATAACTGAAGAAATCGTTTAAACCTTACAAGATTAAAAAATGTTGCGCACAAATCACGTTCGTTTCGATGAAAAAAAATGACACATTTTTCTACGTTTAAAGTAGGTTCTTTTCCTTTTCAATATGTTGCAGTGTGTAAAATTTATTCTTCTGTATTCTTCTTACGGATCTTTGAAATTTGAATTGTATGCGGAGTGATTGAACACCGTGTTTTTTATATTAATATTTTTTTCTACTTATCGGTAGCCACGCAATTTCTGTACTTGTATAAACCGTCCTTGAAATTCGTATAATAAATTTTTCACGAACCGCTCCGCTATCGCTTATCGCAATTTGCCTCCGGCTGCATTTCTGGGGCAAGAAGAAACACGCCGCGGGAAGCGATTAAAAATATCAGGACATTCCACAGGCTCGAAGCTGCCGGGCTCGCGGACGGAGATTTTTATTTCTTTGGAATAACATGCGCCCGGGTATTTATCCGTTGCGCAGATCTGTTTCGGCGCCGAGACTGCTCGCGTTTCTTTCCTCGAAAATTCTGTGGCAGCGGTTCTCGTCCGGCTAAATTTGGCAGGAATACAGCCCGAGGGATTCCCGAGTCGTGAAAAAGACGCAGGGAAATTCGCGGTGAGAAGAATCAGGTCCGCGGAGCAGATAAACAGTGAATTTTCATTCAATTTCAAAGCCAAACAGCTTATTTCATTCAAACTTCTGGTCATTATAGTTCCAAAGCTTGGGTATATGTATACGTATACTTGCCTATGCACACAAAAGAAAGAGAGAAAACGAGGGAAGGAGGGTCGAGGATTTATTTACGGAACACTGGGCGAGCTGAGGGTGAGCAAATTGAATTACGGGGCGGGTAAACGTCGGGCTTAATTCGTCTTTGCTGAATAAAAAAGCCCACGAATCTGACTGAGGCAAAGGAAAAAGTACCTCATCTGAACCGAGATGATAACTGTGAATCTCGGGTAAAACGTCGCACAATCTGATAACCGAACGATGCTCTTGAAATATGTTATCAAAATCGATTGCAAGAACAACTGACGGATGAGTTTGATCTCGAGAAGAAGACCTTTGAAGAAGAAGAAGAAGAAGCAAAGGCACCGAAACCCAATTTTCAACCGATGTACGCAATGTGAGCTTCAGGGAATATCGAAAGCGAATCAGACGATCGGACCATTCAATATAAAATAATCCATTCCTATCAGAATTCTTCTCACCGATCGGTTTGTTTCAGGAATTCGTGACGCGTGTCTTGTACGAGTTGCAGAAAAAGGCGAACGAAGTCCTGGGACAGGAATCGCTTCCTGCAGCGACACGAAGGACTCTTAGAAAAGACGGAGATAACGTGCAACGCCCCGAGGGGAGAAGATGAGATAGCGGTTGGCGGAGGGAAAAATGAGAGGGTCGAGAAGCGGGGGCACCCAATGGGAATGATAAGGATAAGTAGGAATGTATAAGGGTCGGGTTATCATCCTCGATAAGCAGCTGCCAGTTGTACTTTTCTGCCTGGATACGAAGCCGCGATTTGAACGTACACTTCCGCGAATCCAAAATGGGAACAGCGATGAAATTGAAATTGATAGCTCGACTTGCGGGAGCTTTTAGCCCGCACACAATCGTTCCCGATTCCTTTAACCCCGCGATACCTTTTCGGTGGAAAAAATATTTCACTTTGAATTTAATGGGTGATAAACTTGAAGCTGAATGGGTGGTCCGTTTCGATTTCGGTCGGACTTGATATATTTCCTAACATTTATTGAAGTAGATTGATTTTTGATAAAAATTAACACCTTTCACGGATTGAGACGAGCGACGATCAAACAATATGAACATTTCATTCAACACTTGACGGATTATGGAATGAAATACACGGGTTGAGACTACGAAATGTTTCTTTGAAATCAATTTCCAAAAATCCATCAAACAGATTTTTTTACCAACGATGACGTAGCGGGTTATTTACAGTTCCTGCAGAATACACGTGACAATGAATTAATACATTTGGCAAATGGAACCTTGATGCGTATATCCTTGTTTGTTTAAATCGGCAAATTGACACAATAGATTTTGCGCACGGAAAGGATATAAAAGTTCCCATCGTTGATCCGATTGGAGGGGCATTGTTGTGATCAGACGGCGTTTAAAGAGTAATCTACCGTTATTGAATGCGAGATTTTTTAGTGAAAATGACGTTGATAAGCCAGATCTCGAATGCGTGTTGAAAATTTACTATCCAACTTGTCAGTGGCCAGGTTATTCATATACCTGTCCATAAATGTAGGTCTGGGATCTTGATCGTATCGTGCTAAATTGATGAAAACGATTACGTAGACCGAAAGCCTTTAATTAAACTTTCCTAATGAAACTTTTGACACGGGGTTCAAATTTCAAACGAAAAAAATCCGAAGCTAGTTAATTTCACTCAATCAAGTGTTAAATATTTAACGAAATAAAATTTGCTTCCATGTCATACCATTTTCGCAGGCCTAGTTAGTAGCAACAGGATTGTACAAGTACTGGAAATGAAGAATAAAATTCAGGCCGAGTCGCAGCTGCAGCATACGTACCTAGTACAATAAATATTTCGTAGAAATAATTTTGTGAAAAAGAGAGAAAAAGTAAACGAATACAGCGATTGTGAAACAGAAATTACCGAGGGTATAATTAGAGTCGGCGAAAGTAACGGAGGATATAAAAACGGTGAAAAAAAATTAGAAAAACAAAAGAAATAAAATAAACTAAGTGACGGGTAGTTGAATTTAATAAATTTAAATGTGTTAAAAGTCTTCGTTAATTGGGTACGAATGCTGAGCCCCGCCCCCGCGGGCTGCGGGCGTATAAAAAATGTGACAAATATTACATTCGGCTAATGCTAGGTCCGAGCGATAAATTTGTTTCTAGATACCAGATAACACGGTTTTTCTACCAACGCGTATACGCGTATATTTATACGCGCCATGCGAACCTGCGCCGAATAAACAAAATCGAGGATTTGCCAAAAACGTTGTTGTACGAGTACACGCATACACGCAGAGCTGTCGGTTGACACATGAACCCGAGACACGTGAGGCGTCAATCATTTTTAAATTTAAGGAAAAAATACCAACTTTCACGCGTCCGCCGAGTTCCGTTAGTCATTTTATTCCAGATTTATCGCACAGTTGAGAAGAAACAAGGAATTGGGAAAAGCAGAGGGTGAAAAATGCTTTGGTTTATAAAGCTGCGCGAATACTCGAAATCGGATTTACCGAATAATTTTAGCTCGGGTATGTTTTTTTTTTTTGCTGCGTCGTTATTATTGGGTACAGTTTTTGGTATTCGTATCGTGTGCAGAATTCAGTGCTAAACGGTGTAAACATGACTGATATTCATCGCGTGAATTTTACATCTTCGTGCAATCCAGTATTCACGTGTATTGCGAGGTGTCGTGTAAGCGCGTCGTGTAAATTCAACTCTTCGTGTAATTATAAATGATCCACTTTTTCATAAGCGAATGTACAACGGAAAAGAGTCACGTAAACGCGAGACTATTCGTTACATTGTTCACGCACACGACTAAAATTACTAAAATTCACGCCTCATTTCTCTTGATCTGATCATCTTACCTGAACTCAGCCTGATCAGGGTTTTATAAAACGGCACGTCAAATTTCTGATCAGGTAGCCAAATGCTTACCTGATCACGGTATTATCCGAGTCCGATTGAAATTTCTACTCAGGAATGCCTCGGTAATCATGAAACGATAAAGCGTCGAGTTCTTGACGAGATTGAAGGAGAAGTGTGTTTGTGCTTATTTACTTTTTGTTTCGACTTGTTCTCACGCACCAAAAAATCACCTTTCCGCGTTTCGCAATACCGAGGAGGCATCGGTCGCTCCTATCACCGCAGGAATTCAGGATGGGGTTGAAGGAGCGACGGGGGTGGGAAGTCGGGTCTGAGCAGCACGCAGGGGTGGAGGGCGGTAAATATATGAGTTTAATTCGTCCGGTTGCGGGGCGTTATCGGAGGCATTTGATTTCCCTAACGGCTCTGCACGGAAGGCTTAAAGCCCGCAGCGTAGAAGAGAAAGAAAGAGAGGGAGTGAGTGAGAGAGAGAGAGAGAGTAGCTGCCAGCAAGCAGTCTGCACAACCCTGTAACTACCCCGAAAGATTTTGATCTTCGAGGTTCCCGCGCCCGCGAAGCGCCATCAACGAGCCAACCCTGACACGGATTTATGACGTGAGATTTGTTAAGCCAATTACCGCGACGCTTTATTTTTCACGATACACCGACGCCCCGTTTATTCTACATACACGGCGCAAGGTTTGAGTCTGGATCGAATTTTGGGGACATCGGAAACACTCGCAAAATTCTGGAAACACGGCGTTACGTAATCCAACGTTCTCCGTCCGTGTAACCGCTTTCTAAAGATTCTAGCCCGAGATTTTACGATCGGGTTAAAAAAAAAAAAAAAAAAACCGTCGAGGAGCTGCGAAAGTCTCATTAATTTACTACCCCTGAAGAGCTTCCACCCCCGATAAAACTCCGCGGTTTCACCGCGTTTGTATGTACACGCCGATAAATTAATCGTCGAGAAAATGACGTGAAAGTTTTATTATAATGTATGATAAGATGATGAAGCTTTCCGCGGTGATGTTGTGCTTTTTGAAGAAGAGAAGTTTCATGAGCCTAAAATTTGTCCGAATTTACACCGAGACAGTTTACCGTAAATCTTTTGTCGCGAAATTCGAATCTGGTTTCACGATAATTACGAACGAATTATTTTCTAAATCCGATCGATATTACCTCGACTTGGAAAAGCCCTTACTATTTTCTACTCCGCTGATGAGAAATTCAGTTTTTACAGATGCTAGTACGGAGGGTGGTATACGCGTACTTTTATCGGGGATCTTACATGCTCGCAAAGTCGGTCGCATGGCAAAACTAAATAAGCCTCACTCTGCGCGGATATGCGATTGTATAAAGTAACGTGGAACCGGGACATAAACGTGGAACGATAAAAAAACACACGAATCCTGATTGCTGCCGACTCCTGCAGTCGGAAAGTAATAGTACGCTTCGAATTCATTAACTGCTTGCTGGCAGGCGGGTTCGAGGTGTATTATATAATAATCCGCACGCGCGAGAGCTGTGAAAAGCTGTAGGTCGAACCGAACTTTTAAATTTACAATTTCTTCCCCTAAACTTATTCTCGAATCGACGTTTCGGCTTTAAACTTCGACCGAGGTCTCCGTATAGTATATATACGTATACAGGGTCGTATAAAACCATTGACGGATGACCCGGCATTCCTCTTTCTCGAGATAGATTCAATAAAAAGCATAAAAACTATATATTCAGGTATCTACATATATATACATCCGTACCAATACTCGGCCCACCGAAGGCAAAGTCCAACTCTATTATCATAAATTGGGTCAACAAACCGACTATAACACGAAACTTTTACTACACACATTTTTATTGGACTAGATTTTCCTTGTTTTATTATTATTGTTGTTATTATTATTATTATTGCCAATATTATTTCCCATTATTATTATTATTCGGAGGAAGGAGAGAGCAGAAAATTCGACGGACACAATTCGTCCGCTACGCCCACGCGTGTCTACATACATATACCTATATATATATATATATATATATATGTGTGTGTGTGTGTGTGTGCGCGCGCGCGCGTACTATCCTCTGCTTCAAACTACATCCGAGCTTTTCTATGAGCTTCAGAGACAAATATTCGACCGGACTTTATCCGCTGGATTCAACGATGCGTGTCAGCGATTCTCGAATGGAGTTGAAAAAAAAAAAAAAAAAAAAAAATGAAAAATGACAAAAAATCCAGACGTGTCTACTACATTCGGATGTTGCAAACAGACGATTATTATTATTATTTTTTTTTTTTTTCTCTCCGTTTCCATGATAATCTTTTGATCTCTTTCACGGGACTTGATTTTTTAGTTTCGGCTTCGGTTTCGTACGTGTAAATTGTCGCACACCCTTGTTTTTTTCCTGGGACACGGAATTGAACTCGTGGAGAGAAACGACACTTCAACTTTAAATACATATTCGTAATGAAAATTTTTTTTTTTTTCTGTCTTCTCCTTTCTCGACGCAGATGTGGGTTCGTAAACTTTGAATTCCATTATTGCAAAAGGCATTGAAACAATGGCGACTTGAAAAATGGATTGCATGATTTATTAACGCACTGTCCTATAAATTGAATCTTATTTCAAGGAATTCGAAAATAATTTGCT
This sequence comes from Neodiprion pinetum, assembly GCF_021155775.2. NCBI lineage: Eukaryota > Metazoa > Arthropoda > Insecta > Hymenoptera > Diprionidae > Neodiprion > Neodiprion pinetum. The sequence continues at coordinate 39,369,083 of NC_060234.1, forward strand.
CTCAACACGGATCAACAATTATGTGTGAGAAAGAAAAAATCGTTCGATCTTTTCGATCGTTTTGTCATGAAATTACGCCACGCGGTTGAAAGAAAAGAGCCCGAACGAACTGAAATTGAAAATTGACAAGATGACTGAATAATAAATCCCATACAAAATTAGGCAACGAATGAAAAATGAAATGGGAACCAAGCCGAGGGAAATTCGATAAAATTAAATTGGTAGGTAAAAAATGGACCGGCTTTGTAGAGAATGCGTGGTGTGTCGAAAGAGGAATTGTAGCATGTGCGTTGTTTCAGGCTTATCATTTCTAATCCGCTCACGCGTCGATACGCTTTTACAAGTGTCGTGTCGATTCGTATTCGGAACGAGACGCTCAGCGTCGAGACGTTCGCTTGCCTGGAGGCGAGAGAAGCGTCGCGTCGGCGCCGGATTCCAACGCGTATGCGATTCCTGCGGGGATGCGATGGTCAAAAAATGCCTCGGCATGCGAACGCATCCTCAATCAGTGCTTCCGGTTCTCGTACCGCGCACCGTAAGAAATATCTAGTTGTCGTTACTACGAGGTCATTAACTATTTGCATTTTTTACCATAACCGGTGAATACAGCTCAGCTGGTACAAAATCGAGACTAAATTTTATTCAAAATATTGAGATAATTTTATGTCGGTGTAAGAATAAATCGACGCGAGTGCCGTGGTTGTTTAACTGAAAACGAGGGGCTGTTTACTTACAGATCAGGCGGCAAGCCATTTTAAAATTTCAATTGTTCACGCGATTATAAATAATTTCACTCGATTTCATTTCGAAGCTATTCAGTCACTGGGAACAATTTTCACCGTGATTTCAAACAATTCCCACCGATTTCAAATGATTTACGTGAAGTGACTTGCAATACCTTAGCAAGACTAAATTCTGCAATAACCATAAAATGGAGTATCGAAAACTGTAATTACATCGAATAGTTCTTCAAATTCGAAAAACATCAAGTCCGTTATCGTAACGTGGTACTAATTTAGCTACAATTTTCTAGTAACAACCGTGTATCAAGTGAAGTTTCTTCTTTGCTGTCCGATAATCTCGATATTGCGAAAGTAAACTTTGAAAAGATGATAAGGAGAAGAGGATCAAGGATCTGCGGCCTGCGCCGAGACTTAATTAATCCCGATTTAGCCCTGCACCGCATAAAGTCGGATGTGCTCGCGAGTCTGGGAAAAGTTATGCGGGGAATATAATATCGAGAGGAGAGGTAAATTGTGCACTCGTCTTCGTCCTTACGAAGCGTCGCGACGGCTAGTTCGCGGTCGGAGTTGAATCGAATAAAGCAACTTTTGGAAGACGGTGATAAATTCTGAGAAAACGACGCGGAATCTAGTTTCGTGTAAAACTATTACAAGTTACTTACTTCTTCCTCTAAGAATAGGAAGGGGAGTTTCCTCGGAGTGACAGAAGTCTCAGATTAACCGCGACGCAAGCTCGACTTTCTGCCGCTCATCCTTTATCAGATCGTAACTCTTCGGATCCTCCCCCCTTTACCCTTCGCCCTGTGTTCAGTTCGCTGGAGTAAATGGAGGCGAAACTCTGGCCAGTAACTTGAAACTATTCAATTTCATTTTTAACTCGATTTCCCGGTGAAATCGAAAACTATGAAAAGATGCTGGGAGACAGTTGCAGTGAGGGGGGAGGGGGGGGGGGGGGTGGAAGTAATTCGCTTGCCAAACAGAATCAAAAGTGCTAATATCAACCGAATCAAACTTTTCCCAAGCTGAAGCACAATGTTTTTTTCACGTACCATAAACCAACGGAAAACTAATATCCTTCCAAATAAAAATGTATGCATATAGATATATATAAATATATATACATATGTATACGTATACTCATCAAATATACATGCGAACTGGAAACTGCCGGGAAGTTATGCACGTATATATGAACTGGCAAAATAACGCGCAGCAGCTGCGCTGTCGGTGAAAATCATTGAAACCGAAATATATCCGTAGAATACAAATTGCGAATATGTATACCTATTTCCGCAACTGACCCGTGCGACTGAAATTTTTCATTACCCGGAGCACGGTGATGAAACGAGAAAAATCATAAACGCGTTTTACGCAGGAGGAGAAGAATACAAATTCTTCCTTCTCGCTTATTTTGCACAAATTGTATTGTTATTCTGCCATAAGTGAATTACTCATAGGTATCCTAGAAAACATTGATTTGTGAAATTTCAATTATTTTCCGAGTCTTGAATCAACGTTTCATCGGCGCTTCCCAGTCAAAATCACCCTTCTTGAGACGCGCGTACGCAACATATGTGACTTTAAGATACTTGGGTTTATTTGTAATTATTTCGAGAAAAATCTGGTCAGGATAATCTTACGTTGAAAGTTAGTGCAGATTGCCGAGTAAGAAAAGTGAAGGGAGAAACATGATCGTAAAATTGTTATGACTTCATCGCAGCTAACGGATAATCAATCATTGCGATTGAACTCGCTCAACGTGTATTCACGCATCTTGCAACTGAGGAACGTAGTGGAATTGATTACGTATCGATTGCAGAATTCTTGTAAAGCATCCTTGAAGCGATGCAAATGTTTCCGAGCGCAAGGCCAGGAATTTGGTTGAACAAAAATCGGCACTTTTTGTTTGTTTCTATATTTGATAGTCGGACGTTGGATATCGTCAGTTACGGGAGTCTCTTTAAAAATACACGAATAGAAAATACTGGAATTAAGATAATTGGAGAAGCTTGGATGCACTCAATACTTTTCCAGAAGTTACTCACCGATGCACTTTTCTTTGATATTGTAGGCGTCGTTGAATATTCAACTTTACGACACGTTGCGCGTTGTACCGATAACGATTAAAATCAACAAACCGTAGTGCCAAAATGACCACTAAAAGAAAATAAAATCTGTTTCAGTAATTTTGTAAAATCTAGTCTTCTGAGTAAACTGAGCAGAGTGGAATCGAACGAGACCATTACAACTTTCAACGATTTTGAAGCGTTTATCGAAGCATGGACATTTGAGCATTCATTCACATTTCCATTATCTTCTATTTTTGAGTGTTTCAAAAAGATGTTCGCAGTTTATAAACTTATTTATAAAAATAATAAGTTTTCGACTCTCAACTGGTATAATTTTCGATATCGTGCAACTGCATCGAACATCACGTAAAGACAAACGAATAATTTTCGCGTACGAAATTCACTTTGAGCTTAATGTCAAACCGACCTAATTGTCCAAAAATCAGCGTCAATCGAAAAGGTCGGCAATAAACCGAAGGGCAAAGGAAGGTCACGGGCGAGTACGGGCGAAATTTGACTCCAATAATAGAAGGCACACCGAGATCATCCTCCTTGGGTCCTAAAGTCTGGCAGTAAACGGTTGACCCAAGCGTCGAGAGCCGGGACAGTTTTCCGGTGGAATTTCCATTCAAGACCTCATCAACGGTTAGGAGTTAATCAAGTTTTAACTTGGCAAGTCTCGTCGCTTTCTGCAACAGCAGCAGCACCGTGTCTCCCGCATTCCCCTTGTTTATGGCACTCTACGGTCTGACTGGTACTACAATGAGGTGTGTTTTACGCTACCGGCATAACCAATCGACCGTACGGACGTGACGTATCTGCGCACCCCGGCAGAATTCATTCCTCTAATTTGATCCTTGGCTTTGCCTCCGGCATCTCTCTCCCTCCCTCCCTCTCTCTCTCTCTCTCTTTCCCTCCTTGTCTTACCTGCAACATAAAGAATTTCATCACGTTAGTTATACCGCGCTGTTGTTCCCCCGCAATTTCCTGCCCTCTATTGTGTTTCCCATCAAAGGGATTTGTCAGTTTCCTTATCGGAATTCATCCGGATCCGCCCAGAAAGCAAATTGCCGTCTCTAGATATTTCACGCTCTGTGGGGGTTGGGAATTCGTTGAGAAAATTAACCCACTTTCGACTTTCATCGAACAATGAGAAGAGAAATCTTTCGTGAATCACGTGGGTCGATGAAGGTAAAAATTATAAAAACGCGTGAAGAGTGCGAAATACAAACGATGGGGGTAAAAGATTGATCGGAGAATAGAGTGAATGTATTTCGTATAATGATATATTTCAGATTACTTGCGTATACGTACACAAGTACTCTCAAGGGTGACTGAACCAGGGTCTAAAACCCGAAAAGCCTTTATCTGAAAACCGATATTTCATGTTAACCTGGTTTTCCCCACCATAAGCGAATCCATTTACGGTTAAGAATGACAATTTTATGCGGTTAAAATGGCTTTTCGAATCCTCCACCATCGTTTTCAATCCTCACCTTCGGCAAGTAGAACGTGCAGAAGTTTGAGCATCGGCGTGCCTGTATGACTCGCGATTTTGCGTATGGGTAAGAATAAACGATAAATTCTAAATACGTGACTGCGCCGCCGTTTTCGCTACACCTTGCATTTCCGGCTGGAAATTTAGGACCAGATTCGCAGCCTGAGATTCTGTCCGCGAATCTTTTCATTCGAACAGTGTTATATATATACAGGGCATTCCGTGACATCTCGATCAAGATTCCAAGTCAATGTCTCAGATTGGCTTTATAATTTTTTTTTTTTTAATTTAGTTACAGAAAAATCATTATTATTTCATTCTATTTATGACATAAGAATGAACATAAAAGCTCATTACAATGTGTGCGGAAAAATAGCTATTCAGAGAGATATTATAACGACCTTTTATGTTCATTCTCGTGTCAAAAATGCAATCCAATAATAATAATAATTTTTGTTTTTCTGATTATACTTTGATACAAAGACACGTTGGGTCAAAAAATTCCGAAAAACATTGCGATTGCGTTTTCCAAAAAGAAACCAATCTAAGACCTCGACTCAAAATCTTGATCCAGATGTTACGGAATGTCCCATACATACTTGAACGTGAATATCAATTCCACGTCATCATCTGAGGGGATGGCTGAACTCTTGTACGCTACGCAGTTTCGCTGAGAAAAAAAAAAAAAAATAAATAAAAAAGATTGCAGAAAACTTTAAGTATGCAGACGCGATTCGGAAGGTCGCATAATATCGCCAGAACGGATATAAGTGCGAGTCATACGTAAGAGCTGAGCTGTCTCTTCACGGTTTAAATACGATCGGAATACAGGGGTGGAATCTTTAATACCAGAGGCATGCAGGCGAAGGGTGTGAAGGTAAAAAAAGAAATATATATATATCTAATATATGTATATATATATATTTAAATTTAAAAACTATATATATATATATATGTATATAGGGGTTGAGTTTTGCATTTATGAATTATCGCATTTCACACCGAATTCTTTCGAAGGTTTTTTTTTCTTCGCACCTCCTCTCGTTTTTTCGATCCGCTTTCTCCCGTTCGTAGTTCGAGCTCTGAAAGATCGGTAAAAATGTAATAAAACGTCGGCGTTGGCGATAAAAACGCGTCGAAGAGTCGTTAATTCGTACAATGCACAAGTATTACATACTTTGTAGGAGTAACCGAATATTTAAGGAGGTGATTAATTTACAGAGAAAAGACCAAAGAGGGAGATGATATTTTTTTATTTTTTTTTTTTTTTTTTTCTTACGACTACTTTTTTTTTCTCTGTTTCTCTGGCTCTCCTCGTCACACTTTCTACCTGACTCGGAAAAGTATAAAATTTGACTAAATTTTCATACGTATCAGGTGCGGCGTTTTCTAAACGTCGGCGGCACTGTGACTTCTGATACGAATTCGCAGACGCGTCCACGACACGTGAGTAAAATTACACGAGACATAAGTATGTTAAAAGAAGGTATAATGCGGTGATACGACGTGACGGCAAAAGAGTTCCGTAAAAACGTGAAGCACGTAACGTTACACCTACGTTATACCTTATACGCGGATAAATTTTATATACAACCGCTGGAGAATACCGGAGGAGAGAAAGAGAGAGAGAGAGAGAGAGGGAGGGAGCATAGAGTGCGCAAGGGGTGGGGGATTTTAAAAATGCACCGAGGAAACAACGTGAATGCGAGATTCGAAGCTAGGTTTCTATTGTTGTCGTGAATTCAATTAGCTCCTTTCCTTTCTTCCCTGCAATGTAGGAGGACCGCCAGTTCTGTTTGTCACTTGAGACAGCGGTGCTCCGAGCTTTGAAGCCACGTCGCGGGTGTGTGTGTGTGTGTGTGTGTGAAGGACCAGAGTCGCGCGGAGGTGTCGCAGTCTGTCAAGAAAGGTGAATTTTGAAAAAAAAAAAAGAAGGAATAAATACACAGAGCAGCGTGCCCGAGAGAAATACTTGCGCAGTTCGAACTTTTTATCCAACCAGTGAAAATCAAGAGACGAAGGTGCAGGCGTATATGGATGGGACGTCCTCTTTCTTTCTTCTTTGAGATTCTTTCAACCCATTTAAAGATCGGCTTCCGCTTTTTCTTTGGCGAGAGAAAGTGGGGGAGAGAGAGAGAGAGAGAGAAAAGGAAGCAATGAAAGATCGAGAGGAAATTCAAGGCAGAATAGTGCAGAATCGGTGTATGGTGAGGTGAAAGAAGAAAGCACTCGTCGGTCCCGTGATAGCGTCGCGGTGTCGTTGAGAATGGAAAAAGTACCAGCTATAAGATGCCGGAGTGCCGAGGGACCGAGATGGAGAGAGGGCGAATAAGGAATAACCGAACAGAGATTTATATTCAGTCGACGCAAGTTGAGATGCGGCTCGGCGATACGTTGGCTTTTCCCGTATACACCTACAGACCTACGACGTCCACGGCTTCCTGCCTTGCAGACTCCCCTACGACCTTATCGTCGATATTCCGGCCTCGATGACTTTGTCCCGCTCGGCGAGGCGAGCAAATCTGTTTGTCCGGTCCACCCTCGCCCGTAGATCCCGGAGATTTTGCGGAGGTCCGGCAACTATTTTTGGACGCTTCGTACTTCCTGCTCAAGTAGCAAAGATCTGAAATAAAAAGGTGGCGAAAAAAATGTGAAGGTGAAGGGGAAGAGAGAAAGGTGACAGCCCCTCCGACCTCAGCCGTTGGAACCCTTTTAATCCACTCGTTGATCAAAGAAATATTATCACCTCGCCTAATCAGTCGTGAAGAAAAAAGTCCAAGCTCTGTGCATGCCACTGTAGATTAAGTAATTTTCACACACGGTATACTTCGAGTGTGTGTTAAGGTCAGCAGGGGTCAAGTTTATTTAAATATTTTCTAACCCGCCGCAAAGTCGATTCGATGTCACTTGAGTACGATGTCCCGAAATCGTAACTTGACAGTTAGTAGCTTAAATTTGTTAAAAAGCCAAGTAACCACCTTCAACCTACTTTGCAGATCAGGCGAGGTGCGAATGCAGTCCGTTTAAAAGTACTGAGAATACTTGCACAGCATCACTGAATATTTTCACATGCATTTTGACTGATTTCAAAAAACTATAGCCGATCGAATTAAACTCACTTTCGGACAAGAAAAACGTCACTTGACTCTGTAGTTCAATGAAATGTTTCTCTTCGCTCCCTGATTTCTATCAGTATTCTACTATATACTGCAGTACAGATTTTGCCCACTTGTAGCGTAGACTGTTAGTTCTTCCACCTAATATCGTGATGATTGGAATATGATCGGATGATTACGGCGTGGGTTGGATTGAGAATAGTTTGAATTATCCTCATATCGATAAATTTGTTTCAAGATCTGTTTAATTAAGATAATTTTCTATTCATTCGTGATCTAAAGCTATACAAATTGAAAGGATAACCAATGATCTTTAAATAATCGCGAATATCGATGCTTCAGCGCGTTCCAATGTCGCTGAGGACAAGATCGTCAATTTGATGGATCACGAGTAGTGTCGCATGCTTATTTAACCGCCTGGATAATCTTCTCGTGGTTATAATGGCCGACGGAAGATTATCGCGGAGGCAAAGTTGCGGGGTAGAACAGCGTTGATGTATAGACCAGAGACAGGGTATAAAATGCCTCATCCGCTCGCGTCTCGTCCCAGAGTCATTGATCACCATAAGTCACGCGGATGTCTCCCTTTTCCCTTCTCCCTTCCTCTGCGTCGCCGCGAGCTTTTGACTAATTTGAAATATCTCAATTCCCACTCGACGAATAGTCCGTTTCGGAAAATTACGCGCCCTCTCGAATACGAAGCGGGTTCTCACCTGGACTGGATATTCGCTGTGTGCGCATTCGCACATGTACGTACGAGCTTTGGATACGCGTACCTTTCACACGTACGTACACTTGAACTCGTTGAAGTTGTCCGCTAATGCGGCCACACAGCGTCGGTTTATTTGTGTCACGAACCGTGTCCGTCTCGCTCACGTGTCAGAATTTATCTAGTTATCCACGTTTACGATTCTACCGGTTGGTATTATGGCACCCCACGTGAACACGGCTTTCTGCTTTCCGCTTCCCTCGACAACTCGTCAAACCTTTTTATTTTCGTGCCAGCTGATATTACTAGACGCGGAGTTGAAAGGTTTGCAAAAAACGCCCTTTTTCTCCTTCCGCCCTTTTATTTCATCGAGTCGCTCGTTTCGTTTCGAGAAGGTTTCGATCGTCGCTGTATTATTGATACGGTAGCAAGCTACGGCTTGAATTTACACTTCGATAATGCAAAAACCATTTTTCTGCAATTCGTGTTTATATACCCCGACTTCGAATTACCGCCATTGTTCAATTATCGTACAACGATACGCGATGTTTCTGCATAAAACCGGAAAGGGTAGGTAAAAATGCCTTTCACCAACCGGCAGGATTCTGTGCGAACGAAGCTTCGTATCGAAGCGGGGGATAAAATGTTTTATAAGGAAATTGGCATCTTCTGAAAGAGCACCTTATCACACATGATCTTCTTTAGGCAAGCTTTGTAAAGAGCGAATGAAATATTGTATCACTGGAATACATCTATGCGAGGAAGAGAAAATTGAGGTATGAATATACGTAGAATATCGATCGTCGCGAATTTTTCGAACATTCGTTTCACACCGTGCGTGTGTTTTTTTTTCAAATTATCATCGTGCTTATATCGGATCGCACGGTACTCGGTGTTACTATAAAATACCGTGTAGGTCGGCACGTAACGATTAATAGAATATTCCATGTCCGTTATCTCGTCACCGTTTCGAAATCGACACTTGCTTTTCATTCGTTCGGAATACACTGCAAAATCAAAATCACACGCAAAGCAATGATCGCATGCCAAGCGAAAAGTTTTCGACGCAGGTCCACCTGACGGAATAATGGTTGAATTGTGATTCCAGTGTTGAAATAACGCCGGAGACGATGATCGATCTGACTTTCACTGTTATAAAAGTTTGAAATACTTGATTCCGCGAAGGTGGGCATCGGGGTGAAAAATGGGTAAAACGTTCATCGCCCGAAGTCGGAATACCGCGCCATTACTCGTTTTTCATTTTTCCCCTCCATTGAAACGAATAAAAATAAATATAGAACGGAAGATTGAGAAGGAAAAAATTGGGTTGGACGATCGATGCGCGGATTAAATCCGGAATTCGATTAGTCGGAAAGCTTGACTAGATTCTCGGCTTTCATACACGCGGACTCTTGTAAATGTTGCTATTTATACCGAAATGCGTTGGACATTTGGCGTAAACTGACACCGAACGGTGGGCAGCGAATTACGTTTATAGAATTCTGCGTTTTCACACGTGAGTGGCAGTTTATTCAATCCATTAAACTCTGGCCGTATACGCGGCGTGCTAAATTTATCCGCAAAATTGCGGATTTACGTGGCGAGGCCCGATTCGTGCAGCATTCGCAACCGATTCGCCGGCCACAAACCGCGTTTCCGTGTCACGCGAATTCGCGCGCAGCTTCGAACTTGAATGAAAAACCAATTCCGCAATTTTTTCGCCACCTCGAACGAAGCCTCCGAATTTCAGTCGAGTCCTCACTCGCAATCGGCAAGAAACTTGAACCGGTTCACCGCCATCGTCGTTTCAGCCAGCTGCCGGTGATAGCTCGCTTTGCCTTGGGGACGCGATAAGTAAACGAACGGCAGTAATTTAGAACAGAACCGAGGAGAGGAGAGGAAGGGGCGCCAAATTAGAACCTGTCGCGTACTCAGCTCTGTAAGAGAATGAGGAAGTGAGGACCAGTCCTAAACAGGCGCCTAGGCGGCCGGAATTCGGCCTCGAACTAGCAACGTGACTCAGTGTCACCTGCACGCCATGGGTTAACCGTTAACCCCGTTACCTATTTTTCCGTCGAGCTTAAAGCTGGCCTCGAGACTGCAAAATCTCAGTAGGTTTTATAAAACAGCTCAATGTGATCGACAGTTATCGAATGGATTATGAAGTTTGCTAGACTTTCGAAACGAGGAAGATTCGCAGTTGTAGATAAAATTGCATAGACGTGAATTATGGGAATATGTACACATAAGTGGAAGCTCGGGTAATATATCCAACGCTATTGGAGGTAAAAAAAAAAGTCGATTTCACGTGGAGGTTATCGCATTTCATGTATATTATATTCATGGTCTAGTTTTGTTTATAGTCCACATGAATATTACATGTATGAGAGAAAACCCAGATGTGCGACACAGCGCGGAACGTAAAAATTTTCAATTTCAATATGTTTGCATAAATTCGCTTTCCTATTTTTGATCAAATGTACTCGAAAGCTCGAAGTATTTACAAAATTTTCACGTAAATATCGTTTCGATCATCGATGTTTTCTCGTGTTTAGTGAGTAAAGTTTTTTCATAACGGTTCGAGGATGAACGGAGAAGAAAAATGTAAAATGTAGTTTTCTAGTTTTTCACGAACGTTTTTTTTTCTAATAAATTTTTTTACATTTGCTAAGAATAATAAGTTACTTTAATCCAACGCAAGCACAGAATTGGCTGACACGCGTTATTCTTTTGAAGTTTGAAAGGGAAACCATCGCACAAATCCGCGTGTCGACTAGGATAATGTTTTTAAAATATATATATCTGTATTTTTATATTCCTAGGCAAATTGCTTTTTGTCCGGAAATGTGGTAGCCGTATACGGCGGTTTCATTCCTGGGATGCTTCGAAGTTCGTACATATAATATACATTCCTCTATACATATTACATACATGTATATATATATATATGCATATGTATGCGTACAGGGGAATATTTGAGCTTGTCAGAAGCCTGATCGTAACTCGCATGCATAAATTTCGAGGAGGCTATAAATTCTGTCAGTTTGGCAACCGTTTCTGCGTTTTGTCAATGAATACTACGGATACTAAGCCGAACCAAGTTTCTACCAGATATATGCTTCTGAAAGTTATTCCCTGACAAACTAGCCAACGAGCTCAACCACACGGCGTCGACACTTTGTTACGGATATCCATTCGCACTGTTTATCCCACGTAAGTGCAAATCTCATAGCCATGAAATTTCCAGCGATAGTTTTCCACGCGTAAACTGTGCGCGCACGAACATTTCCCACGTATGAAATTGTCACGGGAATACGTGACACAGTTTCGTTCTCTTCTCAGCTCCGCATCTTTTTCTCCAACAATTTAACGAGTTTTATAATATATTCTTCACCGAAGCTGTTAAATCCGAGTGCGAGCAATTGCTTTTTGGCACAGGGCATCGCTTTCTCTTGAATTTTCTCACGATTGTGAGAAACGTTTTGCGAATCGACGAGAATGGTATTTACTTGCTGTTTGAACTTGGGGTCAAACTTTATCCCCGTTGTGAATAGCAAATGCTTCGGGCCAAATTGGAGGGCCAAGTGCTACGGACAAAGCTAAACCAGTCTGAGAAACTCGATCGATTTCGTAATTGATTACCGTTACCCTTCGTCTGTCACCTTTTCTGTAATAATGCGCGTGCATGTGTCCATTCTCCGATTATGCTGATAGCGATTTTCATGAATATTACAAATTTAGTTCGAAATTGAAAGGCCGTTAATCTTTTGACTGCCATTGTGGCACACTGAGAAAAATTTCATTTGTTACAGTAATTAGAAAAATTCAGTAAAACAGGTATCGTTAAAAAAATTGTTCGAATATTGTTGGAATTAGAATCTTCACACATCATAAAGAAAATTTTCACTGAATAATATCGTTTGAAAAACTGTTTACTTTGGCATGAAAATTGAAAAGCTCTATTTTTAAAAGGTGTAATTTTTCGAACATTTGAGATTCAGAAAAATTTGAAACGATTGAGAAAAATAATTTTTTTTAACGGGAAAAGGGCTTGACCATTAAAGGGTTAAACACCGAGTTCAAGCGGATCGGATCGATGATGAAGAACCATGCGATTACAGGCGTTTCTAACGAACATGTTGAACCGTTGAAAGTTCCTCCGGTATCTCCTCAACTGCTGAGAGCTTTTTTCTAGTAAGCTTGACGAGCTTTAAACGACCTGACACATACACGAATACATCGCCGAAGTAAACGGTAGGCGGTTGAATTCGATTCAAAGGGTGAATGAGAGCTTCCAGAGAGCTGCAACGCGGCGACCTCGCTTCCATCCCTTGAGCAACACGTGCTTTTGAGGTGAAATAGAGCTCAAGATGTTTCGTCGTTTTTAGCCGTATGTATGTACGGGTGCGTGTAGTAACACAACGGTAAGAGCAGAGAGACGGGGATCAAAAGCTCAGGGATGATTATAAAGCCTTCTAAAGTTGTAGTTGTCGTTTTTGAGACATTGTTTATGGAATGTCAAGAGAGGGGGAGGACAGAAAGAGAGCGGAGGAGAAGGGATAACGTGATATTGACAGCAAACTTGAACCTGCGGTATCTTTGGTAATTATTATTAACCAGTCAATTTTCCTTGGTTTCAACGTCGCGTTCATATCTATAGATACTTTCGTAAACCTTATCCGGGGGGTATTTTCGCGATCAGCATGCCTCGGATAGATCCTTTACAAGGCTAATTTATAAACTTTTGAGGGGGAAAAATTTACGTGTATCGGTGCCTGGTTTATAAGACGCTAAAGGAGCAGAGGCGTGTAAGGTATATACGGACATGCCGTGCCGTCAGGCAACAAGAGTATAAAAACTCGGCGAGCCTCTAATTGGCGTATACCTACGTATGGTGTACGTATACTCAAGTATCAACTCGCTAGCTCCGCTGCCTTTTGTTGTACGTAGGTACCCAATCAAAAAGCTCCGAGCAGCCTGTTCTCTTCCTTTCTTTCAATGATCGTCGAGTGCGTCTCGCAGGCTCCTTCAAATATTCAACGCAAATTATCCAAATTGGAACAGCTGTAAGTGGCTGTGCTCTTGCAGGTACTCGCAATTCAGAGATTGGCACGGTACAGCCAACCATATTTCATCCTCGTTCTTTGATCGGTGGAGAGTGCAAATATCGTACCTAAATCTGACATTTTCGGAAATTGACCGCCGCGCTTCAACTCTCCTCACAAAAAGAACAGCCGGTATTTCTACCGCAGTCACGCGTAAATATATCGAGGGGAAATTTATCCCGTCATCTTGTACACTTTTCCATTTTCCGGCTTTGCCGAAAGCAGCTTTTCCCGAGTCATCCTGCACGTTGAACCGAGATTTGCGTCTCGACGCCCGGCGTCGCCACGGATTGACGATATCATTGTCCGTGCCTGAAGGCGTCGCCGGAGGCCTTCGTGTTGGTTTCTTCCTTCTGCTGATACGCAGCGACGAAATGCAACATCCCATATTTTCAGTGGCGCGTTATCGTTATAGTTACAGTTGGCATTTATGCGCCTCCTGCAGGAATCCTCTGGTAAATACGCACCGGAGCTTGCGGCGGAACAGTCGCAGCTTTTGGGGTGTTTCGAACGAGACGTAAAAAAGAGGGTATCGAATCAGCGAGAGACTCGACGTGAACTCTATGTGAATTCATCTAACACCCAGTTATTCGCATCAGAATAATTCACGATACTAAGCAACAGATATAAAAAATGATGTCTCAGCGATGAGACGAAAATCTTTGAGGTGCCACTAGAATAAATTCTACATCAAACAGACGCAGCATTACAAAAGTGTGATTTTTTTTTTTTTTCTTACGTTGGTAAGAAAACCTTCAAGATTTTCGTTCGTATATAATCGGATACTGAGAAAGAATGTAAGAAGTGAATCTTGCAGATGGAAATACATTTTTTATTTTCATAACCGTTGAGACGAGATGAAAACGGAAAAGACATCCTCTACGAATAAGCGAAGCGACGCGAATCACGTGACACGCCATTTTGTAGAGGAAGAAAGAATTCGCGAGTTAACTGCGAGAATTATTTGGATTCTTTCCATTCACGCCAAGCCTCGCTTTCAAAGTTGTTTTACTTTGACTTTTCGTCCTCGAGCAGGTGTTGACGGCTCGAATGAAAACTCTCTCCAGCTTCTACAGTCCCTGAAATGAAAGCTCAGTGGATTACTGAAATTAGCGGCACGCCGTGTTATTGATCGAAATTATAAGTGGCGTTGCTTTTTATCGCATGAATTCCGCTCCTCTGTTCCGGGTAGGACAGAAACAGATAATTATCAGATAATTGGTTATTCAGTCAATGTGCTACTGATCCGGTATTGAGATGCAGCCACCTCATAATTCGTCATCACACAAATCTCTCGAGGTCGAGCTTACGTAGGTATTACCTCTTTATCACCTTGCTGGCGAAAAGTTTTCGAATCGCATTCGAAAGGGGAAATAAACTGAGCTAATTGGATCGAGTAAACAACACAGACCAATTAATTATCATATTTCACTTAAATTAAATGTTCAGGGTTTACAGTTGCGCCACGTTAAGTCCCGCTTCGTTACTCCCTCAACCGAAATTGCCATCGCTCATTTCCAATCTACTTACCGGTGAAATTAAACGTCCTAGCAGGTTACTTCCGGCTGAGTGAATGAATTTTTGACTTTCCCGTCGATGAATCACTTTTTCCCTACGTGTAAACTTGTATTCAATCATTGAAAATGCATAAAATTCGCCGGATATTTATCAGTTATCCATTTGGATTAAAAAGCTCAATAACGGACGCGTCTCGCAGTCGAACGCAATATATAATTTGTTTGGTCGCCCTGCGGGGGAAAAAGGGGGGAACTGGAATAGGCAGAACCCAGGGGGTAACCAGAGGGATGCCAGGCACTTAAGAATCGGGTTACCGAGGGTTCTCGCGTGCGCCATTGCGCCCCATCATGCTCACTTGTTGCTTTTTCCCTCGTTGCAAGAAAATCGAGCCATCCGATTCCTTCGCCGTCGGCATTGCTCAAGGAAATCGCAAGAAGGTCGCGCCTTGCAGATTCTCGGAACGGCAAGTGTCGTTTGCGCTTTTTTATCAGAAGCGGTTGTCACCGTTAGCGAGAAATCGGCGGGCTGGAGAAAAGCTCACGAAAGACTCGATGAAAGTGTACGACTAGACCAAACCGTCGACAATCCATCACTCCTTCTCTCTCTCTCTTTCTCTTCTTGCAAGTCAAAAAATTATTCGGCAGTAGATTCATTCCCGAGTGCGACAAGCGCCCCGACATTTCGTTTTACGGTTTTTCGAAACTGTCCCAGCTTACCGAAGCGATCCCATCTGCAGCTCACGTACGTGTGTATTATAGACACAGTAAATGGAAGATCCGACCCAAAGTGTCTCCGAAATATTTATCGTCGCTGTTGCGCGAGGAGCGTTGTCCCGTAAATACGTGAAACCCTCGTAAATCCACGTGCCAATCAGGTATTTAAGTTCAGTTACTTCACGGGCGGAAACTACCCTGCACTGTACACTGAAAAAGCTGTAAAACCGGTGCCAACAAATGTTGATTCAACTCTAATTTCCATTTTCGCGAAAAACATTCAAATTTTTCCAAAATCTCTTGCCTGGCAATCCGAAACCAGGAACCAGGCCAATAATTAGACAACACTTGCAGAGATTCAACAGCGTTTTTGAGGTGATTAGGAAATGGTCTTGGACCATGTTCTGTATCAGGAATCGAGTTACTTATTCCCGTAATCTTATTCTGCAATAATTTCCGTCTGCCTCGCAACGATTCAATTTGACACTTTGGTTCTGAGGAACGCGTAAGTTTCTAGCTACCTGGACTGTGAAACTAGAGGAAATAAATTGTTACGTCATATTGCTTCAAAGTCGCGATGCTGGAAAGCTGTCTCCGTGTCACTTTTGGTATTACATTCAATATATGGCGTGGTGTATAATAACCTGGCGCAATGATAATAATTTTTATAACGAGTTCACAGGCTGGAGGAGACAACCGCTGTTCGCTTCTGTCACCCGATGTCGTTTCCGTAATAATATGGCATCCGCCGAATGATAAATGCTTCAAAAGCCCTTCTCGACGTCATTCGAGCGCCGCCAACATCGCAAATGTTTTGCATGAATGAGTACGTGATGTATAAAATAATATATGACTCGTGACCCAGTTCGGAAGATAGAAAAAACAGGGCACCAAAAATTCTTTTCAACTCACCGGCAGATTTAATTTCTACGTACAGGTACGAACCGTCATTATCGCGAAAACTTCTGTTTCGCACAAAGAGAAACAAAAAGCTGACGTGCAGTTTCATCTTTTTACGTACCCCCCTTTGCTTTTGTCGAAAAACGGGATTCACAGAACTGTTATCAAAATCCAACGACAATCATTTGACGATCCCGCATAATTCGCGCGTCAACATCAGCGATCGCAATTATCGCGAAACGATCGAATAAGCCTGTGCGATCGAAAATGCGAATCAACGACATTTGGGAGACGGTAACTTTTAACGAACGATGTTTTACCGACGTTGATCGCGTCGTTTGTAAAGCTGCACCGTTAATGAATTGAGGAAAATAGTATGCCCGGCAACGAATGCGGAGAACTGGCTCGGATTTTACACTTCGACCGAGTTGCGCCGTATCCTTCGTTACGTGTGTTCATTAAAACTTTGGCTTTTCACGCGGCTGTACCAGATGTACGAGTGCTTTTTGCACGATCGCGCGGCGCTTATACCTAGGCATGACGCCTAGACGGAGAACAGGTGCGTTCGGTGTTCGCGAATCGGAAATCGCTTGGAGGGATAAAAAAAAAAATAGGATTTTTGTTTTTATTTCTCTCCCCTTTTTCGAGCTTCTGGAAGAGCAGCGCGAGCCTTGTAATGAGAATTTATATAAATTTCGCACGTATGCCCGGGATTATTGAACTCGCGATAACCAAAATGGGCCACTCGGGGTTATGGAACCTGGATAACGGATGTTATATTAATCGTTAATTAGAGCCGGGCTATTACCGGTCTCCAGATATAAGTCGATTTATGTTCCTCGGTTTGCGGGGTGAGAAAAGTTCGTTTCATATGGGAGACGGATGATGTAGAGGTTCGTTAAAATCGGCCGTCGCGAACGGAGAGCGAATTCAACTCGACGACTAATTCGGTAGTACGGCAGTCGTGTGGAACTCGAGGATTTATTCAATCCCCTCATTTGTCTCTGCAGGGAAGAAACGAGGGACGGCTTGCACTCCTAAGTAATTGACTGTTAATTTGATTCGAGTACCAAGTTAGTGTTACGTACCTACGAGATTTGACTTTGCCTCATCTTCCGAGCTCATTTAATTAGTTATTTAACACGTTATAGGCGGGGCTGCGGACTCGCCGGAGTTCTGATCCATATTTGCGGCTCTCCCTGCATATGCATGTACGGTAACCGCCCTGAACCTGGCAGGTATGCTCTCAGGATTACTTTAACGAGACAGAAATAGCGGGTAAATAATGCAAGAGTGATTCAGGGTGCCAGCCGGCTCCGCTAGATATCGGGCTGTATGAATTATTTAAAATTCTCGATCTGAATATCTCCTGCTGCAGAGGGTGAGACGGGGAGTCGAGGACATTGAAAAAAGATGCGGGAACGGGCGAATATTGAATTATCGCGGAATGTATAAATACGGTATGTTAACGAGAACCGCAAGCTTGAATATTGGCAGAAAAGTCTGGGAAGAAGGTGAGGCGTTTTTACCGGGAGAGGTAAAATCGAATCGTCTGATTGAACAAGGCTTTGCGGTTTAAAAACTTGTGTCTTCCAACTCAACGATATCTGAAAAATTCTATCAAAGTTCAAATACAAAAATTGAGTAAATTTTTCTTCTTCCTAATTGCAAAAGTGATTCGATCAGTGTCGCGAATTTAGCCAAAAATAATTTGCTAACTGATGTCATTTCGCGATGTTTTGAATACCGGATAACGTCGCGAATTCCGTCAAGCCCATTCCAAGAATGTGATTTCTTTGAAATTTCTCTCTCTCTCTCTCTCTCTCTCTCTCTCTCTCTCTCTTTTTCAAACTTTTTAGCAGACGTAGCAGCAGCTCGTCTGCAATCAATAAGAGCGAATAAACGCCTGGAAGTAAAGTTTGTAAACAGGATCGTTTCCTGCAAAGAAGGAAGGAGGCTCGCTCCTTTCTGCCAACGCCGAAAGATATTACGCGGTATAAAGTTCAATCTTGAGACGGTAACGAGGTTACGTAAGCTCACCCTCGACTTTGTTTAGCATTTGTAGAGGAGCGTTTTTTTTTTTCAAACCCAAGGGTTTGTCGCGGGCTTTTCAGGGTGGGTGAAACGCCTGAAAGCGGAACGCCGAAGGCGGGCAAGGGAGGGTGAGAGATAAGGCGGGTAAAGTTACACGTATTGGCTCGTCGTCCAATTTCCTTCAATGACAAAGACCCTCTTCTCACCAAGCGCTATAATCTTTTCTAGCCGAATAAGGCGATAACGTTGGATATACATACGTACCTATACGCAAGGCAGGGAATTTGCCCCCTCATGTATGTATTATACCCTGCTCCGGTTACACTTGCCACTTGCGCACGCGTGTCTGTGCGTGTGTGTGTGTATGGATGTTCAATAAGAGGGCCATCATATACCCGCGGTGAGGAACGAGGTGGCGTCGCTTATCAAACTGGCTGCAGCATGCGAGGATAAAGCGGGCACAGCTTTTGGCTCGGTGTATTGCGTGTTCGATGAAACAGATTGCGGTGCTCGAAACCGTGCCGTTGGTTTCATCATATCAGACTCGGGAGATAGGCAGGTAATATATTTTCTCTACCGGACGGAGAAATTCGGCTCGCACATTTTCGGGGACGATTGATACATTTTGGCATAATTTACACCGTCGCGTTGCAGGATCAATTTCTCAAAAATTGTACGTGCTCGTATCGACAGGTCTGCGTTATACGTGTATATTATACCCACATGCATTACCCAATTAAATCGGTTTATGTCCATTGAAAAGCACCCGCAAACCCAATTGGAACACTTGAAAGCCTGTATACTCCAATAAATCACTGATGCTTTTGTTAACGAATCACCCTATAAGCTTTCAAAACTGATGCAATGTACGCATCGGCATACCTTTTATATATATGTATAGAATATATGTATATATATATATTTACCGTGTTACACTACCGAAATTACTTCTCTTGATATGTACAAGAGAGCGATATGATGAACGGTATCCATAAACCATTCGAACAGACTTTGCAGTACAACGATATACGTTAGTGTTGATTCATTGGGGACTAAATTAAGGATCGATGTTCAAAGCAACACTTGCCAGACGGAATCGTTAGATGCAACAATTTTTTAATGTACCACAATGTTCTCAAAACAGTACTCTGAGGCACTGTAACGAAGGACAGCAAATTCGTGAGGAGGAAAAAAGCTGATCAATTGTAAAGATAACCTCAAGTGCTTTCCATTGATTATGGTACTGGTGCCGTTAAGAATTCTGATGTTGGTTCATGTACAAGTTCATGTAATACGCGTTGGAGCGATTTGAAATTTTGGGAAATAAATCAGGTTACACTTCCATTTTTCACGAAATTTCATCGGTCAACACTGTCCACCGCTGTAAATCAATCCTGAGGGAACGCGTGTGATTACTGGTTACATGTACCGTACGTGTGTGCGTACGTCGAGATGGTCGGAGAAAGGTTGTCATCCCGGTGAAAAAACGCACGAACCCCATCACTCGAAATCCCGAGTGTTTCCAATCCACGGTACGTACGGAGTTTACAACCACTGTTTAACGGATCAATTATTTGTCGGATTTGAAATTCAGCCGTGTAAAGTATCGCTACGTGACGGTTTGACAGCGGAATTCAATCCTGGCTGATGTCGTCGTTGCAGCTGAATCGCCGTTATCGCGTACGTAGATCGTGGAATTGCTACACGTACAGTCGACGTCCAACAGTCACCGAGGCCGTGTTTAATCAGTCAAAGTGAGATTTGGTTGGGAGAATTGAACAGAAACGCCGAGGGACCCAAAGACCGAACGTACCAATCCCCTTTGATTCCAATCATGAACTGTGGTTAAAATCTTCCGGGTCCGGGATTCCTCGACGACAACTAGTGAATAATTGAGGCCAGGTTGAGGTCTTCCGGTCGATGATGCAGTACAAGGGAGGACCCTTCCTCCCTCATATTCTCCCAATAGGGAAGGGGCAGGGGTTTAATACTTCAATAGAATGCGATGTAACCGAAGGGTGTAGTAGCCAAGTTTCCGAATGAATCATTCAACGGACGTTGGCACCTGGGCGTCAACTCTGCAATCGCGATGAATGGCTTCACATCCGATGAGTCCGCGCGGACAGCGACACCCGGGAACCTTTGCTTCGCCACGATGTCCGAATGGTCCGTACATGAGTGTGTGGGCCAAGCTTCGAGCTTGCGGAGCACCTTGACGAGGATATTCGCAGGTGCGATAGCGGTCCGATTACAACCAAGGGGTACAAAAGGGCAAATAATCTCGCGTTTGTAACGAAGGACATGCCTCATCAGGGCTTTCCTTCTGGCTAACGATGACGTAACGTTTGGATGTCTGACTTTTTGAGGCAGTTCGCTCTCGCGCTGAACTGCGGGTCGGATTATTACTCCCTTCTTTTCTTCCCGTTTTTTACCTCAATTTCTCGCTTTCTCTCGCGTTTTTTATCGTCCGAATCCTGGTCCTCTTTCACGCCGTTTTTCCATCGGGGACAATAAAGGTTCGTCGCCTGCCTATTTGGTCCGGGGTGATACCACACATCTCGACAAGTCCCTGGGTCAGCGAATTCAACATTCAGTAGGGTACAGGGACACGGATCACTTTGATTTTCGAAAGCTCGTTTCACCGCCGAGAATACATTGATGACGTCTTAATGCGGCTGTCACGAACAGCTAGTTTTTCCACACTGCAGGCTTTTTTCGTCCAGCTAATGATCGATCGACGGAACATCTTCAAGTACTAAACCCGGTGAAGAGTGCAAGAATTTAGGAATGAGTTTCACCGTTCCGTGAAGCAATAACGAAAGTTGTTAGCTGAAAGTGGGACGGAAGAAGGAAAGGTTGCCGAACTTTTCTAGTGATTCGTTATCTCATCCAGTCTGCACGACTGATACAGGCGAAAGCATTCTGTGACGGTTGTTGAAGGTCGAGAACGAACTACATCACGAATTCCGTCAGGCCGAGGGAAGCCGGGAGTGATTTTCGACAAGTTAAATCGTTCAACAACGGGATTCAATCAACGCACCCCAGCTACAGAAAGTGGGGTAAATCATCCGAGAATTTTTTGCGTTTCTTTTTTATCAGGCCGTGAAAATTCCACGAAGCGTGAGTAAATCAATTAACGTTCGGTAATTTGGTGAAATACCAGCCTTCACCCCGCCACAATAAGGTGCATCAATTTCCGTTGACGCCGGTGTCTTATTCGCGTTTCGGTTGGTCGTATTCATCGGCTCTCGCCAAGTTGTGCAAATTTACACAGAAACAAGCGTACATAAGCAAGTAAACAAAACATCGTTAACGGTTGAAATCGATTTTTTTCACCATTCGGCGTCGTTAACAGATCCGCCGTCTGCGGAAGCTCTTCGGCTCGGGACTCGGACGGGATTTAAATATCGAGAAGGAACGCTGAATATTCTCGTCCTCAGGTGCGATGACTATCGGTAATGGAAAGAGCCGTTCCAAATTCCGACGCACCCTCGCAATAAATAATACATATTTCTCGATTGTGGCTAATCGCTCGCCTTCTACAGGCTGACGTTTCAACCAGGGCTGCCAACCGTGCTCCGTTCGATAGGGTGGCAGCCCTCCTCCACCATTCTCTGCTAATGGCAGGGAACCAGGACTATCCTTCCCCAAAATTCAGCACCCCACGGAGCGGAAGCATCAGCACACATCACCATCGTCCTAACGTCCTGATCAATTTTCAAATCTAATTAATTTCCCACATTCCGTCATCTTCGAGTGCGATACACACGCGATGATGATCCCACACGGTGTGCGTCACATTTTTCCACCTGATTTCCTTGGCGTCTCGTAATATCCTCTCGGCGACGGGGAAGAAGAGAAAGATAGAAGGAAGAAGAGAGACAAAAAAAAAAAAAAAACTTTCCGCTGAAGATAGCAAATCGTCCACGAAGAAGAGTCGTTTCATACTTCAAGCCTGCGGAAGATTAGAGGAACCGGGAAGCCGAAAGACTGGAGAGACTAGGAGAGCCTCTGCAGGCTATCGGAGAAGTGATCTACAGTCTCTGAGGCGCGGAGGAACAAAGTGACAGACGCGTAAAAAATTTACGCCTTTTACGATGATACATGATAAGGAGTTACCGCTTCGCGACGCGCTTAAAGGGGCGAGACCTGTGCGCGCTTTTCTCAAGCCCAATCAACCGGCGGATGGATTTATTTTTAGGATGTGAATTCCCAAAAAAATCTGCGATGACTACCGTCAATGAGCTTGACAGATTTTTCGACGGTTATCAAGGATGGATATCACGTGTCGCAAACGCGAGTTGTTTACACCAACCCTGATTCATCCCTTGAGCAACGGAACTTGAAATAAGAACAGTATACTCGAAATTTTTTTATCATCAATTGAAACGCACGGTTCAGCGAAGATTCATTGAGATTTAATTGAAGTAATTTCTTTTCTCTGTCCGTTTTACCTTTCTTTATTTTCTCTTTTTCACCCTCTGTGCAGTAAGCGAATCGGGGACGTGATCCATTGTCACGCGGTAATTTTATCACCTCGTAAATAACGAGCTGAGTGAAAAGACATCTGCGCAAGTATGGTTTAGAGAAGAATTTTAACGGTGAGTCGGAATAGTCGTAAAAGGTTTTAAAAGTAATTGGTGGACATGCGGTAATATTTTTTACGCACACCCGTATACGCATAAAAGCTACTGTTCAGCAGCGACCTTATTTATATTTGATAATCAGATCCTCGACAAATGTTACGAGATGCATCCGATCGGATAGTTTTGTCCCGGTTATTCGGTACGTCGAATAAAAGCGGCGATATCATCTTTGTTCGTGGAAAAATACGAGTGGACTTTTATAGACTGAAATGGAAAAGTTACCAAGCAAGTCAAAGTCGAATTCTCCGGACGAATGAGAAAAAATCAGTGAAAAGGTTCTTTTAAAGCGAATTTTTATTGCGAGTGAAAAGGATTGAGGAGAAAGGCTTCCAGAAAGTTGACTTCTTATCGAAAGCCGTTACAGCCATATTTTTTATCCCATCATCTCCATTTGCGGTTTTGATTTACTGCTATTTGGGCGTTTTCCAAACACTGTTGTCATAATTTATTTATTACATCGTAAAATCTATCGATTACTCGCAGAGGCTGAAAACTTTCGCGGCAGAAATGTAATACTAACAATAAGTAAAAATAAGTCTCACGAAATTATTTCGTTAGAGATTAACTTTTCAATCTTTGAATTCTATTTCGTCGACTTTCTCCTCTCTTACAGACACTTGTAGTTCTCTTCACCCTCTGGCAGACAGCTGGTACCTTCTTCACAAATGGCCGTGACAGGTAACCCGAGGAATAACGCGGAACACGAGCTTCCTTTGGCTTGAAAAAATGAAAAGAATGAACGGAACGTAGAATTCTCTCGTCAAATTATCAATGGAATAGTTCGATTTTAGCTAAAACAATTGTTTATCAAGGCATTGAAACACTCAAAACATAAAATGAAGATTTTTTTGGCCAATCAAGATTTGACGATGAATAAATTTCACTCGAAAAAAGAGAATATATCTTCTATCAAGCATAAAAAAAAATTGACGAAAAAAAAAGAACTACAAATAATAAAACAAATTCTACCTCATGATCAATTATATTATTTCAATTTACAAAACCTGGGTTATATTGCATTACTTACAAATTTTCTTAAGGCATATCGGACAGCAACCACAAAAGCCACCATTTGTTTGGTAAATTCCGTTGTCTTTTGCACACGCCGTCTCCGTCAGTTCGTCGCATCTCGTGGACTTACAGACATCAGGGGGACAGACAAATCCGTTTGTAGAAAGCACGGCGCAAACGAGGAAAGTAAAAGCGTATACGTGATTCATTGTTTCTTCGTGAATGTACCTGTACGAGAAATCAAATACGGAGCATATTGCTGATTATTCCATTTAAAACGAACAGCATTGTTTATACCAATTACGAGACTGCAAAGCAGGACGATATACAGAAATTTGCAACTTAGCATGTCAGTGTTCAGATTGCCAAACACGTAGCGTCAGCCTGAATACATTTTTATCATCCAGCAGTATTTTTTGCGTGTACATTGAATGCAATGTTTATACATATTCGTTGATAGTGAATTTAGTCGCAATTAGTTCGAGCCGAATACTGATTGTAAGCATTATTTATATCTCTGAATAAATTTCGCACAGTTACGTTACAAGAAAGTTAAACACTCGACAAGTGATTAGTATTTTAATATTAGTATGGCATGAATATTGTTAGTTACAAAAAATTCATCGCCCGTACAGCAACGCCCATCATTACAACCAGTTTTTAATTCAAAGAATACACATACCGAGGGCGATTTTCAAGCATGGGTAAAAGCTGCTGAATTATTTGTCGGCGAGGTAGGGCGAAAAAAAAAGGTAAAGTAAAATAAGAGAGTAAAAGAAATCAGAAAGAAGCTTTGAAGGAACATTTATATTACGGTAAAAGGTAAGGGAAGAAAGCTCCCTGCGGCTGGAACGTCTATAAAAGCAAACGAAGAGCTCGTTGATCGTCTTACGACAAGTTAAGCTCATTATCGGCAATCGTCCTTCTGATTTTTATTTCGTTATCTTTGCTTGATATTGATCGATCGCCGTGTGAAGAACGAAATGAAAATTCTGTACTACCAATTCCTGAACTGAAATTTCATCATCTCATTTCAGTTAAAGCAGTCGGGAGCACAACTAATTATGAATAAAATACCTCAGCTCGAACTTTTTCACGAATCACACTTTCATCGTACAGGGATACCTGAGGAACGACACTGACATCGGTGACGCCAGATTTTCGTGGAGAATGAAATGGCACATCTGCAGTATTTTTATCATATTTAATATATTTTGTATTTCACTGACACAGCATCGTAAAGCCGCCAGCGTCTCTCTCGGAGGGAAAATTAAATGGGTTTGGTTTCGACTCGTGTTCATCGCATGTCATCTCCGCAGTAAGTCGAATCATTGATCCTTCCGTCGAGTGACGATAGTTTCACTGACACGTCTAAGTGTTGCTACTCGTATTCAGAACGCAAGCAGTTCCTGCTTCGCATTCTGACGTAAGTGGCGTCCCTATCAAAGCCACGGAATAACAGCTGCCTCCTTTTTCTGGAAAGCGAAGATACAACGAGATGAAAGTTCCGACAGTCTAATCAGACTTTCTCAATTTCACAAAATATACTTTTAAAATTCAAAAGCTTGAACCGTTTCGGCGTGGCTTTGAAAATTTAACCTAAACAGGTGGATGAGGTATACCAAATTATAAATTATGCTTTTCAATCGATCGTGTCACAAGATCGCGGTGAAACGTATGCAGGTTTCGCACATAAATTTACAGTAACTTGTAAGTTGAGACTTATCTTCCGAAATTAACATACGAGTCGATTGGAAGAATATGTTAAGTGGAAAAAAATGAACTGTAATGGCTGCGTCGATGAAGGAATATGTATGCCGACTAAATAAAGACAACTGTTCGTACATTGGCAAAGTGATAGACACTTGTGTTTACCGGGATTTTGGGGTGAAATGAAATATGACTGATTTGATCGGTGAATATTTTTAAACGGAATTTTTCACGCGGAAAGAAGTAAACTAAAGTTAGTCGAGGAATCGGTAAATTCGACACTGTCTCGTTTCTGCTGTGTTCGTTCTCTTCAAATCCTCAACGTGGAATATCCCTTGCACTCACGATAAGAATCGCAATTGTTTTTATGTATACCAGCGAAAAGTCACAAACTTGTTTACACCCAAAGCGTGAAGATGATGAATTCGTGCAGGTGCAATAAAAAATTTGCATATCTGTATTTTTCTCTGACCACGCGAAACTCATGAACGTGCGAATGTGACACGACGCGAGTGATTATTACCTGGGAAGCGATACTCGTCCGAGGTATTCGCACAAGACGTTTGGAGGCCATACAAATAATTATAATCTTCATGCAAACGCGTTTCCGTGAATAATTAATATTCCATTCGAAGGGCAACAATTGATTAGATATGATCGATTTGTACGCTTACCAGAGTAAAAACTTTGATGTGGCAAAACTGATGTTCCATAAAGCCCTGATCATATTTGTCTCGATACGGAGTACCTGAAGGAAACCTTATCAGGGCCCGATGGAAAATCAGTACAAATTCATCATGTCTAATCAATTATAGTCCTTCGAACGGAATATTAATTGTTTACGTAAACGCGTTTGCATGCAGATTATTTATGGTGCTTCCAAACGTCTTGTGCGAATGCCTCGGACGAGTATCGCTTCCCGGGTAATAATCACTCGTTTCGTGTCACATTCGCTCGTTCATGAGTTTCGCGGGGTCGGAAGCAAATAAAGACATGCACATTTTTATTGCACCTGCACGAATTTATCATCTTCACGCTTTGAGTGTAAACAAGTTTGTGACTTTTCGCTGGTATACATAAAAGCAATTGCGATTCTGAGTGCAAAGAATATTCCACGTTCACGATTTGAAAAGAACGATCACAGCAGAAACCGTTTCGTCTTCAACTTCGCTGCAATACTCAACTGGTGAGACAATGCCGAATTTACCGATACCTTGACTAAATTTGGTTTATTTCTTTCTGCGTGAAAAATGCCGTATATAAATATTCACCGATCAAATCAGTCATACTTCATTTCACCCCAGAATCCCGGTAAACACAGGTGTCTATCACTTTGCCAATGTACGAACAGCTGTCTTTATTTAGTCGGCGTATATATACCCGCTCCTTCATCGACGCAGCCATTACAGTCAATTTTTTTACACTTGACGAATTTTTCCAATCGACTCGTACGTTAATTTCGAAGTGTAAGTCTCAACTCTTCTCGGCATCAACTTGTAGAATCCGCGAGAAAACCATTTACTAACTTTGTCTCGGTGCACATTTCCGCATGTTGTTACACCAGCTCTTTAACGAGTTGGAATCGAAGCGTGATCAAATTTATCGAGGCATTTTCTATACCGTTGAACAGGGACCAAGTGAGTACAACTCGGACAATCCGTATCATAGGGCATTTACTATTTTGCAGAACAGCGATGAAACTGATTGTGGCGTACTTGCTTGCTGTGACTGCGGGTGTGGCTATGACCCAGGGTCTGGTATGTACTAATAATTTCTGTGCTTACCAGACGTGCAATGCGTCCGTGACAACGGAAAATTGCAATAACGAAGGAAAAATTTACAAAGCCAATGCCACCTATTGTAGATGCTGCGCCGCCTGTCTCACTCTAGTCGGTAAGTTACTGCAGATTTATGTAAGAAACCTACACACGTTTCACCGTGGTCTGGTAACGAGATTGATTGAAAAGTATGATTTATAATTTGATATACCTCGTCCACCTGTTCAGGTTAAATTTTCAAACCGCGCCGAACCGGTTCAAGCCTTTGAATTTTGAAAGTATATTTTGTAAAATTGAGAAAGTCGGAACTCTGATCCGATTGTATCTTCGCTTTCCAGGAAAAGGAGACATTTGTTATTACGGGTTTTTGAGAGGGACCCCACCTACGTCAGAATGCGTAACAGGAACTACTTGCGTTCTGAATGCGGGTAACAACACCTATACGTGTCAGTGAAACTATCGTCACTCAACGGAGGGACGAATTATTCGACTTGCTGCGCAGACGACATGCGATGAACACGAATCGGAACCAAACCCATCTAATTTTCCCCCCGTGAGAGACGCTGGCGGCTTTACGATGCTGTGTCAGTGAAATACAAAATATATTAAATACGATGAAAATACTGCACATGTGTCATTTTATTCTCCATGAAAATCTGGCGTCACCGATGTCAGTGTCGTTCCTCAGGTATCCCTGTACGATGAAAGTATGATCCTTGAAAAAGTTCAAGTCGAGGTATTTTATTCGTAATCAGCCAGTCCCTCCCAAGGTTTACCTGTTGCACCTCTGATCAGATTGGCATCAGAAGCAAGACAAGCACGATGAGGCGCTGATCCCGGCCGGATCAAATTTTCTACTCCGTGCCTGGCCACCGAATCTTATGAACCGAATCTGGTGAACGAGTATAGCCAGGGACTGGTCATCGAATCTGATCAATGTCTGACAAACACAGACTGATCAGCGGATTCTAGAACGCTGTGTTACAAGCTTGATCAGGGTCTCATCAGGCAACCTGATGTCAGCTTGGCGAGACGTTCAGGGCAAGCTTGACGTCGGTTTCTAGTTGGGGAAAATTATACGCACACAGCTCACTATAATTATCACATTGTTATACGGAGTTTCAATGTTTGGTCAAAAGTATCACCGGGATGTGTGAAGTGAAATAATATTCATGACATCTACCACATCGGCCTGAACGCTCATGGCTCGAATAACGTGTATTCCAACTAATGTTTTCATTATATATTTATTCATTTGGTATTTCGTATTTCATTGAAACATTAAAGAGGTATCAATGTATAAGTAACGCTCATCGTAGGAAGGTCAGATGAATTGGGTTTTGCGTTTTGTTAATCGCACACGTCTGCGTAGAGTCGCGTGACTGCTGCCTTTGCTGTCTTCTGGAAGGGTTAATAGAAATTTCACGAAGTCGACTGACACTCGTACGTAGAGCTGTTCCCAACCTGTTGGCACGTGGTGCCGTCTTCGCATGTCGCTGTGGGTGGCTCTCCCCTCAACCGTGTGATAGTACAGCTTTCTCCTTCGTCTTGAAAAATGAAAAATAGAATTGAGCCGGAGTTCGCGGAGTCTAATCGAACTCGAGCGTTTATGTAGAATAAAATATTGCACATTGAATGAAATTAATGAAATACGAAAATCAATCATGTTTTTTGCACGAAAACAATGAACCAGACTTTAGTGCGCTGTTCGAATTGACGGTGAAAAATCACGGCTGGAGAACTTCGTAGAGATTGAAAAACTTGTTCGGATCGATTTTGAATTTATGAGCGAAAGCCTTCCCCTATCGAACCCAGCTTTTTTCCACGGGATATCTTTTTAGAATTCCTAGTCCATTCCACCTTACGAAATTCAATCGGGCGCTTGCTTTGAGAACTCACGAAGTATGGTGAGACAGGTAGAGCAGCATCCGCAAAAGCTACCGCTGGGGTCGTACGACTTGTTTTGCGCTTCGCATTCTTCTTCGGTCACATTTGTGCAATTAGCAGTGGCACAGTAATCACGAGGACACACTATGCCTTCTGTGACAGTTATGGCCAAAGCCAAAGCAAGTAAGTACGCGAAGACGAGCTTCATCGCTGTTCTGTAATTTCGGAAAATCGTCATGTTATACCTGATTGGTGTTTATTTCGCATCCTATTACAAGTATTTCAAGAGCAAGCGTAGCTTGTAGAAGTAGCTGTTGTTCAATTTGTTACAAGTATAAAAAAACAATCTATTCACCGAGAGATGACGATTCAGCGAACTGCGAAGTAATGCTTCTTTACACACGGTATATAAGATCAAAAATTATTGAAACCGCATTGTACAAAGTCAGTGAGCACTGATTGAATTGTCATGTTAACTACTGTGGAAGAGTTGGCTTACCTTTGAAGATGTACGAACGGTTCGATTGGCAAGAAGTATTATGTTCAGGAAATAGAACTCTAATGGCTCGGTATATTGAAAAGCGAATAATATATACGTAAGTTGCAGAGAACTGTTTCAATATAGTCAAGGTGAGCAAACTTGTACACACGTCAATGAATCATTGATATTGTTATCATGCTGAACATACATTTATTCTTTTCCTATCTTATTTTAACAAATGTTCAATTGATGTATATTATACACACTTATCGTGTAAACGTTGTTTGATAAAAATGTTGAACTAATTCTTCAGCATCCTGCTCAGAATTTTAAAACGAACTAAGGCGACAAAGAAGTAGAACTGTGTACACGGTAGGGTGATTGAAAGGAAATGAAAAGTTTTTTCCCCTTATCCCCTCGCCCCTCAAATGTTGGTGCTTGATAGAGGAAAAATCCTCGTAAAAGATTTTAATTTTATTTTCTAATTCGTTTAACATGGAAAAATTTCCATTTTCGTTAAAAGTTAAAATACTTGTAAACTGTTCAATGTTTTTTTTAAATTTATGCGTAGATCCTTGAAGTTCATTCTTCAAGCTTTTCATACCTCTATGTTCTAATCTCAATAATTATGCTTTGTTATAGTGGTTTAGAAAGCTTAAAAAGTCAAATTTTCTCATATTAAACGAATGGGAAGTAAAATTAAAACAGCAACTTGATAGACTTTAGCTGGAGAGCTCATCTTTTGGGAGGATCTTCCTTCTAGCGAACAGTAACATTTAAAGTGGTAAGAGCGTAAACAAAACAATGTTACTTTTCTTAACTGCCTAGTATACAGTTTAATCAAAGCATTAAATGTAGGGAAGAGAAATATTCAAGTATTGAAATTGCAGCCACGGTTGGATATTTAACCGTCCAACTTCTGCAGAATTTAATCTAAACTGCTGAGATAATAATCTGGCCACACTGTACTTTCTTGTTTGTTGATCTCGGTCGATGATTCTCTTCAAAATATTAATTCCGTTCAACAACTGGCTGACGGAGAGGAATGGAAGTTGTTAGAATCTTGTGGGTTTTATTCACGGGACGATTTTTATTGAAGAATAGGTTGACAGGAGGCAATTGTTATACGCAACGTGGGACTGAGTGTATAACAATGCAGCAATTATTGTACCTTTGACAAGTGGATAATGTGTATCGCGACAAAAACTGTTATCGTCCATTATATATTTCGTATTTGAGTGTAATATTAAAAGCTATTATTACAGCAAGATCAGATATATTTGGTAATTTTGTTGTAAATTGAGTGACTCTCGTCTTATTCTGGCGGAATTGCGTTAGTTTTACTGAGATGGCTGACACGTTTTCGTATCGCTGGTTGTATTTGCCTGGCAACTGAGGCCGTCTGCACATTCCTCGTTGGGTGGCGTTCCCTTCAACGTCGTTAAAGCACAGTTGTCCCCTTCGTCTTGAAAAATAAAAATACAGTGAAGCCAACCTCCTTAGCCTCCAATGATGCTTTTATTATAATTATGTAAAATAAAACACAGAAAAATTCGAGAGTTCAATCCATTTAAATACGACTTTGAATTGACGGTGTAGCGTCACGCTGTCGAACTTTTAGAGGTTTAACAAATCGATTAGATCGACGTTGAATTTGTGAGCCGAAGGGTTTCCTATCTCGAAGCTTGTTAATTTCAAGTGATATATTTTAAGAATTTGAAGTCGTCTGACCGTGAAAAACACTTTTTCTACTCACTGAGTTTGGTGAGACAGGCAGAGCAACATCCGCAGAAGGTAGCGCTTTCTTTGTAAATTTTTCCTTGCAGGCAACACTGTTGTTTCGTCACATTTTTGCACGTGTTTGCGGTGCTGGTACAGTAATTAGAAGAACATACTATGCCTTCTGTGACAGCTATGACCGAAGCCAAAGCAAGTAAGAACGCGAAGATAAATTTCATCGTGCTTCTGTAATATAGGAAACTTATGCGATTATTTATGTGCTTCGTTCTTATTTGGTATCTCGAAGAGGAATCCGACCTTTCAAAATCGGGCAACGATTAAATTGGCAGTGAGTATGAAATTCAGAAAATAGTACTTTACTGACTCTACCTCTTGAGAGGTGAGTTTAACATGTATACCAATCCCATAAAACTGTTTCGATACTTTCAGTGTGAGAAACACTTGCGTTAACATCAATGAATTATCAATATTGTTATTGGGTAGATCGTAAACATGTATTTTGACGGTACGCTATCTCAACGAATATTCATTCTGTAAAGAATTATCGAGTAAATGCTGTTTAATGAGAATGATCGAATAATTCGTTTACCTCTACCTGAGCATTCTAAAACAAACTAATGCCATTGAGACTTGTGATTGGTATACGGTACAATCAAAGTATTGAATATCGTGAAGAGAATGACCGAAATATTTTAATTGTGACCAGAATTGTACGGGAAACGATGCAACTGAATTTAATAAACTATTAAGATGAAAATTCGGTCATTTTTCACTTTCTTGTTAGTGTTGGGCAAAAAGAAATTCTTCAATTAATAATTAGGCCGAAAAAAAGAACGATTTATGAATTTACGTGAGAATTAGGGTAAAACGAAATGAAAATAATTTTATTAAACTATACACAGTATCCTGCGAGTGGAAAAAAATGGACTAAATAGTTAGTTAAGGTTTTGGTCAATCGCGTGATGTACCTGAACACTGCAGAGTTGAAGACGAAACGATTTACACCTTCGAGTGCTCAACTTCTGAATATTGACTGCCGTCTGCGCTTGAAATCGTCTCTTATATACCAACGAAATATCACAAAATTGTGCGTATCTCACGTACGGATGTGACGAATTGGTGCATGCATAACAAAACATACATATCTACAGTGCATTTACTTTGGCCAGTGTGAAACTCGTCAACAACCGAGTATGCACACGGCACGAATAAAAATTCCCCACAAAATGGGTAAAAAATATCTGCATTCTATTCGTATAAGGAACAAATTCCGCATTAACAATTGGTAATATCTCGAGTAAAAATTGACTCGCGACCTTCTTCCGCCAATGTGATTTTGCATACACCTAATCAGTGAAACTGACTTCGTAAAATCAATTCTGTACCCTCTTGAAATTAGGCGGAAATTACACGGGTCTGTACGTGGAAATTTCACCTTGTTACCCCGATGGATCTGGAAGGTCGCTATATATTATGTTCGGAGTATATTAAATTCACGACGTCAAACAACTCCGGGCTCCTCATAAGACTGGGTAGGCATACACTGATAATATAACTGTGGGTACAAAGCAGCGGCAGTTTTGTTTAAGTTTCATAAAAGTAATATCCCGGGTCACATTGTTATACCTACATCGATATCGTAGCTGTGACAACATTTGCAATACCTCTCCGATGATCGAGGTACAAGACTGACGCACAATGTGAGATCGATGCGACGCGTGCTCAAGCACGCAATAATTAAACACAAGCTTCAACGACAATGTTATTTTTATTCAATGATAATCTACGTCCATTCGTCACGTTCCATTACTGACAAGTCCAGGTTCGATCTTTCCGTTTTATGCAGCTCGTACCCGGTTCGCAAGCTCTGGTAGGCGACGAAGATGAGGAAGAACAGTTCGAACTGAGGTCCGAGCAATCGTCCCCTCTCGCTTAAATAGTGAGAGAGAAAAAGGTCAGATAAACACACTTGGCTAAACGAATAAAACGAACTAGAAAAACGCGTATTAGACAAAAATACGGGACGATTATTACACGCGAATTGAGAGCACCGTTGATGACATCCCTGCGGACAAGGATGTCTTCTTACAAACCGAATGCGGTATTCCAATAACTCACCTATTTTCTCACGGCACGCATCGCAACATCCGCAATAACCTCCATTCAACACGATAACACCGTCTGGACAAGTTTCTCTCGTAACCGGTGCACAACGTACGGTGTAACACGCGTCCTCCTTACAGTCCGAATACGCTGCAGCGGCCAACGACAAGAGGCCCAATACGTACACCCACTTCATGATTGATCTACGAAATTATCGACGATCGCTCAAAAATGAGAAAAAAAACAATCCCGCACGGTAAGAGTAGAGAAAAATCTCTGAATGCTAACCTGACATCGGTCAACTCGAATAAAAACGTACCTGAATTATGTTTGTTGGACAAGACTTACTGTTGCTGGATCACTGAATCGCTTTCGGTCTCTTCGAATTTCAAACGCACACTGTCTCTTACGATAGGAACTTCTTTTTACATGTTATTGGAGAGGTTATTTTTATACGATGCAGAATACACCGAGTACGCGTCGAGCTTGTCGAAGCTCACGCTCAATCTTCTGATTAGCATAACAAGTATATTTACACACCAAATGATAAACATTGCAGGCAATGGGTTGCGATATAAGCCACCAACACGTACGACGTTTACTTAGTTGGTGAAAGCTTGTACGCGGTTTAGTCAAAATATTAGCCACTCTAACCATCACAATCATTCCGATCATAACAGGTAGTAGAAAATGTTTTCGTATTTAGTCTGTCGCGAGTTTTAGCGACCAACTCTAGCGATATTCAAGCCTTACGCTGCACACCGGGGTCAAAATGACCCACTGTATCTTGATCGTAAATTCCACATAAAAAAAAAATCGAAACTAATCTGATTTGATTGCAAATAAATAGTGAAATTTCGTAAAAATCCTAAGATCAGTTTTTTTCCAAAATTTCGACTTCATTCATTGAAATGAATACCTTTTTTCAAGACAATCGTATCTCTTCTCAAATATCTTTGTGTCTTGAGAATTACCAAGTTAATTTTCAGCTCAAAATATTGAAAATTCAGTGAGTTACGATTTTTTGAGTAGAATGATCCATCTTTAGGTATTTTGTTGTTTTATCAATTTTTTGTCTTTCGTACTGAAAATTTCATTTTGCGTATTTTAAGTATTCGAATCGAACGAATCTCCGATTTTGACAATGTCTCGTCTCAAATACCGTTCAAGCAGATCACGGAAAAGCCGAAAGGTTCAATCAAACTTTGAAAATTGCAGATGATCGTCTCGATTAGATTGATTCGCGCTCGCAGGCAAAATACATCAATCAAAATGTTCGGATCAGGAAAGTATACCGATGTGTGAAAAGTTTCAGTATATTCGTGGGATCATAATAATTATAATTACCCGTAATTCCTTGGCTTTCAAATGGAGAACGATTCTCACTCCAAAATTGACCTCAATCATTATTTAGATTATAGTAAGCATTATTTCGTGCCACTGTAGTTTACCACGACACCAACTTTCACCTTTCGGGATAATAAGCGAAAAAATCATGGTCGTAAAAAAAAAAAACCCACCATCACCACATGTAAGGAAATTTGTCTTACAGTTTGTACCGCAAACCAAGCATGAATTTCTGAAGAATTTGAAGAATTAGTTTTTTTGTCATCGATAATCATACTATTCGTCAATTTTACTATTTCGCCGAACAAATTTATTCCATCACGCGCTATCACGTGTGTAGATTGAAAACGTAAGAAAAATACAATATTTCCGAGTGAAAATATCTGACAAGCGAAGCTCACCTCGCAATACGAATTCCTGAGATTCACTAAAGGTCCGCGTCTTTTTCCGGCTTCGGATGCACTGCGCTCACTCCTTCTCTTCCATTATCTTTATACGCGCAAACGTATCGAGAAATTAGTCACTAGTTCCCGACATTCGATGGCAACGAATACATTACGTACGATAAATTGTGGGTGACCTTGTAGACGCGTTGGCATTTACCACATCCTTCGATGGCTATGATTGTATAATTGCGTGTAATTCTAAGATATGTTTGCTTATGTGCATTGTATCCTGAATTATTCATTATAATACCAACGAGTGGAAGAACTTTGAAATGTGGCCTTCGGAGAATTTTCGGACGGCAACGAAATCGAGTTCTTAACGATACTTCGTGTGGTATTTTATACAGAGGAAAAAAAGAAGGAATAAATTGTTCGTTGGACGTAACAAGTTTATCGTTTTTGGATATTTTAAAATGTTTTCAAACAACAATGTCGAACAAAATCGGCGAATACTGACTCCTTATTGGAAACTCGATCACCGTTGACACTTGTCATCTTAAAATGAAAACCAACTTTCACTTCTGGAGTTGCCTTCTCTTACCGATCAAGCCGTTATATCTCAATTCAACAAGAGTTACATCTGTGTAATCTTCAAAGTTAGCGAGACACTTTCATAATACCTATCCTTCTTATTACTCCGTATTAAAATGACAGAACTTTGAGCTCTCAAAGAGATGAAACGCCGAGCCAAGAACGAGAATCTGGGAAACATAATTATACAACGGTAATTACGATCGATGCGGCTGCAGAATGTGATCATCGATTTCTGAATTATTCAAAAGTTTTTCCGTGGATTTTTCAATATCGATTTCCACATGCAGCTGTATTTTAAAATTAGATTCACCACATTTCTTACATTTATTCATTGATGTAACACACCAGTTTTCATTCTTCTGTGGATTTATGTATTCGACTAGACTTGGAACAGATTAATGCTCCATCTTCTACAATTGCAGTCGAGTCGAGATTTCTAGTTTACATTAATATTGTGAAAATTGAAATTCAACCGCAGTAGTCGAACAAGGAATTCTCGCCATTCGCGATATTGTTTATCAATTTTCATAGCATTTGTAACAATTTTTGTATAAATTTGAATTCAGTTTCGAGATCATAAGAATTCAACAAAAATCGCTGAAAATTTTACAAGATGATGCCTCGAAGTATAGCACTTAAAATTTTAAATTTGATACGACCGAAGGATCAATCCGTTGACTCTCAACATATGTTTGCATGTTTTTTATATTACTTCGCATGTGTTTCGTATTAAATCAAGTACCCGACAAATAATCAGACGAAAGCCAAGCTAAGCTTGACTTGCAAGTTTCAGGAAATGACAAGAATTTATGATCAAATTAGCAACTTGAAAAGCTCGAGGGTAGAGATTATTGGAAATTGATCAGTGGCCAAAGCTCCTGTTCGACGTATCTCATCACCGGATGTTACGCAGTGTTTACTTTGGCTGCTCATCTACGACGGGGTTAATTGCGTACCTTATATACCTCGGGTGCATCGTAAAGGAGTTTCACCCCTCAACTTTTTCTTCCGAATGTTCTAATTAAAGGAAACCCGAGGTTGCAGGGACGCCGGTAACCATGGCGATAAATTGGAAAACAGTGCTTCCGAAACTAGTCCCGAAGAAGCCATAGAAAAAGTTTTCCTACCGTCTGAACTTTAGTCGGGCCCGGCCTCGAACTGGTATTACTTATTGGAAGAAGATGAGAAGAAGAAGAAGAAGAAGAAGAAGAAGAAGAAGAATCAAGCAGAAGGGGTGGCGAGAAAAGCTTGAATCGTTATCAACGATGCAGTCGGTAAGAGACGGTTAAAAATACGAACTCCAGGGTTGGTTTTTCGATCCACGCAGGGAAGAACGGGGCCAGAAAAGGGTCCAGAAGACATTCCCAAGCAGCGGTAAGACGGGGAAGAGAAGGCGAAAAAATTTCGTAAATGTCGCGGCGCCGCCACAATGACCGGATCGCCCTTTCGAGGATCGCTAGTTCGGGATGGATTTCGTCGAAGGTGGGATCGGAGGCGGGTGAAATTAATCGGTTTCCCGAGTGACCTCTGCCCCTGGCCGCGATCATCTATCGCCGTCGTCTCGGGGCCCGGAAGGCGTCGAAGCCCATAACTTTCCCCCCTCGGACGCTCTAAAGTCCTCGAGGGCAACCGATATCGACGTGGATCAGGCTCAGATTAACCAGGGATTTATAATATTGTGATAAGAGAACGACGGCCAGCTCAATTACAGTTAAACTTGATCTCGGGTATTCGCATCTGCAATGCTCGAAGGACATTCGAGGTCGGCGGATAACTTTAACGCCCGATTTCCTGCAGCAATGTCCCGCAACTGTCCGAAGGCGATCAATCCGCGTTAGATTGGCGGTATACCCGCTCGCGGATGCGGGGTTGTGGTCTTATTCGTGATGCCAGGGGACGAGGCTCGTCGTTTTACTCGAATTCGGAAAACGTCCGTGTATACTTGTGTCGCTTTACGCTTTAATCCTCCACCCTGATGAATATATCATAACGCGGGATCCTCACGTATTGCGAAAAATTCGGGTAATGGGGATACCTTATACTCGGGGGAGAGATGCTACTGAATTCTCGATGCATTACTTTTCATTTCCTTTGCCGGACGACGTGCTTTATCGGTATCCGTAGATAACAAATTTCTGCCAAGTGCAAACTTCGTTCAAAGTTAAATTGGTGAGATTCTTTGGCGAATCAATCACTTGTAAAAGAGAAGGAAAGAACGGTGATAATGTGTTTTCAAAAAAGAGAGAAGGAGAGAGAAATAATAAACTTGTATTTCATACGTAAATACAGTAATTTAAACATGAATGTAAATACGTTTTGTAATAATCTAGAGATTTTTTATTTACGATGTAAACATCATCCTAGGAATAAACAACGTATTATAAATTTCTAATAATGTAGCAGTGATAACATTTACGCGTAAACAAGTCTATTTATTCTCCAAGACATTCGAGTAATTATTTGAAAACGAAGATTTTCCATCGGGCCTCCATTCCTCTGGGTGAAAAAATCCCTGTTAAAAGTACGCGATACAAAGAAGGGTGATCATAATTTTTATCAAAAATAGACGCTGATACGTTTCGCGAACGGTTCTCCGTATCGACGAACTATCGAAAATCGGGGGAGAATGTGGAGAAGCAGGATGAAACCCAAGAGGGGGAAGCGAAGCTTTTCGTTGGCTTCCCGCTTAAACTTGCCCGCATGCACACGCCACGCATATGGTATCAAGCTGTACCCGCAAGTTAAGCAGATCAAAAAAGAAAGCCGCGGGTCGTCTTGAGTTTCGAAAAACCAGGATCTGGGGGAGGAAAATTCCGAGAGGAAATGAATAAGCCCGATAGATCAGGTGAATGCCCAACTTCGGTCTCGTTTCGTTTCAATTCGTCTCAAGGGTGGCTTTTCTCTATCTTTTTTTCAGGTTCTTAAATTCAACCAATTCACCCCGCCTTGGTGTCGTAAAAGCCGAAAACTCAATCCCACAATCCCGTTTCATGAATGTGTAAGCTTCGAATACCGAGCGTCATCTTTCGCTCTCAATTCTCGTCAAATTTTCGTTACGATTCTTCGGATATCCGATCGTCGTCACGGTACGACTCCAGACAACGATCGGGGCGAGTGGGGAAGTATAATCTGCATGTACAACGAGTTTCTCCAGGACTAACCGATTTCTGCAATCCTTTCGACGGCCTCATCGGTCTTTATTAATATGCCGATAAGAATCCTTCGCCGTAACCTTTCGCCTTTCGCGGAACAATCGCGGAGTAAAATCTCCCGCAGTGTCACCTCAAAGCCGGCAGCTTTAAGCGAGAATTACAGAACGAGTAAAAAGAGAACTCTAGATGCGAGCCGGGAAAGAAATCGAAGAAAGAGGGATAAGAAGTTTTATTTTTATTTAATTTCTTTCTTTGTTTCTTTCTTTTTGCTTTAAATAAAGAATGGAGAAGAAGACGAAAGATAAAAAAAATATAAGACGGTAAAAGGAGCGAAAAAATAAAGCCGACCCAAAGCCGCGGGTAATTCGGTCTTGAGCGAGGCATCGATTAGACTCCCAGACAATTTCGTTCGCCCTGCAGCAACCGGCGGTCCCTCGCTTCCAGCATATTCACCGGCCCGCTGACCCGAGGGGTATTATTAGGTTGGCCTAGGTTCGGGGTCGGTCGCAGGGCGAAGTGCTGAACGGCAATCCTCGATCACCCGCGAGACAACCGGCCGAATCACGCCCTGCAAAACGCGCTCACACACACACACACACACATTGCACATCGTCATCTGGCCGATTGACCCCCCATTATTCCCCGGGTGCTGACAGGATTTCAACCTCCAGCTTACGGCTCAATCGATCGTCGCGTGAGATCGACGGAATATTTCAAAGTGCGAGCTTAATTCGATAAGCATTCTTCGATACTTGAGTTGGTGAAATCAGAGAGGCGAATCGCTTCGTTTCTCTTTAGCACCTGACGTTTGCTTCCGGATACCGCAAATGAATGTGTACCCGATTTTTATAATGACGGAATACTTTTATTTATAAAATAAGAATGAATGACCAACATTTTGTTATTAATTTAAATGAAAGAATTTAAAAATTTTATTGAAACTGTAAATAATAAAACCCTCAAACTCAAATTGCTCTAACAATAAATGTTTTCATTTTCTTTGAATAAAAAATAAAATTAAATCCCAACAATAGATATGATTTTAGACCGTCCAAGATGTGCCTTTCCGCTAATCATCCGCAGGAAACTAGGGATTGGAATATTCTTCTCTTCCTCTTTTGTTACACTTGTAACAGTTGCATTTGGCAATATCCATAACTGGTCGCATCGAGTAATCATTGTGAAAATTTTTCGCTACTCCAAGGCTGTTCAATGTACAAAAATGGGTGGGTAGATATAAAAGATCGTGCACTTAAGGGATGATTAAGTAAATGCTATAACGATATGCAACGATACGCGGAGTAAATTGCTAAACCGCATCGGTGTAAGCTCGAGGTGATTAGAATTCATCATACTTTTATATCCTTGGAGTGGAGAATATGGCTTGAGAAAGTTGATCGGGGTGCGTGATCGTTATAAGCGAGTCTAAAAATAAGTCAAGAAGCCTGTGAAAAGACGGAGGTACGAGAAGGAGAGGACAAAAAAAAAAAAAAAAAATCGAAGGAGACGAGTTGCTGAGAGTGAAGAAGAGAAGGGAAAGAAAAAACGGGGGGAAAAAACCGATCGGGACGAAGAAAGGGTAGAAATAAAACGATGCCTTCTTCTTCCACGTCTTCTTCGGGGCGCTTTTTGGGCGTCGAGCTTTTTCCCATCGACATGTCCGGCTCGACTAATCCAGGCGACGGTATCCAAGGCGTGAAGTAAATGCGGAGACGAGCCGAATTGCTGTCAGTCTGCCTGGTCTGTGATAATTGGAAATAGGCCGCGACACTCCGGCCAGATTCTAAGGGTTGCTTTTCAGGACGAAGAAGGAAGAAAAATGGGGTCCATTGACCCCCGCGTTGCCGAACGAGTTGCGACGGCTGCGAAACGTTCTGCAAATAAACTTCGCGTAGTCTCGAATGGCTGCCCGCGGTGAAACGAAACCGGAACGACATTTTTATTACCTCGTTAATGCGGAAAATTTTATTTGCAGAATACTGCATACTGCGGCTGCATGCACGCTTCGTATACGCGTTACGGCAACACTCGTAACAATGAGGGTAGTGCTAATCCGAACAAATGGGACTTGCGTCCCTGGATAAAACGAAGCCGGAAGGGATTTTTTTTCTTGCGTCAATTTCATTTCTTTTTTTTTTTCTTTTTCTTTCTTCTTCTTTTTTTTGCTTTACCACGCAACGAACAATGCGTTGGATTACAAATTTGACGTGATTTGATCTTCACTCGTCTCACTCGATTTTCGTATTGCCTCTTGCAAATTGGAAAGTTCGCGAAAGGTGAGGTTCGGTTGTATCAACGGATTCCATTATCGAAGGACCAATCAATCAGTCTCGAATCGATTGAATTAAAATCCAGTATAGATGAGTCTTTTCACATCAACATTAATCGGGTCAAAACGACTATTTTCGACGAATCTATTTCACCAAATTAATACAATTACAGTGACGAGGTTTCCTCGTCAATTTCAACCACTGCCGGATCGTGCCAATGATTCTTCGCGTGTAACGTTTAAATAATTACTTCGGATCGGAGCGATGCAGAGTTAACAATTTCAGAGTTGGTAATTATAAATGTGTTGAAATATAAACACGTTTGTTTCATCTCCTGGCAGGCAGGCTTCACCATTTTGGCATCGGTGAATTCTGTCCCGCGAATTTTTAACGCTGGCTTTTGGAGGTGAAATTGGCACGAATAATGAAGTTCGCTCAATTTTGCGGAATTATCCGTGCTCGCGCATAAACGAATCGGCGATGCATAAGCCCCGAAACGGGGAAGAAGAAAGGAAACTGATATCATCGATAAATAACCTTTGCAGAAAATGATCATGGGACCACTGTACATTTTCTAGATAAAAAATAAATTCCTTTCGATCAATGAACCGATGCTTCCAACTTATCGCTGATTTCTCAATCAAATTACAGTTCGTGCATCCGTAGTGATTGACACGATTCATCGACCAAACTAACAACGGTCGCAACGTCGTCATTCGTCCCAAATTTAACGGCAAATTAAATAGATCATCGATTGAGAGACGCGGAAGATGAACTTTTCCGCTCTAATAACCGAACGATCAGCGGTTGTTCACGTATCCAGAATGATCTGGCTTTGTGCCCAACTGGAGTATCGCACGAGTAGCTAAACGATTCGCCTCAATGATCGCACATCGGCACGTGCCGACTCATTGCTGTATACGATATTCGCAAATGCTGTGCCCTTCCTTCCCAAGTATCGCAAAATTGAAGACTTCGTCACGTGGTAGAAATTCAGCAAGTCAACAGATACGTACGATTTTCGCTTCAAGAAATATAATATACCAAGATGTAATTTGAGAAATAATTTATTTACCCCATTACATTAATGGCATGAAATTGGAGTGCTTAAGTGTTTTTTCATACTTAGGAAATTTGTTTCCAAAGAAATCAAATTCAAACTTTCACACTGCAAATCTTACAACTCTAAATGAATCTGCTTCTAAATTCCCACTGTTGAAACTCTAATTTCATCTATCGGACAGAATTTTGCAACAATTTAATCGGTTTCAAGATATCGTAGGGTAAAAATTCTCTAGACCTCGTAACCTGGCGATCTAGTAAAAATTAAACTTTTTATTTTTGGGACTATTGTAATATGATAACTACTCTTGTTCTGAATTTTTTCTCTCAAAACAGACGATTTAAAAATAAAAAATATATATACTTTTTGTCACGCGGAGGGTTGAGATATTACACTGGCACAATAATTCCTCTTTGAATGAATAAAAATTGTCCACAAAAGTAGCAACAAAGTTACGGCCGTTGTCTGGACTAATAATTCTGACTGCGATAGAAATCACGAGTTGCGTGCTCGCGTTCATACGGCAGGTTTAACGTATCGACAAGTCGGCTATTTTCGCGACCGTTTAATCGTGGCGTGCGTTGTTTCGGCACGTGACTTTTCGCGCATACAAACCAGCCCCGACCGTTTCTTTCGACGAAATCGCGACCCTCGGAAGTCACGTCGTATAATATGG
Organism: Neodiprion pinetum; assembly: GCF_021155775.2. Taxonomy (NCBI): domain Eukaryota; kingdom Metazoa; phylum Arthropoda; class Insecta; order Hymenoptera; family Diprionidae; genus Neodiprion; species Neodiprion pinetum. The sequence goes on from NC_060234.1 coordinate 39,412,332, forward strand.
AACACAGCACACGGTTTGGCCCCACGTTCTTGCCAAATAATTAAACGACACCCACGGGCATCAGATTAGGTGCCACACGGATGGGGGAGTCCTGTCGCATCGAATTACCCCGGAATAACAAACTGTGCGGCTATCCCTGTCATACGTACTCGCGCAGGGGGCGAGAGAAGTGCTTTGTTTCCAATTTTCGTACTTCAGATTCGAAGAATTCTTCTATTTTTCGTGATTTCGTCGAAAAGAAAAAAAAAAGAACGCACAAAAACTCACCCTTAAGCGCTCAGTTTCGACGAGCTTATTCAAGCTTTGAACACCCAACGTACCTGGAACAGAAATATGAAAGTTTTGGGTTGATTTCTGGGAAGTGAAAATCTTCCACGTAGTATTTGGATTTTGGAGAAAATAATTTTCAAACTCGTGTTCCTCATTGTCGGTGAAACGTAGATGCATAAACCAGAATCCTTCTCGTCTGGAAAATATTAGCCGAGTGGTTTCGGATTTGAGATGGGATTTGAGAGTCTCTTGTCGAATTTTCTACTGTAAACCAGCTGCCCATCACGAGAAAAGAAAAGTACGCATAATGTTGATAACTTTTTAAAAATACAAAGCTCTGGAATTGACGGGCATCAGCTTAATCGGAACTCCCACAAAGCAGGCTCGATCGTCTCGATGAATAAAACATTGCTTTCCGTCGATGGGGCGAAAAGTTTGCTATACAGTTCACTTTGAACCCGTTCGAAGCAATTCTTACATCTTGAGATTGGTTTTTTAAGAGTACAAAAAACACTTTCTCGCCCCTCGAGAAGTATTATTGTAATTCAGAAACTTCGTTTCCTCTTTCAATGCCTATCGTGACTGTAATACGTATGATAATTATTTCTGAAGCCTGTTCGCTTACACTTTTTAAACTCGGGTCTTGTGAACGATCGCATCTGGCCAAAAACCACCCCAAATCTCTTTTATAGCTGAAAGCTGTTATCGCGCTAAAATGAATTGAAAATCAAGATGAAAATGACGTCAAAAAGTACGATCGCGCAGCACTCGAGACCCGATCAACCCCGCAGGCTGTTGCAACCTTTTCAACTCTCGGAAGGATCCGACAATGACACTCGGGGCGAGAACTTTTTTAATTCAAGAGATATTTGAGCACTTATACCTGATGGGGGAAAAATAATTGTCTTTGAAATTTCATTTTTAAATAGCATCGCGTTCGAAGTCCGGTTGAAGTTCAAAAAAAGGTATCAAAAACTTCTCCCTCATTTCGAACAAGCTTATTGAAAAGATTTGAACATTCGGTAAAATTTTAGTGGAGGTATAAATAGTTTACACAATTATTCGTACATATTGTAGAACAAAAATTTGAAATTATTCTTTTACTGTACGTATTCTATAGTTTTTTGATCTCCCAGTAATATGATTCATGCAGGGTACCAATGAGGAAAAGTGTGTAAATAGGTACTTGATTTATTCTTATTCGTTCAGTTTTTGACGATTTACAAAGTGCGAATTCGGTAGATATAATAGGAGACTTGAAAAGGTCTCCGAGCACGTTTCGTTGATTTTACAACAGAGAGGAAGTAGAGGCTCAGGTTGTGAGATTGAGGTGGTTACTTAGACACATGGGCCTGTAAACAAAGGTAAAATTAAAAATCAAGCGGTGGCGTTACATGTTTCCACGTTGCAGTCAACCCGCGGAAAGTTTGACCTCCGCAAGTCGGTACATAGCTGCTCTTCGCACATTTCGAAGGACCCGGAGAAGAGAGAAGAGGAGAGGAGAGGAGAGAGGAATACGTTGTACAAGCACGGACCTAAATTCTGACCGAAGACGTAGATATGCATGAACCATATACCGAGTACGTGGGTAATAACAAACGCGTAGGATCTCGACTAGCCGAGTTTTACCCATTCGCATTTCGACTCTCCGGATCTGGAATACGTGACGCCGAATCCAGCCACGGGGCTGCGATATACCGAATGTCCAATCAAACTTTTACATAGGCCGTCACGTGACTGGAACTTTTAATGAAAACTTCCTCGGGCCAAGGAGCAGGACGCAAGTTCAGATTATCCGTCAGTCTTGTTCGTCGATAAGACTATTCGCACCTTTGGCCGAGACGGTGATTACCGAAAGAGAAATCGTTGCCGAAGACTGATATTTGTCAAAGTTTGGTTTATACACTTGCTCGGAAGTCTTTCGAACTTACTTGAAATCACTTGAGCTCAACGGGGTTCGTGCAAACTTGCCTAAAGTTGCACGTGGGATAGTGCGAGTTTAGCCGGAGTCAAACAAATCCATTTGAAGACTCGTAGCTGCATTGAAGCCAGATATTACGTTTACACTGGATGCTACAATGGTGAAAACCTCTTAGACTGGACGTTTCAGTACAGTGATAATCGAACCAATCAAAAACGAGCTTCGAGACGTGGGATTGGATGGATTTCCGGTCTCCACAAATTTTTTAGATTCAATTTGAAGCGCAATTAATGTCGACGGAGACACAAATATACTAGATTAGAAATGAAAGCTTAACGCGGATAATGCGATGCAACGTTCCAACCATCGTCGCGTTTACATCAAGCCGAGTAAATTCACCCCCGGGGAAACGTGTTCCGTCAGACGTTCGATCCAGAAACTGGTTCACACAAGCATTTCAGGACCTCGAGGTGACGATTCATACGATTCAAGTACATACCTACCGCAAAGGTAGAACTAACGTGAAGTTGACGGTTCAAGTTGGAGCCATATTGTCTATTTTGCAAGGGTTACACGTCACTATGACAATATGAGCATGGACTGATTGCCGAGCTTTCAGACAATCAGCTCGAAGCATTTGACTACACGAGATTGGAAAGGTGTGAGGCGCCGAGTCCTCGTCATCGTTTACCCTTCATCGGGCGCGTTTATTCCATTTGCAAAAGTTGTTGACGCGAGTGCGAGCGGCACGCGTGACGAAGGTGAAGCGTGAGAAGCGTCGGCTGCGTCGTCGAGAAATAAGAATCGATGGAATCGAGCTTGCAGTTTAGCCGGGATAAACGGGTAGTTTTATTAAGAACAATTATGAAAGGCAGTCGCAAGCTCGACATCGCGCCACGCCTAGTTTAAGGCGCCTTGGCACGAACCCCATTCTTTTTGCCGCAAGGACGCGAACGATGGAGGCCGAAAGGTTGGACCCGGTGTCGAGGGTTGGGTGTTGCACGACATCGCGACAGGACGGCTACACGACACCGGACAAACCTTCCGCCGCGCTTACAGCCCTAATAACAATAATTAGGCACGATTAAGATCTAGCAAATTGATAAAACAGGCGCAAAATTGCTCTTCACCCCCTCATTCATTCGCAGCCTTGATTGTTTCTCCTATCACGTACCTACACAGTCTCATCCCTCTTGCAGCTCATTATAAAATCGAATCTTAGATTTCTGGGATCACGTTTCTTCTGGCGGGGAATTTTCGCACATAAGGTTACTCGCGAAGATCGCTGATGACGCGCAACGATGCCAGTTTTTTTGAGCTTTCGTGAGAACGAAATTTCAAACTCGTTTCATTATTTCACCCCACAATTTCAAGAGATTTTATTTTCTAGCAGGAATTACTGAAATTAATTATTTCTGAAACGATGATCTCGGCTGGGAGATTCGCTGTAGAATCTGATTATAAACCTCTTGAAATTCGATATCAACGAACCTTATGAGCTACGCGAGTCGATCCCTGTACCAAGTTTCGTCAGTCTCGTATTACTTGTTTATAATTCTGGACCCGAGGGTTGAAATTTTGAATGATCTCAGTTCCTAGAAGCTTACATCGGACGTGGATCGTACAAAAGAAATCCGGCATATTCGTAAAACTCGCTTCTGTCATTCAAACTATTCGGAAATTCCAATTATACTATACCCACGCTTAAACCGTTGCTATACGTTTCGTTTACTACTTCAAGAAGGCTTCCTGCTTATCCTCGACACAGCGCAGCACAGCAAACACGTTAAAAAACCGTATAAAATGCGAGGCTCGTTATCAGCGCCAATTAAAATGGGTTTTAAAAGAAAAAGTGTTCCGTTCGAGCTGTAGACATAAGAAAAGCGCGAGTTAAGAACGAGCTTGCGGGCTCCGGCTCGACCCGATGTACCCACCTGTGTATAGGTGTAATTTCTTCCTAAGGGGGTTACAATTACGTATCAGCAGCTAGCTAGCTCGGGACTTACGTGAAATAATTTCACTTTGCAGTTGCGATAAGAGACCCGGTGCACGTTAGCCCGCCTCTTATGATTGCTGAATCGCGTGATAGAGAGAGCCTTACCTTCGCCCAGTGGTTTCTTACCTGCAGATGCGGAAAAAGCCTCGGCTTGTACAAGCCGGCGGGGTAGAAAACTCGGGCATGTTTTTTCACCCCCAGGCCGTTACAGTATCAGGAATATAACTAGCTCTGACATTTGTCACGGATACTTGCCACAGTAGGATTATGTTTGAAACGGGGTAGAAAAGTGCGTTTTGTTTTGTCCATTTCTCACGTTGCGAGATCAGGTTCCGAGTTCGTTAATTCGAGCTCATGCGGTGTTAAAACACCAACTTTCACTCAGCTTTTTAGGGTTGAATTTTTGATTTGGCTGAAATTTGGGTATGGTATAGTGTACAATGACATATAAAAATCCTTCAATTTTCAGGCCTTAACGATTCACTGTGTATTATATACGCGAACCAAATTAGTTTCGAATTTTCAATAGTTTCTGTTGACGAAGAAAAATATGATTCATTGCGTTTTCGACGTAAATAATACTGGCTTTACCGAATATAAGGTCATTGTCAAGATTGATCATTAGGAACAATATAGAAAGTTGTTTAGATGTTTTCAATCTTTCGCATTGTATGGAACTGAAAATACCGGGAAAACGAATTTTGTTTTTCTTAGCAGTTCCGGAGAATTCTATCCCAGAACCGATTTAATGTCAGAAATGATATTAGATGAGAATTTTTTTCTTACAGAGCAAATATATAATGTGATATTATGTTTCTCAACCATAGGAAGAGTTAAAAGTTCGTGAAAACGTGATGAAATTGATCAATAAAAATTATACTTCAGCAATATCGGAACTGCAGCGAAAGCAAAATATCATCCTTAAAAAGCTCGCTCAAAGTAAGCTTAAATCGGCCCTTGCAGTGAGCAAGGGATAAAAATGTGATGGGATAAAATTTAATACCAAGAGAGTGAACGTACAGTAAGGTGTCATGGCGTAGAACCGCAACGTCTGGGGAAAGATGCGCGGCTGGCTTCGTCGGGGATCATGAGAGCTTTTTACTTGGCAGTGTTTAGCCATGCTAAGCCCCACTCGGAGGATAATTCTGGAGAGAAACGGTTTAAGTCTCGTCCCGAGTTCCATATTCAAAATGAAAGCCGATGCGCCGGCGAAGTTGGATGAAACTTTGTCAGGGGATGTTTGATACGGCGAGTGACTTCCTGCAGGATGCGGTCAGCTGACCGCGACAACCCCGTGCTAATAAACTTCCGGGAAGTTGGAACCGCGCGGATCCCGAAACCTTCGGAGATCAAGTCGTTCCCCCTGATGTCCTTATTCCACTCGCCACCGCGTGTTTCGTACTGAGTCAGACTGCGAAACCGAGTTTGCGGATTTTGTGCAATTCGTATGCGAAAACGGGGGTGAGAGATCCCCAGCTTGCGAGCGTTTGTCAACTGCCCGTAAGAAAATGATAAGCACATCTGATCCGTGTTATTGAAAAATGTGTATTTTTCATTCGATCCGTTAAAGCAGAGAATGGTGATAACTTTTACAAAATCGCAAATTCTGTCGAAGAGTTGTGATAGCTGACAAAAATTGGAGAAACAATTTATCGCCAATACTTCGTTTGACATAATTTTTATTTTATTTTTTTCATAATTTCGGACAGTTTTCAGTGGAATTTGAATCCAGGCTGTCAGGCACTCTAACCACTGCCTCAAAGTATCTTGCGAATAGTCATTCAACGTTTGCGAAGTTAAATTAAATTGCCGGTTACTACAATGTGAATTGACAAATGGCACTTGCGTTATTCTATTTGTTAAAAGCTTTTCACTTTTTAATGACGATGTTATTCAGTGATGATGATTTGAATAAGAAGAAAAACAAAAAGAAGTGTTTCCTAGATTCATGAAAATACTTAATTAAATAAAATGCGAATGATTCATTCAAAAACATTTCTCACCAATTTAACCCTCTGGATTAAACCTGAGACATTAATGACCTAACAGAACTATAAAATTTACGCTCCTCCAAAGGGAATCCTTCGCGCCTTTTTGTCTTCTTTTTTTAAATAACCATTCACTGAATCTACATACATATCGCATTTTTGTTTGCATATTCTTACTCACATCATTCTGCCGATTCCATGTCACTACTAAAATTATAAAAACAAATGCTCTGAAGCAGTTTTAACAGTGGCGACAAAAAAATGGTGTCAGCCGGCGGGTTAAGCATAGCTAAACATGTCTTTGTTTGAAGTAGAAAAGCCCGGTTGAACGAACAATTTTTTCAAACGCAAAATTTTTTCGCCGAGTGTGGAAGAGAGAAAAAAATCCTTGGACTCTGAAACCCCATTTCCCGGGGCGTTGGCAGCTTCAATTCTCATTCGGAGCATATAATATCGTTGGGAAGTGGGGCAAGCAGCGGCGAGGAAAGAGAGGAAAAAGGCAACCGTGAAAAATGAATATTGCAGGGATGCGTGTTGCGTGAATTTTGGAAGCAGTGGTCCCCGACGGAGATCATGAGACGTATAGTAGGAGTCGTCTCCAGAGAGGAGGCGTCGGGTACGCTAAGAGGCAGCGCCCGAGTCCTTCGTCCTTCTGGGTGTCTTGGAGGCGTCGCGCCGACAAACTTTACAGATAAGTTCCCGTTCTAGAGGGGTATAATATCTCTTCTGGGCGACTCGTTCGCCGAGCTCAATAATTTAGCCGGCGAAAAGCGGGCCGAAGAAGCGTAGAAACTGGGCCGATAAATAACGCCGCGTGTCTTCTTCCGCACGCGTCACTCCTTCGCCTCTTATGCTCTCGGGGTCAAAAATAAAAGGATGCGGAGAGGAATCGGGAGATTTACTCTCTCTCTCTCTCTCTCTCTTTATGCCCCGGCGCTCCCTCGATACATGGCCAAGGTGCGAAACCATAAGGAATTCCCAGACGCCCATCTCGGCCCAAATATATCCGGCTGGTCCTCCGCGGTTCTCCGGCTACCGTCTAACTGCTTCTCCAGGACTCGAATTCCACCGTAAATCTCTGTTAAACGAGATCCTCCGCCTCCGCTTCCCAGAGATAAAACGCTTCGCCCCGGTTAGTCCATCTATGTAGCAGCCCTTGTCTCCTGAATTTTATACTCTGACGATCCAAGTTCGTTTTGTCCCGAATCGTTACGACGAGACCGTCGATTTCGATCTGTTGGTAAGTATTTACCATTGGACTCGAGTTTGTTTCCCCTCGTGAAAACGTGGTCAAAATTTTTGCACCCGTAATTAACACTCAGAATTCAACTTATAAACACAAGTTAGAAGATCTAATTTTTTTTTTTATCTTTTAATATCACGTGGCATGCTACGTTTATTTTTTTCACCTCGACAATTTTCTCCGTCGATTAATTTTCGTCTTCCCGTTATTCTTCACGAGGACGAAGTTTGAGCCACTGAAACGTTTCTAAAGTCGGATCCATTACCGGAGAGCCCGACTCCGCAGCCGGAAAGCGGAGAAATTTCGTGGGTTGTATAACAATGGCGAGGAGGCATTGTCCTCGGTTTTTATCGAATATCATCGGGTTGAAATATGAAATTTTCACCGAAATTCACACCGTCAATAAAGGCGCATTGTTTATCCTGCAATGCTTTGGCTGAAATTGAAATTTCGAAACTGCTGGAATGAGAAATTTAATCGAGGTTTATTACCCGAAGTGCTGCAACTAACTGTAAAAAACGTCGCTAAAAAAATCTTGAGAGGTAATGTTTTTCATTTAGAAATGTTTCGGTGGAAAAGCGGGCTCTGTATTCCACAAGAATGTAACAGCTTGTAAAATCATCTCTCACCACCATCGATCCTTTAGTCGCAAAATCCCCGTGTAAAGCTAAAGTGCAATTTCTCATGCTTTTGGTTGAAAGAAAAATAAGAAGAAGAAGATGGAGGTTAAACGAGAAGAACCGAGAATGCGAGAGTGCCTGTAAGGTGGATACTTTGACGCAACGTTTGTGCAGCCCGATAATGGACTGAAATGAGAAACTTGATCTTATCCCCGGAGCGAGTGGGAGTTTGAACAGAGTTCATTTGCATCAAGGAGAGCACGCGTGGCTGCTAGAACCCAGGGCCACCCAGGAGAACAATTTTTCCATTCGAAGGTTGGAAAATATGAAACAGCCCGCGCTCCGGTGTTTTTCTGGGGGTATTTTTCTCCTTAGCAATATCCAGGGAACAGCACCCAGAAGGCTCGGGTGTCCGCTTCGCGTAAATTTGCATATTTGGCGGAAGTACTATACCTATAACTTGTAAAGGTGTGTACGTAGTTTTCCATGTTCGCAGTCGCAGTGGCCGTTTTCTGTCGACGACGAGCTGCGGATGCACGGAAAATACACGCTTTCACACCGAGGAAATGGGAAAAGGAGTCGGTCGGGTTGCGACTGGAGGGGGGAGAAAAACCGGGAGAATCTTGTAACTTCAGGCCGTGAATGCAGAAGTTGAGGATGAATGTGTCGGATCGTCTGAATCAAGAGTTAAGAATAGAGAAAAAAAGGGTTTGAAAATTTGCGGCAATGTTTTTTTACAACAGTTATAACGAACGCTAATTGAACAACATTCGCGTTGTGTGATGAAGATGTATCTGAGAAAATTGGAATCACACAATTACGCTGCGATTGATTATCAGCAATTTGAGAAAAGCTTTTGTTTATTTATTAAATTAACAAAACCAATTTTCAAATAGTCGATACATGAGTTTGTGCTATACAAATTTGCTCTGAGAGTCATTTAGTCAAGAATTCCATATTTTTACACTCAGAGGATAGTCCTAGCGCCCGGAATCGAATTTTCAAGTTTTTGCCCCAATTTCGGGTTTTTAAATGAAAAAAAATCGTGTGTTTTAACTGCATTTCGCGTATTATAAGCTAAAAAAAATCTCAAACATGGAATCGTTTGCAAATTGTCCGGGGAACATGATCCCGTCATTAGTCTACCGACATTTTCAAAAAGCCGAAAAAAGTAGAAAATTAGGATTTATTGAAAAACCCTGTGAGTGGGCCAAAAACTTGAAGATTCGATTCCAAACGTCAGGCTTGTACCCAGGGGCGGAAAATTCGGAATTTATCGTTCTTCAGCAGCCTGAACAAATGTGTAAAATTTGGTAAAAATCGGTGAGATCATGGCGACACGTCTGTTTTTCCTAACGTGGAACGATTCGAGATTCATTTCTTCTATCACATGCGGAAGGGATTCTGTTTCATTCTCGTCGTTGACTATCATCATCGTAAATAACATCGCTGTAGATGTTCCAAACAGTCCTTTCTTTTCCAACTTTCGATTCAGACCGTCCGACCGGTTCATCCTTACGGCCAGATTTTTATTGCCCCATGGTGCGACAGTGGCGTCACCTCGTTCAGATCCAGACGCATATAAAAGCAGCTGGAAGACGAGGCGAGTCGACACTGGAACCCGGAGAACCTCGGGAGTCTCCCATTTATTTATCGACTTCGCAAGTTTTCTGTTTACACCTACGACCGACACCGTCTATCTCCAACTCAAACCCTCGGAGTCTGTGGTAACGAAAATGCAAACGCACCGTAAGCCCGGAGATTGGCTGAGAAACGTACGGCTTTTTGTGTATCACGTGGTAGGGCGATGCCGGCGATAAGGAAGCTTCTCAGGAAATAAGGATGCATGCATGCTGCGAGTGTTTATGACGCGCGATTTGGATGCTATGGTTAGAATTTGTTGGTTCGATTCCTGGGATGGAGGAAACTCTTAAGAAGATATGCACGGAAAGCTACTTCTCTCAATCAAACGCCGACGATTCATTAGTCACTGATTCGAGAGTACAATCGGAAAACGAAACGTCAGCAAGGAAAAATGGAGGAACGGAGGCTTAGAATTGGTAATTAAATTCAGTTTGGATGAGCTTTATCAGAAGACTATCTTCTTGTAAGTAAAGGGTAAAATCGAATGTTCTGAATTATATTCGAAGTTGTTCCGTTATTGATAACCAGATGAGATCGGTTACGTTATCGAGCAAATTTTTCATCACATAGGTGATTATCAACGTATGTTCAGTTCTGACGAATTATCTATCATTCCGTTCGTAGTTTGAATTCCCCGAAAAAGCAACTCTGATCCAAAAACCTTTCGCCAAGTACATTAAAAATGTGTTCTCATGGTTGGTCAAAAAAGATTCAAAACACATACTACTGCCATGTACATGTCTGTTAATTTACAATAATAGCATGATTGAAACCTGACACTTAGCTTTCACATCTCTCTAGAATCTCACTGTTGTCACACTGGGGTCAGACTCACCCTAAACTTATCCAACTACAAATGATAATTGTGTAAATGTAAAAACAAAATGACTTATTGAAAGAAAGTAACACGTGGTACTTGGTGGGCCTGTTTAGAAAAATACCTTGAGATGTAAATGAAATTCTATCTTTATATCGTTTCGATTATATATCATGCCTTGGAAGAGCATACACGTTTCAGGGGATGTTATGGCTTTACTGAATTATTTTGGAGGTACATACGCGAGTTGGATTCAGCGTTGAGATTATTTGTTGGGTGGTTCTATCTAATGTATGGAAATTTGTCAACTTTGCTTCCACATATCTTCGGAAGGATTCGCATATTCAAGTTAAAATTTCTCCCTGAGTATTAGGGTATAGTAAGGTATTATTCAGCACTTGTTTCAGAGAAATCCGCGGGGATCTCCAGACGGATAATTTTTTGGGAGGCTCTTTCATCAAGGAAATACTTGGTGGCACAATAGCATTGAGAAGATTTCATGCGAAAAACTTAGAAGGTCAGTGAGATACGCCAAGTACAAATCTGCTCGATGCACAGATTCGAAATCAATCAATAATTTTTATTAAAACAAAATATTTCCACATGCGTAATCAAGTACAATCCGATACAGCTAATAATTATGGTGCGGCGCGCGTCAGACACAAAGAAAAATCGGACTTGAATAAAAGAAGGAGTAGGGTGGGTATAACTATTTTATAACAGTGGCAATTCTCGACATAATATTTTCTAAAATATAACGGTTGACAGAAAACGCCAACATCAGTCCTTCTTCGTCGATTCCTTTCGAATTCCTTCCTCCTTAACCTGCAGTCCGTTATCCGTGCCTTGCACCACAGTGACTTGATTAGCCTCTGATTTGGAACTGACGAAAATTTTCTCCAACACAACCAATGGAGACTCAAAAAATGAGGTGAAAACAAAAGCCGCGACGATCGAAAGCACCAAATCAATCAAATACTCGTGAATCTGCAAAGAGATGGGTTGAATTTCAAATGCGCAGGTTGAACAACGGAAGTTGTAAAGAAAAAGACTTACTATCAAAGAATTCGAAAACACCACAGGAGTCCGTGCGGCCGCACTCCTCATACATTGGATCAACATATGCACCAAGTAAGTGGAAAATGACAACCGACTGAGTGGCCGAAAGAACGGCATGGACAGAAAGCTGTTAACAGGGCCTAAAATATTATCAATGTTGAATAGTATGTCTCATCAATGTATCGTATTATTTGACTAGAGTCCTATTCGGCGCCTGCATCAGAAACCTTCGAGTTAGGAATTTTACAGTATTCTGTAATTCAGCGCAGCTTTCCATACACAAGCATAAAACGGATACTTGCCTCCATATCCGTGAGTACATGCATAAATGATCCAAGCAATGGCAATCGACCAACACGAACGTAACGTAAGTGCGACTACAACTTCCAATACACGGTTGTACGCAAAAGCATTGTTGTAATTGAAATGAGTTGCACACATACAAAATAGGAGAAGAACGGAGGTTGCAATCCAGTTGATCCATACGTTCACCTGAAAATCGGAAAATGTGTCGATATTAAACGATCAGTTGTCCATCGAAATAGGATTGGAATTGCTGGTAATGCGAAAACTTTGCCTGAAATACCTTTGTAAGTTGCCTCTTCTTGGTCGCTACGTCGTAACCCAAGAACATTCCGAGGAAGTAAGCGCTGGCTCGATTGTACGTTGCTATGTAGAAGTTGACCAAGTCCCCGAAGACTATGATTCTGATGTGGAAATAATTATAACGAATATCTTCCATTTGATGAACAATGTGTTTCGTTAATATTCACTCACCCCAAGTCTACGTGCATGGTAAATATTCTGTTAGTGTAACCATTGATACCTAGAACAACGGGTGGTATAAAAATCGAGGCGAGGAGGACGAAACCTAGTATTCGGATTCCATGTTTTGGCCAGCGGTAAAGTGGATATATGACAATTGGCGATAGCCAAAAAAGCTGCATATTAACAGCCAAGTACCAGGTGTGGGGTAAGCACTGAAATTTTCATGCGTTATTTCATCAGATTTATTATCATTAAAAACCTGTGCCAGGACTATTTCTGCTTTGTTATTCGAATTAAATGTTTGACCTAGTGAATGCGTCGGGCCATACTAACCGTAACATCTGGATTCAAAAAGTTCTGAATGTATAATATATTAAACCACCAATTTTTTTTGCAAATTTCTACGTGGTCACCAATCCAAATTTTCCATAGGGGGCCGTTTCCAAAGCGATTTATAAAAAATGAAACGAACAACATAACGACGACGAAAGATGGCGTGAGTCTGTAAGAAAAAATATCAATTTATACGTACACAAGTGAGAAAGAGTTATTTCCCATCTGTAGCTTTTGACTATACGCAAAGCGACACGTTACACTAATCACCACTCAACTGCTAAAGTGAGAAATAGCGTCGTAATATAATTTAATGTCTTCAAATATCTGAGGTTAATATTTTCTTTCAAAAACATTTTTTTAAAGAATTTTCGAGCTCAAGGAATCCGATTACGATCATAAAAACTACATTTTCCGTGCAGTCGTACAGTTTTGAGCTCTGTAAGTTGACGAATGTTTTATAATTTTGTCAAACAGCGCAATGGAAGAAACTATCGTTTTCCTTTTCTGGGATGCATGTTTCTTTCAAAAAATACTGACGATGAGTAAGTAATAATATTCTTCAGTCTAAATATGCGATCTCAAGAATCACCAAGTATAACCATAGCGTATATTAGATGAATTACTTTGTAATTCTTGAAGTTGCGAAATTGAAAAATTTATCCTGAAGAAAGAAGATGGTAATATGTTCTATAACGCCGTTTGAGAAAATCATGAAAAATCTGTCAACTTCGAGGGCTCAAAACTGTATAAATGCGCGGAGAAAATAACTTTCTTTGGTGGTGATCGGATTCCTGATTCGTCTCAAAAATACTTAAAACACACGTTATCAAAAATACTAGACAGTGAGATATCAAAAACATTGAATCACTTTATGACGTGCATTGCACATCTACTGTGTTATCCAAGCTGTATAGCTTTGAATCAAAGTTTTTGAAACTCACCGGAGGTAACGATGAAGGTATAACATTGGCCAATTGATTTGTCTCCCCGATTTCAAAGCTTTAAGAAGCAGGTGAGCCGTGAAAAATCCGCTCACTAGAAAAAAGGTTTCGACAGCAAATGGCGCGGCCTGAATGTACAAAGATGTCCATGAATTCAGCCACTGTGGATCGATTGTGACAATATTACTGATTTGCTTGCCGTAACGCTGGATAATTTGTATTTTGCAACAACGCGAGTTTACTTATTAATAATCGTCTCTACTAGAATGCAAATCGCACACTCAGAAAAGTATTCCAGATTGTAACATCGGACTGTAGTGTGCTAAAAACACGATTTTCGTACTATCATGCCGATAAAGTAGCCATCAATCGTTAGAGCAATTATCGTCTATACTGCACATTGAGTGTACTGTTCAACTTACTTCAGCAACTTCAAACACATTGACAACTGGCCTGATGAATAAACTGATGAAACGATGACCCAGTATGACCCAGCACATACTCAAAACTCTGATACCTTCGATTGATTGAAACGTGTCAGATTCTACTTTCGTGCTTAAAACAGCGAGTGCATTGGTGTAGAGGGAAAATTTGGCCAACGTATTCATTACAGTAGATGCTTCTGTCTGCTTGTGTCGTCTTGCAAAGTCGCAGATCGTACAAGCAATCATAAATACGACAACGGCCAGAAAAAAAATTCTGTAAGGAGTGCACTGTTCTCTTGAACGATAAACGTGATTGTTTCCCTAAACTACATATAATGCCAACTTACAGCGTGTAAATTTCTCCAGCACTCAAGTCATCGGATCCCACGTCCGCGCAGAACGCGTTACTTGCTTCTAATCCTAGGTGGCTGATAGTTGGTATGTTCGCGACGGTAGCATTGAAGATCTGCTCAACGTGAGTCTCGTTGCACGACGATGGAACACAAATCGATGATGAAATGCGGAGATAATCGACACCAATAACCTCAGGTGACGTAGGAGACGCCGAACCCAGAGAAACCATGCAGTGCTTACCCCGGATATTGACGTGGTTGAATTGCCCATTGACTTCGACGCATTCGTCGTACAATCCGACGTCTCTAAAGTTTCCTTTCATAAGTCCGGTTTGAAAACCCGACGAAGCATCCAGCACTATTATAGAAAATAGAATCATTACTAACTGCATAATCGATTACACAAGGTCTTGTACATTTCGTACGAGGCGACCTTCGGCATATGGAGAGACTCTTCCACTTTTATGATAACAGAGCATTCTTTACACCCGATATTTGAGGAAGTATATTCACAAAATACCCCTCGAAATGATTAGCTTATTTCTTACTTTGAAAAGCCCATTCTTGGCCAGATTCCATCGCTTGTATCAACACCGCGACTTCGGTCGCACAGGAAGATTCAGTGGTATGGAGAACAGATTTGAAACCTTCGATCCACGGTTGTCGTAACGAGCCAACAATCCTTTTGATCCATTCCCTGGTTTTGTCCGAACCATGGATAGATGGAACCGTATTCATAGATGCAGAGCCATAACTTTGTATCGAAGTAAGGAACAGTACCGTCCCGAGTACGTTGTGATGGAAAAGCATTGTGCGTTTGCGGTTACTTGATTTCAGGAAGACTGACCGAATCAAGCATCTTCTCCAGAATATATAGTCAATGTTTGTACAAAAAGTGGTAAAACTAGTCAGAAGAATTAGTAATATATAGTAATGTTAAAACATTGCAATGAATTGGTTAGTAAAAATAGAAACGTTAAAACACGTTTTATA
The DNA here is from genome assembly GCF_021155775.2 of Neodiprion pinetum. NCBI lineage: Eukaryota > Metazoa > Arthropoda > Insecta > Hymenoptera > Diprionidae > Neodiprion > Neodiprion pinetum. Next base: position 39,427,706 of record NC_060234.1, read on the forward strand.
ATGGCGACAGCCATTTCTTATAAGGAGTAAAATCATCGCTATAAATATAATATCATAACGAGTTCCGAAATATGTAATAAGCGAGAAACAACATACAGTCATTTTAGTAGTTTCACTATGGAATTCGAGTTACCCAGCTGTATACTTGTATAAACTTTCATTTCGACATCCTCAAACTTGTCTCAAAATCTACATATTGTAAGTTGTCCGCGTCTGTCAAAAATTAAGGTCAAAGGTCACAAAAATCGATTTTTTGAAAATGTCTCGTTTCCTTTGGGGTTTGCGCTATTTGTATTTATCATCAATATTTTACAAGATAAAATTCTCTACAACTTTTATGTCAAAAGTTTTTTCATACGTTGAATCGTTTTCTAGGTAGAGGACACTGACCGCGCAGTGTTTAACTATGTAGCGTATCATTTAAGGTCAACCGGTAGTCCCGATCAAAAACACGCCTTGTGCAGTGCCTACGAGTCTTTTGCGTCCAGGGCCATGATGATTTTTGGTTGCTGGCGCGTTCGACCAACTCGCGTCAACAGGGATGCCAAATCTCCATTGAGCGAGGAGGCGAGCGTGCAATACACGTAAAAATAGTCAGGAAGACCCGGTCGTCCGTCGCGCAACGACACCAAGGCGAGAGAGTCCTGTGCTCTCTCACAGACTTCCCAAAAGAAAGGAGATAATTCGATAATCGAAACGATCGGGTGAACGGTCGTATGGTTCCAGATTCTCCGAACGCGGGTGAACAGCAATACGATCCTCGATTCTCCGATCAAAAAATCAAACGCAAACCGAGGATTGCAATGGCACGGACCAAACTGGCTTCTTGACAAAGGAAGAAACGTAAACAACATAAAACGTCGTGGGTTTTATGCCGCAAGGCTTTTTCCATAAGAGCTAATAAACGACAAAAAACCGATGGCTCAAATCGCGAGTGTACTTTATTTCGAAACCAAAACCTTCAACCTTTATCCCTCAAAAGAAAAAATTAAAAAAAAATCAAGTATACAGAATCACGAGGCGACTTTGAAAATAAAGAAACTTCGACTATACAGAAGGAGTGGCGTGGGTAGAACTATTCTATAATAGTGCCAATTCTCGACATAATATTTTCTAAAATATAACGGTTGACAGAAAACGGCAACATCAGTCCTTCTTCGTCGATTCCTTTCGAATTCCTTCCTCCTTAACCTGCAGTCCGTTATCCGTGCCTTGCACCACAGTGACTTGGTTAGCCTCTGATTTGGAACTGACGAAAATTTTCTCCAACACAACCAATGGAGACTCAAAAAATAAGGTGAAAACAAAAGCCGCGACGATCGAAAGCACCAAATCAATCAAATACTCGTGAATCTGCAAAGAGATGGGTTGAATTTCAAATGCGTAGGTTGAACAACGGAAGTTGCGAGAAAAAAAACTTACTATCAAAGAATTCGAAAACACCACAGGAGTCCGTGCGGCCGCACTCCTCTGAAATTGGATCAACAAATGCACCAAGTAAGTCGAAAATGACAACCGACTGAGTGGCCGAAAGAACGGCATGGACAGAAAGCTGTTGACGGGGCCTAAAATATTATCAATGTTGAATAGTATGTCTCATCAATGTATCGTATTATCTGACTAGAGTCCTATTCGGCAACTGCATCAGGAACCTTCGAGTTAGGAATTTCACAGTGTTCCGTAATTCAGAGCAGCTGTCCATTCACAAAAATAAAACTGATACTTGCCTCCATATCCGTGAGTACATGCATAAATGATCCAAGCAATGGCAACTGACCAACACGGACGTAACGTAAGTGCGAGTACAACTTCCGATACACGGTTGTACGCAAAAGCATTGTTGTAATTGAAATGAGTAGCACACATACAAAATAGGAGAAGAACGGAGGTTGCAGTCCAGTTGATCCATACGTTCACCTAAAAATCGGAAAATGTGTCGATATTAAACGATCAGTTGTCCATCGAAATAGGATTGGAATTGCTTGTCATGCGAAAACTTTGCCTGAAATACCTTCGTAAGTTGCCTCTTCTTGGTCGCTACGTCGTAACCCAAGAACATTCCAAAGAAGTAAGCGCTGGCTCGATTGTAAGTCGGTATGTAGAAGTTGAACAAGTCCCCGAAGACTATGATTCTGATGTGGAAATGGTTATAACGAATTTCTTCCATTCGATGAACAATGTGGTTCGTTAATATTCACTTACCCCGAGTCTACGCGCATGGTAAATGTTCTGTTAGTGTAACCATTGATACCTAGAACAACGGGTGGTATAAAAATCGAGGCGAGGAGGACGAAACCTAGTATTCGGATTCCATGTTTTGGCCAGCGGTAAAGTGGATATATGACAATTGGCGATAGCCAAAAGAGCTGCATATTAACAGCCAAGTACCAGGTGTGGGGTAAGCACTGAAATTTTCATGCGTTATTTCATCAGATTTATTACCATTAAAAACCCATGCCAGGACTATTTCTGTTTTGTTATACGAATTATATGTTTGACCCAGTAAATACGTTGGGCCATACTAACCATAAGTTCTGGTTTCAAAAAGTTCTGAATGTATAACACATTGAACCACCAATTTTTTTTGCAAATTTCTACGTGGTCACCAATCCAAATTTTCCATAGGGGGCCGTTTCCAAAGCGATTTATAAAAAATGAAACGAACAACATAACGACGACGAAAGATGGCGTGATTCTGTAAGAAAAAATATGAATTTATACGTACACAAGTGAGAAAGAGTTATATCCCATCTGTAGCTTTTGACTACACGCAAAGTGACACGGTACACTATTAACCACTCAACTGCTGAAGTGAGAAATAGCGTCGTAATATAATTTAATGTTTTCAAATATCTGAGGTCAATATTTTCTTTCAAAAAGGTTGGTTGAAAGAATTTTCGAGCTCAAGGAATCCGATTACGATCATAAAAACTATATCTTCCGTTCAGTCGTACAGTTTTGAGCTCTGGAAGTTGACGAATGTTTGATAATTTTGTCAAACAGCGCAATGGAAAAAACTATAGTTTTCCTTTTCTGGGATACATGTTTCTTTTAAAAAATACTGACGATGAGTAAGTAATAATATTCTTAAGTCCAAATATGCGATTTCAAGAATCACCAAGTGTGACCATAGCGTATATCAGATAAATTAGTTTGTAATTCTTGAAATTGCGAAATTGTAAAATTCATCCCGAAGAAAGAAGATGGTAATTTGTTCTATAACGCCGTTTGAGAAAATCATGAAAAATCTGTCAACTTCGAAGGCTCAAAACTGTATAAATGCGCGGAAAAAATAACTTCCTTTGGTGATCATCGGATTCCTGATTCATCTCAAAAATACTTAAAACACACGTTATCAAAAATACTTAGGATATGAAAAACATTGAATCACTTTATGACGTGCATTGCACATCTACTGTCTTAACCGAGCTGTATAGCTTTGAATCAAAGTTTTTGAAACTCACCGGAGGTAACGATGAAGGTAAAACATTAGCCAATTGATTTGTCTCCCCGATTTCAAAGCTTTAAGCAGCAGGTGAGCCGTGAAAAATCCGCTCACTAGAAAGAAGGTTTCGACAGCAAATGGCGCGGTCTGAATGTACAAAGATGTCCATGAACTCGCCCACTGTGGATCGATTGTGACAATATTACTGATTTGCTTGCCGTAACGCTGGATAATTTGTATTTTGCAACAACGCGAGTTTACTTATTAATAATCGTTTCTACTAGAATGCAAATCCCACACTTAGAAAAGTATTCCAGATTGTGACATCGCCCTGTATCGTGCTAAAACACGATTTTCGTACTATCATGCCGATAAAGTAGCCATCAATCGTTAGAGCAATTATCGTCTATACTGCACATTGAGTGAACTGTTCAACTTACTTCAACAACTTCGAACACATTGACAACTGGCCTGAGGAATGAAACGATGAAACGATGACCCAGTATGACCCAGCACATACTCAAAACTCTGATACCTTCGATTGATTGAAACGTGTCAGATTCTACTTTCGTGCTTAAAACAGCGAGTGCATTGGTGTAGAGGGAAAATTTCGCCAACGTATTCATTACGGTAGATGCTTCTGTCTGCTTGTGTCGTCTCGCAAAGTCGCAGATCGTACAAGCAATCATGAATACGGCAACGGCCAGAAAAAAAATTCTGTAAGGAGTGCACTGTTTTCTTGAACGATCAAACGTGATTGTTTCCCTAAACTACATATAATGCCAACTTACAGCGTGTAAATTTCTCCAGCACTCAAGTCATCGGATCCCACGTCCGCGCAGGACGCGTTACTTGCTTCTAATCCTAGGTGGCTGATAGTTGGTATGTTTGCGACGGTAGCATTGAAGATCTGCTCAACGTGAGTCTCGTTGCACGACGATGGAACACAAATCGATGATGAAATGCGGAGATAATCGATACCAATAACCGCAGGTGACGTAGGAGACGCCGAACCCAGAGAAACCATGCAGTGCTTACCCCGGATATTGACGTGGTTGTATTGCCCATTGACTTCGACGCATTCGTCGTACAATCCGACGTCTCTAAAGTTTCCTTTCATAAGTCCGGTTTGAAAACCCGACGAAGCATCCAGCACTATTATAGAAAATAGAATCATTACTAACTGCATAATCGATTACACAAGGTCTTGTACATTTCGTACGAGGCGACCTTCGGCATATGGAGAGACTCTTCCACTTTTATGATAACAGAGCATTCTTTACACCCGATATTTGAGGAAGTATATTCACAAAATACCCCTCGAAATGATTAGCTTATTTCTTACTTTGAAAAGCCCATTCTTGGCCAGATTCCATCGCTTGTATCAACACCGCGACTTCGGTCGCACAGGAAGATTCAGTGGTATGGAGAACAGATTTGAAACCTTCGATCCACGGTTGTCGTAACGAGCCAACAATCCTTTTGATCCATTCCCTGGTTTTGTCCGAACCATGGATAGATGGAACCGTATTCATAGATGCAGAGCCATAACTTTGTATCGAAGTAAGGAACAGTACCGTCACGAGTACGTTGTGGTGGAAAAGCATTGTGCGTTTGCGGTTACTTGATTTGAGGAAGACTGACCGAATGAAGCATCTTCTCCAGAATATATAGTCAATGTTTGTACAAAAAGTGGTAGAACGAGTTAGAAGAATTAGTAATCTATAGTAATGTTAAAATATTGTAATGAATTCGGTGGTTAAAATAGAAACGTTAAAACACGTTTCAGAATGGTGACAGCCATTTCTTATAAGGGGTAAAATCATCGCTATAAATATGCACATTTAATCTGAGGGTCACTGTATAATATCATAACGAGTTCCGAAATATCTAATAAGCGAGAAACAACATACAGTAAATACCATGTTTCAGTAAATTTTTTGATTACAATCTGACTGCGGAACGGGAGGACCTGAGTTCGCAAAGTGGCAGCTTGTAAAAATTTGAGGTTTTCTGCAGTTTTCCTTGTCCCTTGTGCGAATGCGGATGTTTCTAATGAACATCTTAACAGTCCAGTCATTTCAGTAGTTTCACTATGGAATTCGAGTTACCCAGCTGTATATTTGTATAAACTTTCATTTCGACATCCTGAAACTTGTCTCAAAATCTACATATTGTAAGGTGTCCGCGTCTGTCAAAAATTAAGGTCAAAGGTCACAAAAATCGATTTTTTGAAAATGTCTCGTTTCCTTTGGGGTTTGCGCTATTTGTATTTATCATCAATATTTTACAAGATAAACATCTCTACAACTTTTATGTCAAAAGTTTTTTTATACGTTGAATCGTTTTCTAGATAGAGGACACTGAGCGCGCAGTGTTTAACTATGTAGCGTATCATTTAAGGTCAACCGGTAGTCCTGATCAAAAACACGCCTCGTGTGTAGAGTTTCAAGATACCCAAGTTTCAGTAATCGTTTAAATATTTATCATGAACGATCTCTCGTCTGGATTGATACTGTCTTCCAAGTACTCTCATGATCGAGCTAGATTTTACAACCACGTCAAACGACGGTCTGTCAAAGAAGACACTAAATTGATGGCACTTCACACACGTTTTATGCCAAAATGTATTGCTTTACGTTCATTTGCTTCTGAATTACCCATACATATGTGTTAAAGCGAGTAACAATAGAGGAATTCGGGATCTGGTCTGATACAGTTTGTCACAATAAAAAGAGAAAAATAAAAAAAACTGCGCGCACTGAATTTGGCAAAAAACAAAAAAATTATAATGATATTTATTGTACACTATATACAGTTAGCGAATTACCCGAATAAATACAATGCCAAGAGTAACACGTGGCAGCGAATGCACCCAAAACACAATTAATTAAATAATTGATTTAAAGCGAATTTACACACAGTAATTTTGGTTAACAGAAGCCAAGCAATTAGAAAAATTAGCTGAGAGAAGAACACGAGGTGAACTTGAGGTAGCCGAAAGAAGAAGAATGGCGGAAACCGTTAGAAAACGAATCTTCTTCCCCGTGAGGAAGACTAAGCATGTCCCATAGCTAAGAGCCAATCAGAAAATTCATAGCGAATGACGTCAGAGAATAGCGAAATGCGCAAGTGTCAGTGAATTTGAACTAGAGATTCATTGATTGGCTATCGATTGTCGGGTGATCTGTGCTCTGCTTAGTGCTGCCTTCTTGCTGCGGGTAAGCCGAACTTCGCTTCGCCCGGGCAGTTTGGGTGTTGACTGAACATTCTCCCCCGGGTTGACGGCTGAGACGTCAAGATCTTCAATGGGCAGAACACATAGTTTCGCAATTGGTCGGGTCAATTCCGTGGTAGCTGTCTTCAGTGTCACTACGCGGGTATGTCCGTCCTTCCCTGGGTGGATAGCGATTACCCTAGCGAGTGGCCATTTGGTAGGTGGGAACCGCTCATCTGTGAGGAGCACCAGAGAGCCAACTTTGATGTCGTTGGACGCCCGATGCCATTTGGAGATGCCCTGATGACGTTGAAGCACTTCGTTGCTCCAACGTCTCCAAAACTGTTGCAACAGTTGCTGTAGCAACTTGTACCCAGTTAGCGTCGATTCCGTTGTTGAAGGTAGCGAAGGTTCCGGAACAGCGGTGAGTGGTTCTCCAATGAGGAAGTGACCTGGAGTTAGTGGTTCCAGGTCGGCAGGATCTTCCGAGAGTGGGGCGAGAGGCCGCGAATTTACCACGGCTTCGATCTGTGTCAACACCGTAGTGAGCTGCTCGTAAGTCATCAGATGCTCTCCGATAGTTCTTGTGAGATGGAATTTGATAGACTTGACGGCAGCTTCCCATTTACCTCCAAAGTGCGGAGCTCCAGGCGGATTGAACTTCCAGGTTGTGCCATCTGTAGCCAGTAAATGTGAAAGTTCTCCCAGTGATTTTGATCCTGATGCGAATTCAGCCCTTAGAGTTGCATCTGCACCCACAAAGTTTGTACCACAGTCCGAATAAATGGTGTGGCAGACGCCCCGGCGACTTGCGAACCTCCGATACGCTGCGATGAATGCGCCTGTAGAGTAGTCCGTGACGAGTTCCAGATGTATAGCGGAGGTCGTGAAGCACACGAAAACTGCAATCCACCCCTTGTAAGTTTTCGCTCCACGACCCTGGAAGGTTTTCAGAGTGACTGGCCCAGCGTAGTCTAATCCTGTATGTAGAAACGCTCGTGCGGGAGTCACTCTAGAGGGGGGCAGTTGTCCCATCAATTGCTGTGCTCGAACACCTCGGTGTCTAGCACAGACTACGCAGCGTAAGATGTGAGATCTGACTGGTACGCGGCCACCAATAATCCAGTAGGATTGGCGTAACGCAGCCAGAGTCAATTGCGTTCCCCCGTGAAAGTTCCGTTTGTGTGCATGATCGATGAGGAGTGACGTCAGCAGTGAGTATCTAGGCAGAATCGCTGGATTTTTCTGCTGACTGTCCAATAGCGAATTTTTCAAGCGGCCACCGACTCTCAAAATTCCGTGATAGTCGACAAAGGGGGTCAGCTTGGCGAGTGGGTGATTTTTTGGTAGGAATCCCCCGTCAGAAAGCAGCTTGAGTTCCGATGAGAAGTACTGGCCTTGTGTATATTTGACCAGTAGCCATTTTGCGGGTTCCAGGTCTCCAGCAGATAGCGGGGTGGCTAGTGAGGACTGTGGCACCTTTTTCATTCGGCTGATGGCACGTAGACAGATTCCAAGCGTTCGAACCAGCGAAACCCAGCGAGAAAAGCGTTCTAAGAGAATTTGCAGAGGATGTGAATCTGTTTTAGCGAATGTCATGAAGGTTAGACCTGGTCTCTCTTCCTGATGAGTTGCGGTCGTAGCAGGTGGTTCAATAGTTGGCCAGTTTTCTTGGGACAAACTGAGCCATTTTGGACCCGACCACCAAAGCGGGTGTTTCAGCAGTTTGCCAACTGACAGTCCTCGCGAAGCACAGTCAGCTGGATTACTTTTCCCAGCGATAAAGGTCCAGCGGCTTCCAGGAAGAGTGTCTTGTATTTTCGCAACCCTGTTGCGTACGTAAGTTTTCCAGCGAGAGGGTTGACTTTGTATCCAAGCGAGGGTTACTGCAGAGTCAGTCCACAAATAGATTGGTATTTGCTCCAAGTTAAGTGTTTTTCGCACGTAGAGAGTAAGTCTGGTGAGAAGTACGGCAGCGTTCAACTCCAAACGTGGAATTGTGAGTGGTTTCAGAGGGGCTACTTGAGTTTTGGAGCATAAAAGTGCAACTGACGAATTCCCCTGAAGATCCGTCACCTTCAGGTAGACCACCGCAGCCATAGCGAGTTGGGATGCGTCTGAGAACCCGTGGAGCTCTGCAGACACATTCTCCTTGAGATTAATCCATCTGTTTACCCGGAGGTTAGCAAGGTTGGTGAGGTCCGCTCGAAATACCGTCCACTTGTGGAGTTGTGTCGGAGCCAATTGATCATCCCAGCCCAGTTTTTCAAGCCAGAGTTCTTGCATGATCACCTTGGCTTTGATGATGATCGGAGCGAGGAAACCGAGAGGATCATACAGACGAGCAATTTCAGACAAGATTGCCCGTTTTGTTGCTGGAGGATCTTCAGCCAAGTGATAGTTGAACTGGAATACATCGTGGTGAGGATTCCAGCCAACTCCGAGGACCTTCACCGTAGTATCTCCGATTTCCCGTAGCGAGTTCACTGGTTGATCGTTTGGTGACATTGTAGCGAGTAACCGAGCGCTGTTACTTGACCATTTTGTTAATGGGAAGCATCCAGCTGCACAGAGTTCCCTGGTTTGTTTAGCGATTGCAATCGCTTCCGTCTCTGTGTCAGCTCCCCCGTAGATGTCATCTACGTAGCGGGTTTCAGTCATTGGAGCTACTGCCAGCGGGTATTTGGATCCTTCGTCCTCTACTAGTTGCAGTAGAGTCCTGACAGCAAGATAAGGAGCACAAGTTGTGCCGTATGTGACCGTAGTGAGGGTGTACGCTTGCTGAGAATTGTCCTTGGTCTTCCAGAGGATGGACTGTAACGGCCAGTCCTTCGGATCTATGTCAATTTGCCGAAACATCTTTGTGATGTCGGATCCAAAAAGTATTGGAAACCGACGAATGCGGAGTAGTACATCGCAGATGTCTACTTGTATTTTTGGCCCAACGTGTAAGATCCCATTCAGCGAAACTCCTGATGAGGTGTTGCATGATCCATTGAACACTACTCTGAGCTTTGTAGTAGTGCTCTGTTCCTTGAGGACACCGTGATGAGGTAGGAAGCAATGTTGTTCCGGTAGATCTGCCATAGAAATGTGTTTCATGTGACCCATGTTCTCGTACTCAGACATAAAGTTGTGGTAGAGGTCACTGTAAGTAGTGTCCGTGCTCATCCGTTTCAAAACCCGACGCAGTGAAAATTGTGCGGATCTCAGTGAATTCCCAAGTGCTTCTACCTTGTCCTTGAGTGGCAAGTGCACCACGTAACGCCCATTTGGGTGACGATAATGTGTGGATCTAAAGTGAGCTTCACATTCGTCCTCCTGCTCACTATAGCGAATGTGCTGCTCATCATGCGGTTCTTCCTGGTCCCAGAATCTGGAGATCAGATCCGGTAGCTGTTCGTCGGCTGACACGTGCAGAGAATTGGCCGAATATTTCGTAGCAGTTGGATTGACTGAGCCGTAGACAATCCAGCCCAAGAGGGTTGACTGAGCAATTGGCGAATCAACAGGCCCTTTGCGAATCTTCTCATTCATGATGAAAGCTGCAGGTGCTGCTCCCAAAATGATGTCAATTGGTCTGGACTGCAGAAATTGCGGGTCAGCCAATTGCAGTCCCAGTAGATGCGACCATTTCTTGTCGATAAGGGTGTATGACGGCAAGTCTACCGCCAACACAGAGAGAATGTGGGCCTGTATTTTTAGCGAATTCTTCCCATATAGCGAATGTAGCTCAACAGTGCATGAGCCCAATGTGCGGCCAGCAGATGTGTTGCCGATGGCCCGTAGGCCCACGTTTGCGGATTTCAGAGGAAGTCCCAGTTTCTTGTGTAGCGAATTCGTCATGAATGACAGCTCAGAACCTTGATCTATCAGAAGTCTGGCTGTCAGAGGAGCTCCCGTTGTCGAATATACCCTGCAAGTTGCTGTAGCAAGTAAGGCTATTGTTTCCAGAGAATTGAGCCCTAAAAACAATTGCAGTTAGCGAATTCTGTCCATAGCGAATGACCTAATAGGACTATTCTGTACCTGAGCTGCCCGAAGCAGCAGTCGGTTGAGGATTAGCCCGAGATTCTTCATGGATGGCCGTGTGGTGCTTGTTGCCACAGTGGCGACATCTTGTAGTGGTGCGGCAGTCCTGTGAGCGGTGGCGTCCCAAACAATTCCAGCACAGTCGATGATCTTGAACCATAGTACGGCGCTGTGCGACAGAGGCAACCTTAAATTGCTGACAGTACAAAATAAAGTGCTTTTGCCTACACAGTTGGCAGATGCCTGGTTCATCTGTAGCCTCTTTAGGTGTATAGTATACTTGAGCGGTGGAACCAGAGGGGGTACTTGCAGTCTTGCTGGAATGTGAGGGTGACCGTGTGTTTGGGGGCTTGCTAGAGGTTTTTAGCAGCTTGGAGGTTGAAGCCTTGTCCTCCTTGGGTGAGGTTGGTCGTGAGGTGACTCCGATGGCGCTGATCTCCCAGGCGCGTACCTTCCCGATGAGGAAGTCTTGTAATTTCTGGTACGCCGGCAGCTCATTCGAGATGCCCAGGGTACTCTCCCACTCCTCCCTAAGTTCTGGTACCAGACGTCTGAGGGTGACGAAAACCAGGATAGGGTCCCAGTCCGCAATGGAGACTCGTAAGGTTCCCATCGCATCGATAATTTTCTGTGTCTGTAATACAAGTGCGTTTAGCTGAGGTGCCGAGTGATTAGGCACTGGCTCTGTGGTGAGGAGTTCCTCCAAGTAGGTGTTGAGAAGCCGACGAGGGTTATCATAACGCGCGACGAGGAGATCCCAAGCAGCAGGGAATGCCTCGTCTGTAAGAGGCACGTTTGCGATGAGTGCCAGTGCATCGTCCTTGAGTTGCGTCTTGAGGTAGGACATGCGCTGTGCCCCAGTGAGTTGCTCGGCATCAATTATGAGGGTGGTGAATAAGTCCCTAAACCCACGCCATTTCGTATAATCCCCGTCGAATGTCGGTAGTTTTATGTGAGGCAATTTAGTAGAGGATGGCCCAGTCGCGAAAAATTGTGTAGCATCTGCATGCCTAGGTGTCGCCTCTGCCTTCAGGGAGTTCACCTTGGCCTCCAAGCGGGTCTGCAGGCTCCCGTACAGCGTTGCACCACGTTGATAGACCTGAGCGGTGTGGTACTCATGTTCGAGCACTTCTTCGTGCTCCTCGTAAATGCGTTCGTGCAAGGCCTCAATACGGTCGACGGTTCTATTGACTAAAGCCAACTGGGCCATGGCTTGCTCGAGAGACATCGCCTGAAGTGCCTCAGGCGTGAGTCTTTGATCAATGTTGGCCAGAGAATCAACCCGGTCCTGCTGCAGCGCAGCCTTGTTGTTGAGAGACATGATGCGAATAACAGTGCTGGTGACCCGGAACTAAGTTTTCGGTCAAATGATACGGAAAAGTTCTATGTACCGGTGTACACTGACCGCCAAAGGCGACACCCGATGTGTCCAGCGATGCCTTTGACACTTAGCTTTTCACCAGATTGGCACTGCACAGCGAATACACCAAATGCTGAACACGAATTGTTAACGTGAGAAATAACCCAGAGAATAAGCCAAGCACAATTCTATTGTGACCAAACCAGCACCGATCCGGCTCGAAGGACCAAATGTTAAAGCGAGTAACAATAGAGGAATTCGGGATCTGGTCTGATACAGTTTGTCACAATAAAAAGAGAAAAATAAAAAAAACTGCGCGCACTGAATTTGGCAAAAAACAAAAAAATTATAATGATATTTATTGTACACTATATACAGTTAGCGAATTACCCGAATAAATACAATGCCAAGAGTAACACGTGGCAGCGAATGCACCCAAAACACAATTAATTAAATAATTGATTTAAAGCGAATTTACACACAGTAATTTTGGTTAACAGAAGCCAAGCAATTAGAAAAATTAGCTGAGAGAAGAACACGAGGTGAACTTGAGGTAGCCGAAAGAAGAAGAATGGCGGAAACCGTTAGAAAACGAATCTTCTTCCCCGTGAGGAAGACTAAGCATGTCCCATAGCTAAGAGCCAATCAGAAAATTCATAGCGAATGACGTCAGAGAATAGCGAAATGCGCAAGTGTCAGTGAATTTGAACTAGAGATTCATTGATTGGCTATCGATTGTCGGGTGATCTGTGCTCTGCTTAGTGCTGCCTTCTTGCTGCGGGTAAGCCGAACTTCGCTTCGCCCGGGCAGTTTGGGTGTTGACTGAACAATATGAAAGAGAAGTCTTGTGTTATCGACCAAATTTCATAAATTTAGGCCAATGTGATGTACCAACGTACGTCAATGATGTAAATTATCACTTACCTGCCTCCCTGCTTTACTCCACCACGTGTTTCAGCCGCAGCGAAATTTTCTTCTTTAGGGTGAAACTCTTCCGTCATACTTGCATCAATTTTCGTCAAATCCTTTAAGGTTACTTTTAAAAAACCAATGCCGATAATAATTTCGTGAAAACAATAAAATTATACGAAGAAAGATTTCGATGTATCGTGAATATGTTTATTATTACACGTGCCCGCACTACACGCTACGTACAACAATCACTTTTTAGCTTTCAGTTATGTTCCATGATAATGGTGTCGCTTTCGTAAAATCACAATTTAATCACAATTGTGATCTTTGTTTATTGACAATGCGCTAATTTTTATCACACTCCCGTGTAAGCACGTGTGAAATGTAAATCCATTTGCCCGGTTCGGATCATTACCAACGCATTTAACACTGATTCTATATCTATACACACCAAAAAGCGTTTGTTCCGAAGACGACGAAAATTATTGATTGAACTGACGATTTCTACGGTGTTGGAAATATTATAACTGGTATATTTTGGCTCTCCGTGCAGTGATCATATTGATACAGGGCTTGATCGAAAGCTCTAAAGATCTATAAACGTACAAAACTTGTCGAGTGTCAAATTTGATCGTGGGAGGGGAGGTATACGTGATAATATTTTCGCCAGGTAGACCAAGGGCTTCAGTTTGCGATACGAGATAGCGCGTTGACTCGCGAGCGTTCATGTTTATTTTCAATGAAGTTGGCGCGATCGGCAACCGCCAATCTTGATTGACAAAACTCATTCGATACCAGTTTTTGACCGCGTTTATAATTTTTTCGACGAAAGAGCTCGATAAAAATTGATTGTGATCCTGACAAATCCTCAAATCTGTTGCCACTAAAAAGCCATCCCTGCTTCGAAGTTTCAGAAACAAAGAGAAAGAAAGAGATGAGAGGTGGAGAAGTTCGATACCATTTTTCACACACCTGAACCAGCCTGTACCTATACATTCCGGTTTGAAAATCTTGAGACAAAAAATGAGAACAGGTCAAAAATTTACTTTCAATTCCGATAGAACCGATGTAAAAGGTGTGCAAGGTAACGGTGGATAACTACTCGTTGCAATTTATGCTCACCCCGTTATGCAAGATTCGAGCTTTCCTTCCTGTGGCTGCTGCCAGTGTATTAGCTGCAGTGTTTCGCCGCTTCCGCAATTTTACAGTTTCATATTACGGCGCCGAAGACGTTCGGTGTACAGAGTGCACAACATCTGCTCTCTCTTATTATGTATAACCACCCTTGATATTAGAAGCGATGAAGTACAAATATTCTGTGAACCAGGTGTCTACAAATTACTGTCGTCAGGTGATCGAACCCCGGAAACCTGGTCATTATTTTAAGAAAAATATGCAGCTACTTTGAAATTCAAGCAGTAGAGAAGAAATTTATGATTGTTCTGGTTTAGAAGGTCGAATGAAATGGGAAAATAAAATAGAAAAACTGTTTTTTCGCGATACTTTTTATCACCATGAAAAGGGAACAGTGTGTTGGTATGTCGGACAAATTTGTGCGATGATCTCAAAAACAAAGGAGCGAAAGATCTGAAACTCATAGAACTTGGCAGCCGAATGAAGAAGTTGTGAATGAAAATCCGGTACAAAAAAAATATCTGATGAAAAGAATATTTGCGAATTAGGAAAAAAAAAACAAAAAATAAAAAAATAAAAAGTAAATCCATGTAGACTGGGAAAAATATAACAACTTATTCACTAAAATCTTTTCGCAGGAAATAAAGCTTGGCTAAAATATTTTCAACTTAGTCAACTTATATTTTTGGAAACGTAAATAAATTCTGAACGACGACTCTCCACAAATCTGAAAGAGATACAATATTCGAAATCACAATTATTTTTGTACCAAAAAATTAATTCCGGAAGAGTATTTTTGTACAGTTGCAAAAGCTATTTGGTAAATCGCTGAAAGGTATTGTTATAATACGATTGTCTTCACGTGGTTGTGCGCCACTTATCGGTATAATAGCCGTGTGACCCGTGACGTTATAGTGCAATTATGTTGTGGGAGTTGCATTAGCGGTATGGATGTAATACCGCAAAGTGCTTCGGAAAACCGAAGTTGAACATACCGCGAAGCTTATTTCCGCAGGTGAACATTTACGGTTTGCTCGACTGAAAATTGAGGTGAATATCCATCGATCGCGAGTAGCGTAAAGTGCACTTTCACGGAAACCGTGCGACACCAAAAGGGTGCAACTGCTTGAGAAGAGAACGCGAAAAGTCACGGATAGTAGAAAATCCGGGGAATAAACCGCGTAGTTGATGAAATGATTGGTAAAAAAGGGGATGAGGATTTACTTGACGAATCCTTGTGAAATCTTTGATAGTTTTTAAATTTCAGCCGGTAATTCAACTCCTCGACTCTTGATTATCGTAGTTCTAAGGTGAAAATATACGCGTTGTAGATTCGAAAGAGAATAAGCGCAGCATTGAGTACAGCTGAAATTTGAGGGTGTAAGAAATGAAGTTAAAAGAAAAGAGAGACAGAATAGTGATAAACAGAGAGGAAACACTCGGGTAATTAAAAAGTTCCGTGCTTCAAGCCGTATCTTCTTTATTGGCGTGTAAAACCGTCGTCCTGATGCTACAAGTTGGCTTACGACGTTCGAAGAAGTCTGTACGTAACTAGGTATATATCACAGATCCTTATATGAGAGCAAGTCGAAAGGTAGAGAATACGAAAGAGAGGGAAAAGAGCAAAAAATAGGTGGGCGAGGCCGAGCCATATTTCGCGTTTTGTTCCGTTTGTTATCGCGCGTTTCTTCACGGTTCAGATTTTGTGCCGACACTTGAACAGCGGAACTGAGTCGGGATAACAAAGGATTCGGTTTGTTCCTGTGTCTGTGTGTGTGTGTGTGTGGGATCGAGTTGAACAGGAGTTAAGAGATGTGAGCTCGAGTAAGGCGAGCGTCAGAACGAAGTTCTGTGTTGTGCGAGCAATTAGCGATTTCATGATTTTCAGGAGCACTGATCCAGAAGCGCACCTACAATGTGTAATTCCTGTTCGGTACCGCTGCGCAACGCGAGGCGATTACTCGCCCACTTTCAGAGGCTTAACGAGCTCCGCGGCGGAAGCTGCAAGAGGGAAAAGAAAGCCGGACGCTCGGAATTGTGGTTAGCGGGTATTTTTTGAAAATTATTTTTCGAACGTTGCACCCGCCCATTTTTAATCTTTAAATGCTCTTACCCCGCGTGCCGGTTGATGTGTACCTTCGACATTATTACACTCGGGAAAGTGGAACACGTGCGGTCTCGACGATCATACCCGGGGAATGTTGTAGCCACGTTTACGGAAGGAAGTGGATGTTTTGCTCGCCGACATGTTCCGTTCACTGAATTCTAGCCTCCAGGCCCTGATACTACTCGATACTACGATGACTCTAAAACCGCTCGAACGCGCTGCGCTGCTCAATTCTAACGCGAACTAGAAACGTTTGTACGTGTTTGGGTTGAAAGTGGTCCGAGTTTCGGAGAAAGTATAGTGCCAGACACGATCTGTGCTTATTTTAATTTTACATCGACGATTTTATACGCAAGGAAGAACGAGGAAGAGAAAATAAAGAATGAGGAAATTTATTTCACCCTCGCGAGATGATTAGCTTACTAGATTCTATCGGGTTATTTACTCTTCCAAATTGCAAATCATTTCTGATTTTACAATCATTAAAAAATTGTATGGAATCGCTTGAATTGGTTTGAAACAACTTTGAAATCGTTTGAAACTTCTTCAAATCAGTTTGAAATTATTAAAAACAATTTTTAAATTGCTAGAAGCCATTTAAAATCGTTTAAAACTATTTGAGACTAGTTTAAAACCGTTTGAAAACGATTTTTAATTGTTCGCTTTATAATCGTTCAGCGTTTTGAAACCACTTGCAATCATTTGGAAGATTTTGGAATTAGTTCGAAGCCGTTTGAAATCACTTTGAAACTTTGTAAAATCGCGATTCACTTCATTTGTAAACGAACAACCTCTCGACTCGTTACTTATTGAGAAAGGAAATGATTGTGCTTAAACGAAACACTCTGAAAGATATTTTTTCATGGGCAATTTTCCACCTTTTCACCTTTAATCTTGATAAACGTACGGTGTAAGATATTCCCTATAGTTGAATAAAAATCGTTGAGCTTTTTGCATTCGATTAGACGAGAAAGAATCCCAGTATGCTTATTTCAAAACACTCTGCGGGGTAGTTCAGGATTCCGTTAAGGCGCGCTTTAGCCGAAACATTGTTGCAGAGTTGCAAGATTGACAAAGTGGGTTCAGGTATTTCTAGTTAGGACAGAAAAAGAACAGATGTTTTCTTCTCGTGCTTTCACAACACTCGCAACGAAGTCTCACAAAGGTTCTCCTAGTTCCAGACGTCTCTCCGATCCCCCATCCGTTGGTTATTCGATTCGTTCACGGAGCCGACTCCAGGGGAAGAAGATCGCTGGTGGTTAACGGTTCAAGTTTGCGGGTTTGGTGAAAAGGGAGCAAAGAGCCTCGGACTACGACTTGGAAATTACTACTTTGGCTAACAACTCGGAGTCAAGTCGATTCCCTGAGCTTCTACGGCCAGGAAGCTGTGCAAAAGTATAATCCAAGCGCCCGCAACGGGACGAGAACAGACTGGCAATTCGAATGTTGCGAAAATCGAAATCGCGCTCGGCGAATTCAGATTAAGGGAGTCTGCACAGCGCAGCGCCTCGAATCTAATAACGCGAAACAGTTCGATTCGAGCCGAGAATAGTTCCGGATCGGCTTTTATGGAAAACGCTCTCGCCTCGAAAAACCGGATTTCTTTTTTCACCGACTCGTCGTACCGGTTCATTCTCTGCTACCGTTTTCACGCTCCCTGCAGCCTCGTTCTGACGATTGCAGCGCGACGAAAGAGCGCCCGACATCAAAGCGGCAAAAGAACCCTTAAAAATAGTCAGGAATTTCCAGAGCTTTTAAAACCTCGTTGCATCGACGCGCGACTCTCTCTCTCTCTCTCTCTCTCTCCCTCTCCCCGTCACGGAGCTTCGCATTTCGGCCGGAGATATTTCGAATCTGTTCGGTATATCACCACCCTTCTGCCTGTGAAAATAGGGGAAAGTATTTCCTCGGGTTTCAGTTTGGTCCGTTAACACTCAGTCAACAATATTTATGGAACACCTCTGATCCAACGATCGTCAGTCACTCACCTAAACCTCTCTTTCCGCCGGACCGAAACCCAGTCATATTTTATTTCTATAAACCTCGTATCGTTTTCTCGTCCAGGAAACGGCCAAACATGGTGCTGATATCATTGCTTTAGCCAAGCTTTGGCGGCGAATGGATTCACGTACAAAATACCCGTCTATAAATCTAAGTATGCTGATTTTTCTTGCCGAACGTCTGAATATAATGCCTATCGAAAGAAATTTCTTACAATATTTTTCTCTCAAACAGAATTCAAAACGTGACAAGTCTTGCGAAAAATCTTGGGAACGACCTTTTGCGATTCCCATTGATAACAAGTTTTCAATCTTTACTCCGTCAAATGATGACAAATAAATTGTTTCTGATATTCTTGCAGTCAACATAGGTATTACGGTTCCTGAAACGGTTACATAATTAAGTAACTACCTTGTAGAAATTCGTTGATTCAACTGACATTCTGAAAGTACAAGCACTTTGAGGATTCTTTATTTACCTCTAAATTGCGATGTTTGAATTACCCGCCTCAGTTTATCCACCCCTTTAACACATTAAAGTAGAAAAAATTAATGTGCGGCTAATTAATAACGATAAGATGTGCAGAAATTTTGTTTTCACTCTTTTCTCGTTGAATAACGTAGACGTATTTGATATTCGCCCAACATCTCCGAAATAAATATATTACATACGAATTCAATGGAATAGACACAAACGCATTTGCAGATGTGGGTAAATAGCCTGTAGCACGGCAGAGGCGAGTTTATCTGCAGAGACAGACGTACGGTATAATATTCGAGGAAGTTACGTCGTCGGGCCGAATGAAAATGGCAGTAAAAATTTCTATCGCATATTTGGCAGGCTTCCCGTTTCGCGTTTCGTACTCTGGTATTCGTCGCTGGTCCGAATCTCGGGGTCGAGTTGGTAGAATTTTTGAGGTAGAAGACTGAAAAAGGAGTTTGAATATTTCTTCGTCCGTTTAAAATTGCCCTAGCACGGTTGTCCGGATAAAAAGCTGTTCCATTTCTTGCCTCTGGACTCGTGTTTGGAGAACGCCATTTGCATACCCGCTGTAAGCTGCTGTACGCGTGTAGCGGCTGGTTCTACCCCTCAAGGATAAATTAGTTTACTTCTACCCGTTCCTATTTACTCGAGATATCCAAGCCTGCCATAACCTATAAGTCGTTTAGCTTTTTCCCCGACTAGATTGCGCTAGCTTTTTCCTCCCGGCAGAAGGGAGGAGAAGAAAAACAGGAAGAATCTGGCTAATTCGTGCGGCAAAACCCCGAAGAAATTACCCCAAAATACACACAATCCAACTTGACCTTCAACTCGTGAGTAAACCTACAACCTCTCTATTCATCATTCGTTTATTTCATTACCCGCAAATCCCGTTTAGATTTTCCGCGCGAGCTTTCTTTCTCATTCTGTATTTTCGAAGCCTGATCTGAACTTTTCCCGATTTCTTGTCTAATTTTTCATCGTCTATGCACTTCGCAGCGTTCTTCTTTTCTTCGCGTGATTCTTTTGGCCGTTTCAACGAAAGGCATTGAATTACTGGGAAAATATTTACGTGACCGTGGTGAGAAGAGAAGAGTAAAATGAAAAAATGACAGTGCTGCTTCGGAGAAAGGAAAAGAGAAAATATTCTTCATGAGTATAATTCACATCGACCACTTTGGCACGTATTCGTGACGTGACTCCGGTTCTGCGTTGCGATTCAACCCTCGATATTTTGGCCCAGGTATATTCCTCCTCCTCCTCCTCCTCCCTCTCTTTCTCTCTCTGTCTCCGTCTTTCCCTTTTTTTTCTGCCTTCTAATATACTTTCTTTTGGAAAATTCCCTGTGCGAGAGCGCTGCCGCGTTCGAGAAAGGAATTTTAAGATTCAATTGAGCCGAGTTGATCCCGACGCACCAGCCGTTCTTATTCTCATACTTGCAGGAGCTTTCCTGAACGATGAAACGAAAGCGTCGTGTTAGCCTTCTGCGGCAGCAAATCACTTAGCCGTCCTCTTTGCCGAGCGAATTTGAATAAAAAAAAATAAAAAATAAAAAAAAAAACACTGGCTGCAGCAACTCATGCACGAAATTTGGCTGACCAATGAAATGCCGATCTAATTTTCTTGCCTCACATATTACGCTGCGATTCTCTTTCACAAAAACTTTAGTATCCAATGGCGAGTCTGATGCAAGGAATTGCCGTCGTTCAACGTTCCAAATGATGTTGCGCATTTCAATTGGCTTTTCGAAAGCGAGCTTTGATTGTTTGAAAAGAAAATTAATTTGTATCGATCGAACTTTGATGAAAATCGTGATCAGTCAAAATTAGTCTTGAATTTGAAATTCTGGGTACAATAATTATGCTGTGGAGTGTTTCTTGTATCATTTAAACTCCCCGAGGTGTCAATTTGTAAAATTCAAGAAATAAAGACGCTGTCTTCGGTAAACAACCGATAAGATCCTGATGGATAATGGAGGTAAACGAAGACGGACGAGCATAACTAAATTAAGCTGCATCTTCTTAAAAGGTTTTCCCCGATATTTTAATCAGAATGAGACACTTCGCCGGAATGGAACCGATGTCAAAGAGTCGTCAAACCCACGGCAGGATGTAACGCCTGGTATAATCCCGGGTGAAACATGCCGTTCGCTTTTCTAGACACATAAAACGTCCCTCCAGTGCTTAATCTCGCACTCCAGTACCGGAAGCTCTCCAAGCTCCCGTCCAACTCCGCGTAGGGACAGAATCCCCGTCCTTTCAGGACCTCCCGCTGCACTTTGTGTGCAGAGGAATGAAGGCCGATCGGTTCCGCGGGGATTCTAATCCAGCTGCAGTGTCAATTTTGTTTTTCTTTGCCCGATAATTCCCGCAAAGCGCCGTTCAATTGCAGAGACCCTTGATCAGAGATCGAAACGTCGACCCTAGGATGAAATCAACCTCATAATGCATGAGATTCGTCCGTGTTTTCCCCATTTTCGCGAGCATTAACTCTCGAATTTCCTTGCCGAGCTTGAGAACGCGGCTCGAGGGTTGCCGAATATTACCCTTGCGGCCCATTCGCAGACCAGAATGCACCGCGAGACGCGTTTCGATCCGATCAATTATTCAGCGAAAAGTTTCCCGTGTCTCTTCGATATTCCCAATCGCTCGCAGAGCCCCGATTAAAAGTCGAAATTCTGCTTGGCTTCGGTTCTGCATTGCACCTTTTTAGGGAACCCGGGTATTCTGATTTGATCCAATTGCAACTCGAAGCTGCCGAAAGTTTCATTTTCTGTTCTATTCTGCCCATCAAAACAAGCCGCGCTTGTGATTTTTTATAAAATCTTATCTCAATTTGTTCTTCAGCTGTTATGAATTGTAAACAAATTCAATGATTCAACTTTTCAAATGGATATTATATAAGTCAAAATTAACGAACAAATGGATATCGAAACGGTAAAAACATGTCGTTTTCCCATTTTAAATCATTTTTATGAGAAACATTGTGGAAAAAATTATATTATATCTCTGCAAAATCACCAACTTTTGTTAGAATTGTACCCAAAAATATATATATTTTCCGCCACGATGGTCGCGTTTTATTCGTTAGTGAAAAATGTTCTGAAAATTGTTACTTTTCTCACGAATATCCGTGAAGCAAAACAGATTTTGACATTTTCGGTATATCTTCTCGATTTCCACTAATATTCATTTAAAAAATAAAATAAAGTAATTTTTTGAAAATCCACAATCGAAAAACGAATTCAGATGAAAATCTTACACGAATGAACGATGAATGCTGATCATTTGGACGTACAGATAATGAAACAAAGAAACACGCGGCGATTGAAAAATTTGTCCTCAAAATCATTTCCGATTTTACAAAAAAAACGGCATCTTCGTATCTGAGGTAAATAATAATCGAGGTTTAAATTCTATTGCAGAATCTCATTTCCGGATAACGTTTCCACTTCGACAATTAACATTCAAGGAAACTTGAAGTTGCCCACGTAATTTTGTAATCATCCGGAGCATCTCAGATCTCACAATAATTCTCGCATGAATATCCGTCGTAAAATATATCCGATTGAATAAAAAGCAGACGTTAAGGCCTTCATTCAATGTCCGTGATCCTTTCTGAAAGAAAATGGGTTGATCGATATTACGTTCGGATTTCCAAGTAGCAAATTTCCTTTTTTTTTCTATCTCTCTCTCCCTCTCTCTTCATCTCGCCAATATCATAACACCGGTACCATCGAGTGAGAAAAAATTCTTTGCTACCGCTGAACACATCGAGCAGCGTATAACGTGCACGGTAATTTTCATATCTCGTGATTTTTTACCATTTTTCTTAACAAAGTATGATAAATTGCTAACTAATGGTAGTGATGGGCGTCGCTGCCCGCAGTTGATAGTGATCCGCGGCCTGCCCTTTACACAGCCCCCCCCCCCCCCCCCCCCTCCCCCGCCATCCCTTTCTCCCGGCGAAAATACACCTGCTGCCGGTTTCGTATTTTGCATAAAATGGCGTGATGTTGTCCAGATATCGATCTACTCGACCAGGAATATCGGGCTAAGATAATTATTATCCTACGTGTTCGAGATAAAACATTGTGATTTTGAATCCTCGGCAAAATTTTACATTTCATATATATGTATATTTAGGTAGTGTAAAATGCATACGCAATACACATGCATGATTCTTTTCGTATTTCAGGGGTCAAATATGTCCCAGTCCAAGAGTTTATTTACCCTTAACAAACGTAGGTGTACTTGAATATATGGCGAAATAAATGTTTCGTTATTATTATCAGATTTTAGTCGAGTCAAATACGATTAATAACGAAACATTTATCATTTCGCCATATCCAAATATACCTACGTTTGTTAGTAGTGAATAAACTATTTTCTCACAATCAGTAATCTACCCGGATGCCGATTTTTGCTTCGATTTGAGCGTGGCTTTAATGTTTTTACAGAATCATCGCAGCATCCTTTTCAATAACCGTTGAAAATCTCTGGCGTTGAAAACGAGAAAAAAAATTTCACCAATTGAACAAATAGGTACAATATTGGCGACAGTTAGTTTGGAAAATTCGAACATTCCGATCGAACGCTTTCTCTCGTTACAAGATCACTCAAGATTCCGGAAAAAAATCAATTAATTTCCAAAGAGCACATAACTGATGGTTGAGTTTCTTTTTTTCAGCATAATTTACTGTCGATATTATTATCCATGGTTGAAATTGATATGGAAAAAACGATTACTGGCCAATTTCACTTGTCTAATATTTTCAACTGGTATTCGAAACCCTTAATTCACTCGTTTTTCATTGGTTTTCAAAAGTCTGATCAAAGTCTGTGCTGGACGGCTCGTTTAGAGGGGCAATTTTTAATCCGAGGTTGAATGTAATCCCGTATAAAATAAAGCGGGAAAGCTTGCGTTGTTCGTATACACATATACATTGCTGGTATATGTTCAACCCAGCGGCACATACATTAGTCGCGATTTCAATTAATAAAACCCCTTTCCGGATTCGTTCCCCCTTTCGAGTCGCACATATTCACAGAGAGAGAGAGAGAGAGAGAGAGATTGTCACGAGGCCGGCTTTATATTATATCATAATAACAGGGGGTGGCTGGATACAAGCAAGTACATATTTGTAGGTATAATACACATGCGTACAATGTTCATCGTACATAACGGTTAGGCGAACAAAATTATACGGCTGAACGAACGTGAGGTGAATAATAATTGCGGTCGGTTAAGCGATTTGCTAACCATTTTGACAAAGTGATAAACCGGCAACACTGCACGGGGTCGGTTAATCTTGATACGCGGTTATAATATGGTTAAAGATCCCGCGGCTCGGATCAGATACGTAATCGCTCTGAATCCTTCAAGAGCCGACTATTACGAGGCCCTGAATTCTCTCTCCCCGTCGCGTTCTTGCCCTTGTCGCCTTTCGCATCAAATCTAAGCCGGCATAATATATCTGGGCGACAAATTTCAGGGTCCTAGGAATGCCGGTTTCCTTATCGCGCCGCAACCGGTCATCGTACCCCATCGAAAAGCCCGCGATATAATAAACACGAGGCAAAAAAGCAGTTGACGATAAGAGTGAAAAAATATGTGCAATAATTCGTAACTACTAGACCGTTTAAAATTGGGGCGTACATTTTTCTTCTCTGGAAAAGGTCTGATAGTTTTCACAGTGTAACAAAAGTAGAAATAAAAAACAAAAAGTTCTTCAGAAAATTAGGATTCTCACATCAACGATTAAAATATACATAGTTATTCGAATTTCTACGCGGGTGTTTGAAGAATAATTGTTAAATTGAGTTTAAAACTGACCGTAGCTTTTTGTCACATTCGAACAATCAGAAAATTTTTGTACCGTCGTTCATAATGACGAATTGAAGCTGAGCTTCCGGGTTTTACTAAGGAAAAATGTGTTATTATTTACCTTAAAATGAAACCATTATCCAATTATGAATTAGTACTACATCATTATTATATTTCGTAAAAATTGCGCGGTTATATCTAAAACTAACCCTCACAGTCCTTGTTCCGAAGAAAAGAAAAAAACAAACTTGCCCAAATCTGAATCGTATTTCCATGCGAATCGTTATATTGACTGGAAAATACATCGAAACGGCCTGTAAATTGACGCTGTAAAACCGAGATAAGTGACGGCAGTAAAAAATTGTTAGAAATCATTGTATTTCTACCGGGAAATTGGCTGCGGTCTGTATTATACACCGTGTGTAGGAACGAGAGTTAATTAGACTTGATTGCGGGTCTGTTTTGAGACACGAAGTTAGACCGCAGCTCACCAACAATAAGTCACGAAAATGCTAAACAGCGTCTCTTCCTTTTCATGCAGACGTTCTTCCATTGATCACTGTGAAGTAAAGAAAAAAAAAAGCTCGCTTCGCTTGTATGCAGATATGATATAGCGTGTAACGATTTTCATCCAGTTGCGTACTTTTCTCTATCTCAGTTTTGTCTTTCCTCGGCAAGTCCTTCCTCTAATTTCGTGTGAAATCCCGTTTTAAGAAATGGTTTTATTTACAACAACGGGGTAAAATTGCCGATGCCGTATGTCTTTTCCGTTTTCCGATATTTTCACCTACCGTATAACCGTTCTCGACGGTTTAAGAGTGTCTTTCACTTTAACGAGAATATATATATATAGGAAACAAGACAGGGGTTAAGAATAAACGGTATTATACAGCAGATACTTGAGCAGAAAGCGACCCACTCAATTCCTTGACCTTTAACAGATGTGGAGTCAAGACTATAAGTTAATAGCCCGTTGTGTGCTTTGTACTCATAGGTATGTATATATAATACATATTACGCCCGAGTGAAGCAGCGACGGAACTCGAATCGACTGTCTTACTCATACAGTCGCTGCTACTGTACGCGTTAAATATGAAAACGAATTTACGCGTTCTTTGTAAGTTGGTAAAAAGATCGATCCCTATTTTAGTTTTTGTTTTGTTTAGATAACCTCGAATACGCTTCAACATTTCTCCGATTCTCTACCACGGGTCGTCAAGTTTTGTTCTCGGTAAATTTTTGCCCAACTTAAGGAAAGGCGCGCACGGAATTTGTAAAACACTTGAAGAAAGAAACAAATAAAAATATATTCCGATGATTTGACTTTAAGTCCGGGATTAGATATTCGTTTCCGACAGGTGAAATTGCAAAACTTTTACAAACCGACGGCGGGCCAACGTTCTTTCTTTTCCTTTTATACCCATCCGATATAATTTATTACCGACCGGTTTTCAAGCGCTTCAATTTTTAAACATTCAATTCTTAAGTATTCAATACTGCGACAGACTGGTGTTTAATTTTTCCCTTCGATTTGGATTACGTGAACTACACAATATACATACATACATATATATGTATATATATACATATATGTATATATATGTAACCAGCGTAACACTGCAGCAGGATCGCATGAATGTCATACATTATATTATACAGGGATAAATTGGCTCATTAGGACGCGAAGTTTCTCCAGATCTCGAGCCGCGAGGGCAGGGCTGTAAACTATAACAATAATATTCCGGTAATAATTTCAGTCTCGACTAGTATTCCCTGCAGTTCGCTTCATTCAAAAAGCCCTGTACCTCTGTGGAGCAAACTTGGGCGATGTAGTTAAGCTCAAGTTATCGTCGGAAATCGAGAAAGAGATTTTCATTTAGTGCAGCTAGGAACGATGTCTGCTCCGCGGAAAGTGTCAAATAATTCGTGAGAATTTAACAACCACTACAGAATTTTATACACACTGCTAAGCCTGCATAAAGCGACGTACAAGATTTTCACAATTTTCCTACTGTATATATCCGAAGCTCCTGAACCTTGGAAACCGCGTCGTTTCATTCTGAAAATATTTCGTAAAATTGTGGTGAGATTTTTACACCGAAGGAATAATAATACGGTGGTGTCGAATTGCGAAATACGTTCTGAATTTTACAGTGAAGACGGAACGGCGATCGTGTTTTTAATATGTCGTCGAAACGACGACGGTTACACATGTATGCGAAAGGTATAATAAACGTTGGCGTATATGAAATTACGTTTTTTATATATTTACATACATGTATACGTATATACACGCGTGTGTAAAATTGAACGACGGATTGTCAGATATTCGATTATACGATGGTTTAATTGGATTTGACGCCTCTGTGTCTCTCAGCTCGAGGATGGATGTTTCAGCCGCTACAAATTCGCGAGGTTTGAAAGGCTACCCGACGTATTCCCCGGAGTTTCTTCCGTCCCGTTTCCACAATTATGCGAAACTAAAATCTGTCCGGCATAGTTCGTCACGCGTAAAGCCCCTCGTTCATTTTACAAGCGAGCTAATTCGTCCGGGTGAACAGACTGAATTTATGCGCAAAGCCCACACGTGGGAAATTGGAATTTCAAACTTATCATACAAGACGGAGACTCTCTCCGTTCTACGTGAAAAAAGTACAGATGTCGGTGAATGCCGCGACCAGATCCACGATACGTGTGAAAAATAAAGACAACGCGGCGAACACTCTCCGTAACTTTCTCCTTTGATAAGTTTCCGTCTTTTCAATTTAAGAGCCTCGCAATTGATACTTTTCACAGAATTTTGTTTCCTCAGTTTTCGACAATATGTTAGATTAGGTTAGGTTTCAATAAGGAAAAAAAAATTTATATATATTGTATTTAATATTATTGAACTTTTGATTGCAAAGTAATTAAAAAATTAAATCAACGAGGTACGAAATAAAGCTACTTTTCAAAATTTTTTCCCGATTTTATCTGCACAAGGTTAACGATCGGATAATTTTTTTTTCAATTAGTGCGCAGTCGCGCTATTATATTGAAAAGTTGAGAAAATAACGCCAACCTTTTCGTTAATCAGGCAACTTAGATCTTCAATGATCTACACAATAGGGAATATCTTGACTGAGGAATGTAAAAATTCTGTAAAGAAGGATAAGAATTCGCGTTTGGAATATAAAAATGCCTCGAGCTGCGTGAGGCGAATCGTCTTTTGCCGTTTCTCAAAAGACCCTGGGTTAGGATGATAAAGGGATGGGTTAATTAATTTAGCCGATAAAAACGCAAGTGCGGGTTACGTTATTCGCATTTATATCGCATAACCCGCGTTAAAGGAGGACCGCGAGCTTTTATAACCAAAGAATGTAAATTAGCGTTTTCAAAGGTTTGTTTGGTGGTTCATTTAAGCGATCCCTAACGACGAAATCAAATTTCCCGGGCTTGGCGAGCCGGCTGATTTTACCCTTTACCCCCGAAACTGCAAGGGATGATTAACGGGGCGCAGGATACAAAGTCGAGCCGAAAGAATCTTTTCCACCGTGAAATTCGATGCTGCCGTCAGGGTTGTAAAACCGATTATTTTCGACCTGGTTAACTACCATTCTTAACCGCAAAATAATATCCCCATCATCTTTACGGCTTTGCTTCTGACAGAGAAAGAGACCCTGCAAACGATAGCCATGAAACCTTCGGCTTGCCGGGATTCGCCGAAGGGCAAAGATCACATCTGCAGTCCTTATCTCTATGCCTCTGCGTTTTATTTCCTCCGCTTTTTAGAAAATCTCCTCATTGTCTTTGCGCCATGCGTTGGGTCCATATATCTTGAGCTTTCAATAATCTTCTCAATATTCCAACTCCCCGCGAAAATCGTTATCAAATATAGAATCAAATCGTGGAATCGAAAGAGCCTGAATTTTGCTCTCCGTAATTATTATACAATACATCGTTCAAACGTAATTGCAATTTCGCGGATAACGATACAATTTCGCGTATCTACAACCCCCCTGAAACCTCCTCCGTATTATATTATCGTGAGGGTGTCGTTTTACACGGAAACGAGCATCGATACCGAATGACAAATTACCGGCCAGAAATCGAACGCGGGTGGTAAACCAAAGTTTGTGTGGGTTCGTGTGATTGTACGAAGCGATACTTTAATACTCGATATAAATTCAGAGTGAACAGCGCGTGAGGGTAAAAGCGAAGGCGATGTAATACAAAGCTCGAATTTCAGTTGATTCCGGACTCCTGACGAAATTTACAAAGACGACACCCTCTTGATGCTTTTCTTACAAGCGCGAGTGATCCGATCATCTTACTCCGTATTTTCGTCGGTTTGATTACACGCACGGGAAAATGCAAAGGACTTTATCCCCGGGTTTGCATTAAATTATCACGCTTCGAAGCTCGGGACTGCTTTTCGCCTTTCGCGTCCTCGCTAAATTTATAATTCGTTCACGTAAGAGGCCCGGAATCGAGTTAATTCCTCGTCTTAGCCGATATCTCGCGGAGTTTTCCTCTGGCGGTGTAATTCGAGAAAATATATCGCAACAGGATATTCAAGGTTTTTATTTTATTAAAGTGAGAATTGAAATTGAAAAACCCACACGGCAGTGTGTGGCGCGTATTGGGCGCTAGTAGAAATTAATCTACACATAAAATTAAGAAAGTTATTCAGAGCCGCCGTAACTAATTTTTTATTGCCACTTAAAAAGTATTTATCGCTTGGCAAAGCGCGCACGCTATTCACATACGCGGCTTGAAAATCGAAATTTCATTACAAAACGAGAATACATATTATACGGATTAACCGATCCCAGGAACGAGTGTTTCATTTATACGAACGACGTCGAAGGGTTAACCTTTATTTTTCGCATTCCATTCCCTTTGACTCATTTATTTTCATCAATGTTCAATTTTTTCCTCTCTGTTTCTCCGTAATCACAGCTCGATACTTCAGACTAAAACTTTCAATCCTTTTCACGTTGCATAAATAAAGCTTCGTAAATTTCACGAAATTCCGTTCATCGGTTTATCGCTAACGGCGAAAAATAAGGTTCAGCCGACACGGTCTGTGAAAAATTATTGCCAATGATGTTAATAATGATGAGTCGCGGATGACCGGCGCGGGTGATTTAACTTGCTGATTTTGAAACACACGAGCTTACATACTTCACGTCTGTATATCCGCAGCGCGTAGGCGTGGATCATAATACGCTTCTGTTATCGTTCGTATCACTTATACGATTTACATAATGCATTGTTTACCATAAATCTACCGTGGCAAAGGGGCTGAGGCGGAGTGAGATTGGCAAATGGGAATGGGCAACTGCACCGCGTATGCTGCTCCAAGTTTATGGGGATATGCATCCGTGTATAACTTGCCATTCCGCGCCTCGCCTCCTGGAGTCCATAGATTTCGGTGTATTCAGGGATCGGATCTAGATCACTCCGCGATCGAGCTTCTGGATATTGGGAGCGAAAATCGAACGGTGAGAAATAAGAATCAGGTGTTTTCAAATCGAAAACTCCATCCGTGAAGTCCGACGCATTTTTTTCTTATTCACATTTTTGCCACAATTCATAAATATAATTTTCTTAGATTTCCTTAGTTTTTCCGTAATCCATGATGTTAAATTTTGTAAATACGCAGGTTTTTCGGATAATCGGGCTACGTGAAACCTTTTGGCTGATTAATTCATCGTAATTATATATCGACATCATTTCACCGTTGAATAGCTGTGGCATTTTGGGGAAAAAGCGAAAGGGAAAAATTCATTATAGTATTTTTATCTTCCGTTTCTCCAAGGGTTAAAATTTTCCAACCCCTTATATTCTTAGGCACGTAACAGCGTGTACTTTGGCTCGGTAATTGGCATGACTTCTTGTTATTTCATCGCGTCGTGGGCCGGTTCGGTAAATCAGCTATTTCATACGGCAAATACCTTCCTGCAGAGCGATTTTCAAGGTTTGTTATTTTCTCGGGTAGGGTAGGAGGAAAAAAATTAGGTTGTAAAGCCAGCAGCTTTCCCTTATGAAAAATTATTTATCTTAGTTAACCGATGGATAAAAATATGTAAGAATGAAAGATAATCATTTAGAAACGGCGTGCGAGCGGTTGAATATGAGGACAGAAGGTCTAGTCAACGGTATGAGAATGCATTTAAGTGTTTCAAAACAAAGCAGAAAGACGCAGCTTTTTTAAACCTTCAATTCACGCCAGGACGCTCGGCGTTCAACCTTTTTATTTATTAAACTACTTTTTTGGTAACAACTGCCAAGTTTTTTGGTTTCACATCGCCCCCGAAATATTCCAAGTTTAAAAAAATATAAAATTCATTTGTTTATTTATTGCAAGAATAGCACAATGTGTAAAAAAATGGTCGAAATTCGTACTTGGCCACAAAAACAAACATTTTCTGTTAATCTGCCAAGAAACATCGAATGCCAATTTTTACACAAACTTAATACATGCCAAAAAATGATACAGATTTTGTCAAAATTCTTCTTCTTGCTGCCTTTGTTTGTCCAACATGATAGATCCACCATTTTGAATTTTGAAATTCCAAGTTCAGATTCGTAACCAGCGACACCAAAAGCCCTTATTTGAAAAATCTCGAGTAATTCGTGTGTAAGGAAAAACGTATGCATGAAAAAGTTAAAAAGTCAGCAATTATGCAAAAATCACTCGTATAACACGAGAACCATTAGCCCCATGAACTTGAAAACATTTACTGCATTCTCTTTCGTAAAATGACCCTATAATTCGGAACAATAATTGAGTCCCAACTTACATGCCTCGCTACAAAGTTTTCTACATTCGCACAATAACCTCAACGATCAATAAGATTTTATTTAATAATATTGGGACCACGAATGAACTGGATGAATATTCGTGCACGTTTGTCAAAACTTAGTATTTTACAAGTACAATATCGCAGCTTTGGTAATAAATTTTGCAGCGTGGTAAAGTAGAGCTAAAAAGAGCGAATCGCGTCACTTATTATTACCGCGAGATTTAAGTATCAGGTCTTCTGGCTGTCCGGTTTTTTGAGTAATCAAGAAAGTTCGGGCAACACTTTGGCACTCGCGCAAGAGTTAGTTGTCTCCTTGAATTGGGGCGCTAGGTTTCTCTCCGCAGGATTTACCAGCCCGCAAACAACTCGGACAAATTGGCGGGGTTGGTAGAAAACTTGTTTCAAAACTAAAACTAAAAGTCGATCTTAACCCGACTGCAGAGGGTACTTCGTGAAGTCTGCGGTCGCGTGGTGAATTTTTTTCATTCTTTCTTTTCACCCTTTTTTTTCACCTTTTTATTCCTCCCTTGCCGTTTGGCCTGCTTTTTCGTGGTTCGACGTCTCGAGGCGGCGCAAAATTATTAATTTAAACATTGTTTTCAAGCGGTTCTACGCATACATACGCATATACGTATTCAAGGGAATTTCAGACTGTCTCGATCTGGCCACGACGATTTCCATTTTTCATTTTACTTTCCTCTTATTTATGGTAAGAATTTTGTGGCATTCGAAGTAACCCTGTTTCGGAAAAGATATAGATTCAACAAAAAAATCAATTTTCCAGTAATCGATCGGTTAGCAAAATCACTACTGGTCGTAATAAATTTTGATGAAATTTACATCGCGAATTCTTCGTTACAAAGAGCAGGAATACAGACCCCGGGGCAAATGATGAGCGTGCATTTAGCTAGAGATATATGTTGCGAGAAAATTGATTGAAAATAATAAATTCGAATGAAACCCGAAGGAGGAACAAAAAAAGAAGCAGGAATAAATCATCTATCCGGAGTTGAACACGGACCGCGAAATTTTCCCACTGAAGATCCGTTTTCTTCTATCGACCTTTGTTTCCTGTTCAATTTTTTAAAACGATTTTGTTTAATCGTAATCGAATGATTTGCCGCATATATGTCCCAAACTAAGTGCTCATATTTGCTCTACACTCGGAGTGTTTTTTTTTTTTTTTTTAATTGATTCATTCATTTTTTTTTACAAAGTATTTAGCGCGTGAATTTGATAAAAATCGAGTTCGTCTGCAGAGACTTCGCCTATCGGGAAATTACTAAGAGAGTAACATTTGCATAGACAAAAGCTCAAAATGTCCTACGAACAAGAGTGGAGTTCAATAAATGGCGTTGTTAAATTTGGCAAACACCATGGACATGGTGAAAGAAAACAAGGAGTGATCGATATTGCGCGATTAAGATTCGGTTATATAATACACGAGTACAGCGTGATTCTCTTTACGGTTGAAAAGAAATTATTTTAACGACCCAATTATTTCATCGGTGAACGTTAAACGTCGCGAACCGGGGCAGCACTAAGGTGAGGAACGAAAACGATAAATTTATCGAACCTCGTCCCGGCGTCCAACCATCCGAGATGCATTACTCGTCGGAGGCTGCAGCAGCTCCGAGCGAATTCAGGTTCCGCAAGCTCCGAGATAAATCTGGCCGGTCAGAATTCCGGAATTCTGGAACCCCGGATTGAACGCGAGCGAACAAACAGACACGGAAACTCGCCCTTCCAAATTTTCACCCCCCCTGATATTCCGGTTATGGTCTGGAACTGCCAACGATTCGTTGCTGGCACATCCGTTTGCTAAATGATGGACCGCACTCGGAGGAAAAATTCTCGACGTAATCAAGCCACGGCCCTCTTTTCCCCCTCGTTTTGCCCCGGGACTGCTTCCAGCGAGAGAACATTAGCAAATTATTTTCGCATATAACGCGAGGGTTGTTTATTTGAAGTAAACGCGCCGCGCGTGCTTTCCGAACACGAGTGTACCTGG
The DNA here is from genome assembly GCF_021155775.2 of Neodiprion pinetum. Taxonomy (NCBI): domain Eukaryota; kingdom Metazoa; phylum Arthropoda; class Insecta; order Hymenoptera; family Diprionidae; genus Neodiprion; species Neodiprion pinetum. The sequence goes on from NC_060234.1 coordinate 39,461,022, forward strand.
ATTTTTTCACGTTACTTTTTTATTTCAATTATAAGCACAATTTCATCATTCGGTATATCGTAAAACGTGCAACGAGCTCTGCGGAAATCTGCAACCCTTTGAAAATGCGGTTTGAATAGTTTGCTTTATACTTTGCGCGGTTTTCCATATTCTCCTTGATCATTCGCTATTCGGTTACTATTTTCCAACGTCGCCGCGCCAGGTAAAATTTATGGAGATATTTTTCGATCCTTTTCAATTTCACATGCGAAACTGTTTTGCACGTACAAAATAACTTGGCACTGCAACAATTTATCGATCCCACGAACTTACCTGTGCGAACACTTGTCGTGTCTGAATGTTTTTTTTTTTTTTTATTTATTTATTCCCCCCCCCCCCCCCCCCCCCCCCCCAACCACCTGGTGAGTCGGTAGAAAAAGAAAATTAATTTATGATTACAAAGCTTTTCTCTCCGAGATTCAGTCGCCTCGGGCTTGAATCTGCGCGAAATTCTTCCGTACGTACTTACGAGTTGTAATTACAATATGTAACACGGTACAGTTTGACATTAACGTGAAATTGACGTGACAGCAGCACGCGTTGTTCGGCCCCTGGCAATACAGGCACATTGAATTAACGAAAAACGAAAGAATAAAAGAATAAAAAATGAAATGGAAATCAAACAGAGGAAATATATATCCCTCATTTGCAATCTGCGTATCACGCTGGTAACTCGACCTCCGTGCGTAATGCGCGTATTGTATAATAAATATGTTCACGTGCACCTGGGATATAACGTATATAGCATGGTAGAAAAAACTGTCGGTAGATCATTTTTCGAAAAAAATTAACTCAAAATTCAGATCGGCGTCTGAATTAACAGGTGAAGTTTATTAGCCGCGTTGAAATTCAGATTTTCTTTCTTTATTTTTTACTATTCTTGTTTTCTTTTTTTTTTTTCTTTTTTCATTCTGTGTACAAATGAAATAAGTATAAATCCAGCAATTGATATGATTTTTATGATGAAGTAAATGTACGTTCACCGTAAAGCCTTTTATGGTGACTTTGTGTCATTATATTTACGAGGCAAGTTAAGGAAAACACAAAATAAATTACTTAAAGCAGTTTACAATGAGGAAAAATTCAGCGGTGCTGTTTGTTTCGTTTTTTTTTTTTTTGTAGAGCGGCGCGGTAAAAATTAAACACGCACGTACGCACTTCAGACGAAACAACTATAAACCCTCTGAAGCAAATGATTCTGCCGGAACTTGAAAGTTACGACGCAATATAATTTTCAACTTATATAATATCCTGCGCTGGTTTTAGTTCAAGTTGGCTTACGCCAGTTTTTATCATTTGCCGTACGGATGGAAAACAGAACTTTTTATAACCGTTAGTAATTGTTAAGCAAGACTTGATTTATCATCGAAGAATTCCGATTCCCGTTCCCTGTTCTTTTTTCTGTGAATTTTCGAAGAAAACGTGTTTTTTTTTTTCTTTTTATCCAAAAGAAAGAAGAAAATTAATCAGACATCGACGTGCGAATTTCTACCGCTAGATTCACAACTGCAAGTTAAAATTTTTTATTCATCTGTCGACTCGCGTACCAACGGAATGAGAAATTGCATAAATATTCTTCCAAATCGCGTGGGTAGAAATTATAATCGCATCGCCGCAGAGAAAATCCACTTCCATATCAATCGAGCGACATGTACTGCGTGTTTTTTAGGTAAACAGAACGCGGGATCCGCGCCTTGCATGCATTATGGAAATGTAAAAATGATCAATTCGTATTGGGAAGCGTGCCGGAAGAAAAATTGCATATCCGGGACTGGCATATTGTTCGATAAAATTCATATTTCATCCTCATGAACAACACGGGGGAGTGAGTAAAAAACAGATGAAGTATAAATCAAACGAAATGGGAACGGAAATAAAAATAAAAAGGAAATAAATAAATAAATAAATAAATAAAACAAAAATCGGAGGCTTGCGCCAACCGCTCCACAACTGCATCGCAGGGTGCGTGTTTCACATACTTGTAATGCATGTGTAACAGCCTATGTGCGCAATGTATTATACATATTCGGTAGATTTTTGATATCGCTGCAGGTTGCATGAAGTGCAGGTTCGATATATAACGTTTTTAATTCAATGCAAAATGCATAACCAATATACTTCGCACATTCGTGTCCGCGCCGTTATAACCCCGTACTGCATGTCACTAAACGTCACATGTAAAGTGCATTAGGGAAATTAGGAACGCTTCGGGCATGCTGCAGGCTGGAGCGCTGTTCTATTTACATATATGTCAAGGAATATATTGAGCTGTTCTGTTTTCTCCTCCCTATTTTTCAACCCCCGTTTTATGCGACGTATATATATATACAGGCATGAAATAAAATGTCGACGAAACACCGACGAAACGGACAAACATTTTTCAGGCGAATTAGGCTTTTGTAAAGGCTAATGGATTTACGTTTCGTTTTCAAACTTGTCATCTTATTTCCCATCAATTTACGAAGTCTCGACGTGTGATTCAAAATTACTCAAACTTGCGGTTGTCATTTTTCAAAAAGCAAAACAGAAAAAGAAACAAAAATTGATGTCAAATCGATTACAAATACATTTCAGTATCGGATGAAATTTTATTTAAAGAATCGTATGAAATTTTATTTAAAGAATCGTATGTTGCACGAAAAAAATCTGGAAACATGGGTAGAATGTTGTGAGATAAAAGAAGAAAAAAAAATTGTCCAAGTTTTTCGATGAGCTTTATTCTCGCATAATTGGAAAAGTATACGGGATATACACTTGAAGCGGCGGCGTGGGATAAAATGTATAAATATACCGGGATATCCGTGAGTTTTGCGAAATCCATCCCCTAAGCCTTTTTACGATCATGCAACGTAGAAGCCGCGGGGATCTAAGCTGTACGGCTGATTAAAGTCTCACGTATTTATACGAGCGGCGTGTTATTTGCGATAAAACACTTGTTGTACAAAAGTACATCAGGTTATACAGAAAATGTAAATTTCCGCAATCGAGAGCTTTGTATAACATCGGTCGTAATTCGTTGCGCCGTTTTTCGTGATAGACGTGGTAAAAAAAGGATGGGGTTATTTTATTCCAACTTCCGGTTCCGTTTTCATTCTACCCCCATTTTTTCCAACTTTCATCCTGCTCTTTTTTTTGTACAGGTCGGCAGATTCAACTGTAGATGACCTAGGGAAATAGAAACGAAATGAACTTTTTTTTGATCGCGTGTGAAATATAAAATTTTTCAACCTCGGTTACGAAATCCTGCCGCAGGTGGGTATAATAAATTTTTCCAAATGGCAAATTGATTGTGTCAGAATTTGCGGCAGGAGCCCCAAAGGTGTATAATGTTTCAACAATTACTGATAAAATATTCATCGATCTGGCGAAGAGGGAATAGCCGTTAGCGTACGTGGCGAACCGATATTAGGATGGAATACACCCCCATGAAATATTAATAGGCAATGAGTATGTACATATAGGCTGCATAATAGACGGTTTAATCACGTATAACGTTCGGAGAATACAGATCCACATTCTTTCCCCCTGTAACGAATTAATAAATAATCCCTTCACCCGTAAACAGATACTCGATAAAAGTTCGGTTGAATATTTTACGTTCAAACGGATTCGTGTCTTCATTAATCGTTAGCCAGAGTTCAGGTGAATTCACGGACGAAGATTTCAAGAAGGGAAAAATGCTATTTAACTTGCGTTGTCCCTAGCATTTTCATCACGTAACATTTGCATACGCATTGAACCGGAGCTTCATCTTGATTACAAGAATTAATGAGGAGAACTGCTGCACGTGTAATTTTATATGATAAAATAACTCAAGTTGGGGTTTGAAAAATCTGTTACGTTCATATTTTTAAAATAAAAAATTACCGGACTTGTCGTTCCGACCCGATAATTATTGCACCAACACCTGTGAGAACTGTGCTTGCTCAGCATTGCGTTAATAATTATTCCGAGTAAGAAATAATTGAAGTAGCTGGTTGAATATACATACTGCATTTTAATTAAGTGCACTTTGGCACCGGGAATTATTATCGACATGCAAGGTCAACTGGAATTGTTACAAGCTATTGTAGTTAAGATTTCTCACACGATTAACAATACGTGCGGTTGAAAATATTGAAACGTCAAATTCACGCTGAATTGAATTTTCCAATTTTTGCGTTAACCTAATTCTTGGAATTCCAGACTATTGAGCCCCTCTTTTTTATTCTTGTACTCCGTTTCGAAATTAGTAACTTTGACATTTCATTACCGCTCGCAGATTTACGATTATAAATCTTTCTTCGAACGTATATTTTTCGCAGAAAATTCGTGCATCCAGAAACGAGGCGAAAGAGGCGCAAAACATTCCCTGTAATATACGTGCCAGCGAGATACGCATCTGTTATTAGACTTTTTAACGGGAGGCAGAGCGCACTTATATCTGTTACGTACGAAGTAGCAGAAATTAATCGTCCCGATGCACGCGAGGCCGTGAATCAAAGGGCAAAGAGCCAGTTGTCAAAATTCCGAGCTGTGAATTAACCGCAGCTCCGGGGGTTCAACAAATCGGTCTTTTATTTATAGGTGTGGGTGTATATCGGGTGAAAATTTTACTCCTTCGGAGAGAGAATTCCCCCCCCCCCCCCCCCCCCCCTCCCCCCCCCCGACACGCACGAGGAGAATCTCGTATCTCGGTAACTTTCATTTTAATTAATTAGAATGGATAATGAGAATGAAAAATGGATCGCTGTGGGACGTAAAAATACCTGCTCGATTTAATATTCAAGAGACCGGGGCTTCTTGTGTTACAGGTTATACTCAAAAATGCTCAACGACACGAAGGCACGTGACCATTATGTATGCAAATTCCCCATCCTTGCGGAAATAGAACCTTAGGCTGAAACGTGTTTGTAACGGCAACGAAGAATCGAGAATATTATACATTTTGTGACAGCGAAAAAACCAATTGTCAGCTCGTTTCCGACGCTAAGAAATAGCCAAAAGTATTTATCAACCAAAGTTCAACGTGGAATTCTGAAATGCGTTCAATTTGCGCAATAAAAAAAATTCCAAGCTTCTATAAACGTTGCGTAGAATTTTGTACATTTATACGGAAACGGTAGCAGTACAGAAAATTCAGACGAGATGAAGAGTTGCGAAAAAAAAATTGACTACAGCCTGCACAAAGTTTTGACAAGTTTTACACCCTCCCAAAGTCGTTTGCGCCCAATCATCGCGGGGTTCATCGTCACAAGTTAAAGCAACACTACAAGTTTTGAAAGTAGATTTCTACGGTAAGGTAAAAAAGATGTCAGGACAGTTTTAAATGTTTTTTTTCATTTTTTTTTTTTTTTTTTTCAACGGTCTCGTTGCGCACTCAGCCGCAACTCTTATAGGAAGGTAAAAGGAGTCCTCAAACGAGTTGACGCTGAAATAAAAGAAGCACTCAACGTTCGAAAAACCTGGCAAACACACCGAGCGGCTCTCTCGGCGTGTCTATTTAACCCCTGCGTCGTCAGAGGTAGAAAGGAAGGGGAGGAAAGAGAAAAAAAAAAAAAACAAATAAATAATAAAAATAGAATTAAAAGTATTCCAACGGCAAAAAAGGTATACGAAAATATTTTGTCGCATTCACAAGGCTCTTTCGGTATCGAGTATAACAACATACTTTCAACGTTTAAAATTACGGTATGAAACTGATAATATATACATTGAAATTTGTAAAAATATCTAAAATCAGAAATAAAATTTTTTGCCCTGTATGGAAGTTTCTTTTCTGTATTTAGTTAAAAGGTAAAGTCATTGTAATCACCCGAAATATGAAATATTAAGATTTCACTTCGGTCATTTTCAGATCTAGATGCCCGGTCAAACGTTCCCCCGATAATATCTCGAGAACGAATCAAACGATTCTATTCTCAGTTCAGAACTGATTAGATTATTGGCGGAATCGGCTGCGCTGTTTCTGAATCACCTAAAAAGAATTCATAATTTTTTTCTTTTTTCTTATTCTTTTTTATTTTTCGTCCGAAAGTACTTTAAAACGAATAAACCGATTTGCAATGAAATTGAATCCACTATCTTAGTTTCATTGCTCCTCAAACTAATCAGATTTTGATAAAAGCGCGTTGATCACTTTTTGCGTTTTTACAAAATTAAAAATCTTATTTTAAAAGATTCTCGCTGCTTACCCGATATTAACAGGAATATCGATAAATTATAAGAACTTACCGTTGCTTTCAGGTTGCGGTCGATTTTTTTTGCCCGTTATCGTAGAAATCGAACCGTCTTTTTTCTCCAGACTCGCCACGCGTCAACCGCCAGATTCTAATCACATTCGCGGAGCTCAGAGGTTGTCAGAGCGAATACGAAAAGTACATAAAGCCGTCATCGTCTACTGATAGAAACTCGCCGAGGCTTGTATACCGAAGGCAACGAACCTAGACGATTGACATTCAATAAAGGCGACATTGGTAATGCACGACGGTGGCGCTCCAACTCAGCGAAAAAACGAAGCAAGCGTCAGATTTTGCTGTTTGGCTCTTAAAGTTTCTAATTTTTTTTTGAATGATTTGTTGTTGAATGATTTTTCATTTCAAAACCAAGTTTGAATGCTAATTATACATTTCTTCGTTTAACGGAATGTATTTTTTTGCTGTCTGCGTTGAGTCAAAACTGTTAAACTATATGATAAATTGTAAAATTTTTATTCCATTTCCTTCATAATTCACGCAATAAGGGGTTAAGCATTCCTGGGATTTCGAAAATTCACTTCACAGTTGGGCGAACTTCTTCTCGACAGGCCGAAGTGTGCCTGCTTCGGATAACCAGAACCAGAATTCTCCCAAGTCGGTTGAGGAGGGTTCGATTTACCTTCTCGATGTCAGACACAGCGATCCCAAAATGCGAAGTACGAATTTGATTAGGTTAACAACTTACCAGACGAATTTTATAAATGTAGTTAAACTCTTTTGCGAATCCATCGAATTCTTCCGTGAAAAATGTCTAATCAAGGTACAGATGTATGTGGATACTGGTTTCGATCGTTTGACCTTAAAAATTAGTACCAGCTTTAATCGTGTCGTCAATTACGCGTGATCGGAGATTATTTATGGATGCTATTGGTACAGAAGTACTTTGAGCTACGTAAAGAGGAATTTTTAAACAACGAAGTGTGTATAATTGAAAACTTCCGTACAAAACTTGCTCAAAGTCGAAGTTTAGTCACGAATCGAGTAATTGAAGAGGCGAATAAAAATAAGAAGGTGAATTATGAAGTACGAAATTTCCTGAAGTAGAAAATCCTGCATCTATCTCGTCTATCTTGGATTTGGAATTTTCATTCCAAACATTTACACTGGTCCTTCTACGATGGTCGAATTCTGTGGAGAATAATTATTCCCCGCTAACCAATTAATTTTGTTGATTAAAAAAATTCCACTGCACAACTCTCTGACTGGGGAAATTTTCAAGTATAATCAGATTAATGTGCTCTCTGAAACTGGTTCAATTACAAGACCAATTAGCGTATTTCGCAAGGACTAAAAAGCCTGGAACGAAAACGCGGTGTAATCTTTGTATATCTATGTAGCCCCGACATCAAGTATAATCATTACGTGTCGCGAAAATCGCTTGAATTTTCTTCAATTCCCAAGATTCCTGTGCCCTTTGAGACCTCGCGTTTCTTCTTGGGTTTCCCTCGGGGTCCGCGGAGTGCGTTTCGACTGATCCTGTTCAAGAGAAGGCGACGCTCACGGCTGCTTGAGAAAGCAAACACGTTCAAAGTCACAAATTTCGAAGGAGGTAGGCAGACAACTACGCCGCGATACCCCAAAATCGTTGGAATAATTTTTTCAGTCCTGGGTTGTTGGATTACGAACCGAATACCGAATCCACCCAAGTCTGTTTGACTAGGTGTAATACGTACCGAACAGATCAGAGAACGAGAGAGAGAGAGACGTGATTTCGGATTTTTCCAGTCAAAAATTTCACCTCTAGACGCGCGAAAATGTTCGTTGAGGAAAATTTGATTTATCGTAGTTACCAGAGGATTCTATTGAAATGGTTGTATAACTATTCGGTTTGATCATAGTTTTCAATTTGTTTAGTTTACAGCATTTCTTGAGTGATTCGCTTTGTTATTAACTGTGTGAAAATTGTTTTCAGCACAAATTGGTGTACCTGCATAGACAGACGCTTAACCAAATCGCGCGTACCAGTGGATTGATGGTTTATTCCATTCCGCCTTCACCTTCGCATTCCACGTTCTACGTGACAGCGATCCTGGATCCAATTACAAATCTCTGAGGTAACCGAAGGGAAGAAGGTGTGTGAAAGTGAACTGTGACAGTTACGTACTTTCGAAAAGAATCGCCTACGATAATTCGTCGGTATTTTATAAGTTTCTTTTCAGAGTGACAAGGCTTGTGAGTTGTTTCTTTTAAGCAGGCATCTGGAAGAAGCCGTAGAAAAGGGTGAATCGATAGGAGTCAAAACTATCCTTTCTCCTGGCACTTTGTATACGTAAGCCATTTATTTAAAAAAATCTCAAATCACTTGGAACCAAACTAGAATTAGGTGAACACCGATTATCCGCAGCAATTCCATTGAATTTCCTTTTTCAATAATAGATTTGAAAGAAAGTATGTATGCAAATTTCGTCCCGACTGAACGTGACAAATTCCACTTCACGACAAATTAATTTTTCACCAGATTCGTAAACCGATAAAAGTCTATATTTTATTCTCATAACTGAAACATAACTCGTTGAGCTAAATCGTACGAATCAGCTCTAACAAATGAAGAAAATGAATCAACGTCCTCACGTTTTTACTATTTCTAAAAGAATCAATTTTTTCAATATTCATAACCAAATAAATGAAGTGAAAACTCGAAGCCCGTGATAAAAAAAAATAAAAAAAATAAATAAATGAATAAAAAAAAAAAACGAATAAAAAGACAATGAAAAATGATTCGATCTACGACAACCGCGAACAATCTTCGACGAAAGAAAAGCAAATAAAGAAAACTATCGTACTATACAGATTTCCTAAAACTGTGATACCACGTAGAAACCAAAAAGGTAATTACGCTAATCAGTAATGTAGCAAACACGTGAGATTCCCAACTTCATTAAAGTGAATTAGCCAATTAGGGAGAGACGTTATCAAGAATTCGGAGTAAACTGTACGCTCCTAATGTCTACATACAACGTATTATACCTACGAGTATACATATATAGATTCTATTCAGAATTAGTTTCGTCGTCTAATGGTGAAGTTGCGCTGTGGTTAAAAGGTACACGGGGATAATAAGAGCCGTAAGACGAGCCCAGCGTTCACCTTGACACGTGTGTAACTCGCACAGAAACTCGAATCGAGGTTCAACCATCATCGTCCCAGCGATGAATATTATGAAGAAACTTTATTCACGGGTAAAAAGCTACCCACAAGCATAATGGAATTCATCATTAATTTATGATCTGAAATTTTCGCCGTCTCCTCCGCGGCACCGAGATTCGACAATCGAATTATCCACTGTCTTCGTATTTCACCTCGCATTGTATCCATCGTTTGCCATTTATTTCTTTTACTCATGTTTTTCGTTTCCTTTTTTCTCGAAAAATTGCGCGATCTCAGCAAAACGGGAAACAAGGAGTCGCGACGAAGAAAATAGAAGAAATTCGAAGCTTAACGAGCCACCCTGCATTTCATTATTATTATTATTAATATTATTACTACTGTTGTATATATATATATATATGTATAACGCAAACCGCGGCGAAAAATGTCCCGCAAGACGAGGCCAAGAAAGAGTAAAACTTATTTCTACACTCCTCGGGCCAATTTTCTTCCCGTGTGCCGCAGGCCGGCGTTCCCGCGGGTAAAAAGGGGGAAGCATTTGTTTGTTCGCAAAATTACAAACGAGCCAATTGGCCCGGTCGATTGTTCAATGCACTGCGGAACGATCGCTTGCCAACTCAGTTATAGAATATTCTGAACCTCCCTGCAGCCGAGTGCCCGGATAATAATAATTTCCGATAAGCACGCCGTCGAGGAACGCTGCACCGCGATGCAAAGGCGGAATGTTAAAAATCTGTTGCGAATTTGTTGAGTGCCGGTCAAAGCGCTTTCGGGACGCCGCCTCCCGCAGGATTATTCGCATAATTTTGGACATTCCGTGCGAAGTGGGTCTCAAACCTTCGGGACCTCGATACTTTCGATTTAATTGTTTCCCTTGCGAAGTTTTCTCACACCATTTCAGAGTGTTTACCTCGGTTTGTTCCCAAATTTTTAGAAAAATTTGGCGACTTACTGGATACAAAAATATTTTATGCAATCGTGGTGTCGAATCAACAAAAAGACAATTGTCAGTGGATTAGTCTTAAATCCAACTTTTTGGAAGAAAAATATTTCTAAAATTCGTGAAAACATTTTTCGTTGACAGAAATTAAATTGAAGGAGAGAAACCGGACACTTTCATTATTTCTGCCAGTTTTTCGAAACCTTGGAATTTTCTCATTTGGATTCTATAACACAGTTTTTAACAAGCTACGACGTTTTCTTCCGGATGGAAAAATTCCATTCCTGGGGGGGGGGCTGATAGAAATTATTTTATTCCCAAGATTCTTAAAACCTTTTTTTTTGTTGATTTTACACATTTTTCGACTCTTAAAAACGTCTTTCTCCAGATAGAGAAATTCAATTTCCACTCACCGTGAGAAAACGAAAAGAAATTTATTAATTATTCCGTGGCAAATGGAAATCGAGTTCTTCTATCTGGTGAAAGACACATTGTTGAGTGTTAAAAGATGCGTAGAGTCTGGAAAAATAAAATTCCAAGTGTCAGAAAATAACGTGAATGAAAATATTCTGATTTTTCTTCTTGGAATTAAATTTTATCAATTAAAACGTTTTCACCTAATTTCGAAATGTTTTTCATTGGAAAATTTGACCTCAAGACGAATTCATTGACTCTTCTATTCGTTGATTATACGTTATTCCAATTCCTAGATAACGCATCGAAAAAGAATTCCTGAACCTAGTAAATCTGCAAATTTCAACTCTTGTATAACCCCAAAACGGAGTCTCAAGAAATTTGGAAATAAATCAGGGAAAAGATTCTCACACGTGGCAAGAAAACCCTAAAAGTGATACAGAATCGAAGGTGTCGAGGTCCGGAGGTGGCCCACTTCGCGTGGAAAACTTCATTCGCGGAATTATCGCGGTTGTACGGCTACGCAGCGAGCGCCCAAAAGCTTCGGACATTAGGCAAGGGCGAAGGGTGGTGAAAGGGTGTTTCAGTCCCGCGGTTTTGCGGCGGCAGGGTCCCGAATCGAAATAGTTTGTTCTTTGGCGAGGACGTGAGGCAAAATAGTTGCGCGGTTGTATAAACGGTTAAAATACCGCCGCCCTCGGGATCTTGACCGATATTACAAACGGCGAGATTAGCCGGATATCCGCCCCAAACATGCACGTGCTACCCTCGAGTTCGCCGGATACGCGGTTGAAACCCGGGCAATCGTTTTTGCCCGGTTATTTGCAAACCGTCCGAACATTCGTTCGCCTGCCGATGACAACCCGCGGCTCTGTTTTACTCGGGTGGGATTTATTCCCCTAAAATTAGCCCCCAAAAATAATCTGCTGCCTGAGGGATCGCCTCAATTATAATCGCATACGGCGCTTGCCTCAGACTCTATAATCCATACACACTTTTTTATCAGCCAGTTCTCGCTCTTTTTTTTTTTTCAAACTGTATTTAATGTTCGAGGTATGGAAACTCCTCCGGCGCTTTCGACGTCCGATGGGTTCAATACATTCGCGAAATCGTCGGGGATAACCGTGCTGTTTATAATTTATAATTTATACCAGAGATCTCGAGTGGAACTGACACTTTACGTGATAACATCATTGCCGGAGGATCGTTTTGATCGCGGAAGAAAAGTTTCGACGAAGCGAATTTTCGAGATGAAATCGGTGGTGAGAAAACTCCTATCTCTTAAATTATTTTAGAGTAGTATTGAAAAGTTCAAATTTTAACTGACTATTCTCCGGTATAAAATGAATTTGATCGATCGGGATCTAATATCGTGATTCAAAATTTTCCCGGGGTTTTCGACACGTTGTCGATACAAGTGTACAAACAAAGTTAAGTACTTAATATTTTATAGAACAGAGATTGATTTTAGAGTAAGAAGATCAACCATGAGACGTAATAATAAAATATAAGCCTTCGTTCCAGTTCATTTTCAGCAACGCTTCGACGTTTTGAGAGTAAAAACTTTTTCTCCGCATGACGGGACCGCATTTGTCGAACATTTTCCTTTTCCTCTGGTGAAATCGGTTTTCCTTGAATCTTGACGTCGAAGGCATTTCGCACCTTTAAATCCGATTGCTTTCTGGCAATACGGTAGTTTGCGAAAGCAGCATCCACAGTTCGTAAGTTGTTGCTTTCGCAATTGAGGGTCGACTCGAAGACTCGTAAAAAATGAAAAATGAAAAGGAGTATTTGTAGAGGTACACTTGCAGTAGGTGCAATAATTTAGCGCATGTCAGAGAAAATGGAAACGTTTCGATTTTCGACGACGATTTATAATTAGCGAAAATATCGCATCGTCGATTTTACGATCGATCCAAAACGCAGCTTCGCAATTTCCCTGTATCTGCCCGTGTAGAGTGGCTATTTTCACGGAAAATTTCCGGTACGAATAAAAGTGTAGATAAAATAGAAGAGAGTAAAGATCCGAGGGGGAAAACATGACCGCAATATAGGTATCATGTATCATACCTACAAAGTTACCCAACCTACAAGTTCTTTCGCAATTATATATGCCTCGGCAGTACGCGATGCGATTATGAAGATTAAAAAGATGGATGACGGGGTTACGTGGGCAGGCGAAGCGAGGTCCACGTGCTCGCTATTAAAGGGTCGGTCGATTGCGCGGGACTGGGTTGAAAATGAAGGTAAAACCTTACCGAGACTCCAAGGCCCGCGAAATATAACCAGATCCTGAAAAAATGTTACTCGACCACCGTTAAATCGATCTGACAACGCACTCGTGGGAAACTTGTTGCTTTTTTTTTTTTATCAATTCGCAGCTATTTTCCATTCGATGGATACAAATTAATCAAATTCTTCACTCCGTCAAATAATATGTTAGGTACATCGTAAATCTACAAAAAAAATTTTGTTGGAGTGGCAAAATACTCTCTGTGACAAGTCAAAGAACGTTTCTCGCGAGAGAAGTAAGACGAGCAGTTATTAGTAGGAGCTCCAGGCATTTGTCTGGTATAATCAGAAGAACTCGATCATTTCTGGTCCGATACCATTTAATCAGCCTGTCAATTCGCAATGGCGTATTTCTCGATCATTGTTTGACGTGACTCTTAATTCATGTAGCTCGAATTTCGAGCAGAGGATAATTTTTTCACATGCAACAATTAAACAACAATTTTCGAATCATTGCAAAATGGTTTCACATCTGCAGATCTGATTTCGGAATCGCAAAAGAATCTATGGAATTTTGTTGCCAAATCTTTTCTCACACGTTACCGAAACATTTTGTTTTCTGTGCGGTGTAAAATCAACCAAACTTTTTGTTGTGAAAATATCGGTGGATGGGATATAACCCTGAAATTTCGTTGCCGGGATCGAATTTTTGTCATTACGACAGAATTTTTTTCCGAGTGCATGTTAAAGCACGAATTCGCCATGAAATAACTGCACGTGGTAGTTTCTCAAAATCAGAGAACTCGGACGGTGTGCACCATGCCTGTATTCGTAGGTACAAGAAGCCCTGGAAAGTCGGGTTTACACGTCAGTTGGCGAGCCTAATTCCACTTATAGAACGCAGTCCTAACTCAATGCCCGGAACACAGCTCGACCCGAGTGGGAAGTTACGGAAAATTTTTTGGAACGCCCACAGTCAACACGTCATTGTACTCTCAGGCATTGTTCAACTGGTCCCCATATCACGCACCGTGGTTAATGTCGACCTTTTTTTACCTTCCCAACGTTATCTTAATACTCGGACAGGATCTTTGTTCTATACGTTTTCAAAGAAAGGATAACCGCGGATGATGAATTACGAATTTCTAAATAATTATAAAAATTAAATTTCGTACGTTACAAGCATTGTACGTATAGTATAATTTATGAAAATTAGCGTGCAACATTTTTTCCTCAGCGCTATTGCACGCCGTATTTTACTTTGCAAGCTGCAGCTTGATCCTGTGCACTTTGTAATCGGTATATTTTAAATCGTAAGAAATCAATTCTCAGCTGATCTGTCAACCAAATTCTTTGATCTTTCATTTCAATCACACACGTGATTTTAACGAAGTGTTTACAATTGGATCTACGCGGGGGGCTCGAACCTTTTTTTGCAAAATTATTCAGGCGTGCAGCTTTCGCTGTTTCACCGAGCGTTTTAATCAATGTAAAATGGGGTTATCACCGCTCTCCGCGTTCGTTGTTATCCTCGAATCAATTAATTATCGGGTTTCATCAGCGTCGAAATCACGCTGTAGTCAGCAGCCGCTGCACTAACTCGCGTGAGTAACCGGTGAGTACATGATAGGAATTACTGCTGCGAATATAAGAATACACAAAGAGAAACGCGCGTCAGAGATGTGTTTAAAACGCGAATTTAACGGGAAGATTCTTGCTAATATTTCCCGTCTTCGCATGAAACGGCAAGAGTTAAAAAACAGAAAAAAAACGTTGTGCCTGCATTGGAATATTTAAATCGCGTCGGTGTTTAACGAACTGACAAACTTTTTCTGCATTTTATTTTCTGCGACGCTATCTCGTTTCGTTTTCAATCACTGATTGGAAAACTTTCAAGTTTAATAAGCGGGCGCGCAGTTAACGGAGCGGAATATTATTCGTAAAAAAAAACATGTAAATACCGCAGGTTGAAAGACAGACGACAAACGCAGGTGTGGAATTTATATTTCAACCTAAGTATAGTTGTTTGCAAAGACCGAACGAAGTTTCGGTTTCGGTTACGGTTTCAGCCGAAACTAGAAGAGCAGCCGAATATTCGGTTACGGTTTCGGTTTCAGCTGAAAATCGTGTTTCGGTCGGGCACTAGTTATACTCGTACGCACCGAGAAAATCGCCAAACGCGGAAAAATCTCGAATGTGAAATTAAATATCGATATCCTCGATCGCGAATATCATTGAAAAAAGTATATTTCAAACATCGTAGATAAACCTGCTCCATTATTAATAAAAACTTGCTTGTCATTCTCTGAGCTTCTGGCAGAAAAAGAAATAAAAATACATCGTCATTATACGAGTATATGCAGATCGCTGCGAAAAATTAAAAGCGATAAAGTCAGTGTCCAGTTATTGATACGTTTGGACCCTTTTATTTTCCAAGATGATGTAAATTACCGGCATAAATTGTAAATTTCTCGATGATTAAAACCAATTGCTAGACGGTTGGACGATACAAATTTATTTTTTGATTATTTTAGAACTAAAGATCAAACAAATACAGCCAAAAAGTTCCAATAATTAGGACAGGGTCAATAATTGGTACAATTAACTCACACGTTGTTTAAGGTTAAAGCCGCCCTTTCAGGGCGAAAAGTGACGTGAAACAGTGAGAAAGGGACGGACAAGTAGAAAGAGAGGGAGGGAGAAAACGGATGAGCTTGATAGTTGCGTCACGTGACCGGCGTTGGCATGGCACTTAACGCAATTGACGCGTAATGTTTATCTCGCATGCAGATGGATATGCATATGTATGTGTTTTTCCGCTCCTCGTGCAACGAGCCATCATTAACGTTGCGAGCACCATAGAGTTGGCTAAATATTTAATAGAGAGAGACGGTTTTCAACCGTCAATTAAAAACTCGCAGGTTTTTAACTTCATCCTTTTTCCTTGTAAACTCTTTTCCTTGTACACGAACATACTCGTGTAATCCCGACTCATCGTAATTACGTACTTGGGATTTTTTTTTGTTTTTTTTGAAACGGTGTAACGACTCGAAAGAAAATGCTTTAATCACCAGCTGTGTACTCATCCGAAACTAGTTGGTTAGATGGAAAAAGTGTTGCTTGATATTTTCTTACATGCATCGGACGCTTGAACCACTACGACGTACACTTTTATAGGTCAAGAGTCAGCTGCTTTGTTTTTCACATGGAAGGTAATAACCGTTTCCAATTCCACTGGCTAGACCTGAGAAACTTTTTGAAACGCAGTGTAAAGTAGGTTGTTCGGTTTTTCTAATTACATTTTGAATTCATGGTTGCGGGTATATACATATATTCTTGACGATTTTCGGTTTCCATTTTGCTGATGAGAAGATATTCGAGACATCCTGGAATCGGAAATGAGACAAAGATACGAGGGTTTTTGATAACTTTCTTGGAGAAAGTCACCGCGAAACGCCAGACGTCGGGAACGCAGGTAGGAATTTTTTTCCTCCCAAGGACGCAGAGTACATGAGATATCAGGATATTGAATGCAGGGCGAAATAAGAACGTCAAGCGTTGTAAGATGAGTTTTTTTGCGACATTTTTTCCCGCATCTTTGATATCAATTTTTTTTTTTTTTCCCAAACGATATCTCAACCTCTATCGAACCCACATTTGTTCAGAGGATACTTTATGTTTGTAATTTTTGAAAAATCGAAACGTTTCGCACAGGGAATAGAAATTCTTAATGGGATAAAATTTTTACGAAATTGACTTGAAAAATTTTTTGAGAATTCAAATAGCCTTATACTTTTCAAAAAACAAATCAAACTTAATTCCCATCCGAAATATTATCGGGTATTGGAATCTGAAATGTTGGGAAAAAATCTTTTGACCGTTCTTCAAATGCTAACGGCTAGTACATTGATAGGGACTCGAGAAAATTATAAACTAACGAAATGTAAGATCCATATTGGAGTGATTAAAAAGATGTTCAAATAATTATCGGAGATACGGACAGAGCAAAGTACTCGTCGACCGGGAGTGATAATTACTGCATAATTATACAATCCTCGACTAGAAAAAGCTGTTCAATTCGACGCTGAATTCCAGCAGAGAGTGGAAAATCATAAGCGAAAATCAAAGAGTGATTCAAAATTAGTTGAAATCATGAATATCCGTATAGCGATTAAATTCCGGGAAAGTCTGATTTTACAGTTAATTCTGTATTATGAATTTCGTCAATTTGCGAAATCTTCGGATCTCGATAAAGCGCTTACAATTGCAATATCGTTGTACATAAAAGCAAAATAACTAAATATCCACAGATTTGAATAATTCCGAGAAATATTATCGCATCGGAAATTAACATCCCCAATCCGGCAACGAGCTTTCCAGCTTATTTTCTCGACAACGCGCGTCTGTTAAGCGGCTTTTGTTTCGGGCGTGGCTATTACACCGGTAATTCACTCTCCGCTCTGATTGCAAGTAACTCTCTTCCTAATTAATTGGTTCTTCTGGAGCTCGCGGATCATTCGCCGGTGTTTGAAGCAGCGCCCACAGCTCATTCACCGCGGGATCGAGGCTTTCATATCCAGACATTTTCATAAATGCCATTTTGAATTTAACAGTTTCATTCAAGAAACTGATCAAACGGAACCGCTAATATATCACAAGCAATCATTTTCCTCGAACTGAAACACAGAGAGTAATTTCTATTTACCGTTACCACACATTTCTCGACTATTTTCATTTTTTACCAGAACCGGAGAATATTATAGTTCAAAGTACGAAATAAAAACGAGTTTTGTATCTGACAATCGAAAAATCCAGTAAGTCTAATTACTATTCCTTTTGATTGTGGTTACTATATTTTATAATTCAAACCTTCGTGACAATTTGATATTGTTGCAGCAGTGAATTGATGTTAAGACTGTATTTGATTGAAAAAAACATGTCAAAATAAACAGCCAGATTTAATGTTGCAATAACCAGAGTACGTATATTACTAACAATACTCACATCACCCTCGACGCAAGTTGCTTGTATCATATTTCCTTATAATTCCAACAATATTTAAACTGTCGTAGTAGTAACGATACCCTAATAATAACCGTAAAGGTTGAAATTTCTCTCAGCGCAAAGAAATCACTTTCAAAAAATCATTAATCCGCACGAAGCTTCTTCCCTCGGTGAACTGCATTCGAGCTTTCCTCCAGCAAAGTATAACAAGGTTTGGTTGGGAGCGATTTTAGCGCGCCGTGGCAACCATCCGATGAAAAATAGAGCCTCGTGGACGCTTTGGCGAAAAGTATAATGCATTATACATATATATATATGTACGTATGTATACACGTATCACCAGGCAGCGTAAACTACTCGGTCGTTCCAATTCAATTTATAGTGCTAAAAGCTTCTGTCGGGCAAAGGCGCGCGTTTTAGGTGCACCCCAGCTACAACTTTCTGGTCTACGTAGGCAGCTCGTCATACACACCCTGAAAATTGTTGGCTACATTCCGCAGAAGCCCGGACTCTGTAGTAAAACGCATCCCCCAGTCATCCCGAAAGTGTTGTATACCCCGACACGTCGACGTGCGCCGCTAATGGACAACCAAGTAAGTTCCAGTGCATCGGCGTCGCGACGCCCGATATTTCGTACAACTTGAAGCTTCTTCGTCGGCCGAAGAGACTGTTTTTTCCATTGCCAATCGTTTTGTCGACTCATTTTCAAGCTAATTATTGAAAAAAAAAGATGCACGCTCTTTCGGCTTTGTAATTTTTTTACCCAATAATGAGCTTGAATATAAGTTTACGGAACCATTGGCAATGAAATGGAAAAACAAAAAAAAATTATACGCCCATCGCGATTTATACCGGTATTTTAGAAACTTGGTTATATACATGTGAAGGTCTGCTTGTCGAACGCGTTTGAAAGCAATTAGGAAAGTTTGAAGGTCAAATAGGGAGGATCAGTTTGCTCGTTATAATGCTCCTGTACTTTTGGTATAATGGTAACTATCGATTATTATTAGCGTGCAGGGTCTTCCTAATGAGCGCGTATAAATATACATACACTGATTGTGAGAAAAATTTCATATGTTACATATATGGGGCATTCCACGTCAATTCGATTAGGGTCTGACCCTCGCCCTCGCTTTTTACTGCTGTCCCAACTCTAAAAAGCATTTGAAATTTTTTCACATTTTTCTAACCCTTCCGGCGACCCCCGAGTTCTTCACATGATGATATTTTTACAGCGAATGCGATATTTTTGAAAGTTCCGAAAAAAATTACATGAACTCTGTAGCCAAAACGAAAAATATCCCGAACAAGGTAAAAGTGGACAGGCAATACACCAATTTTCAAAAAATATTTTAACCAATCAACAATTTTTTTTTTTTTTTTTGTACTTTTGCTTTTTCATTTGAATTTTCATCTTTTCTGATACAGCAGCTATCAAACAATTTCAATCACAATTAAAGAATAAGTGTTAAAAATGACTGAAAAAAATGTTTTGGAATTCAGATTTTTTTTCGATTTTTAATAAAAATTTCAAGATAGTCGCTATATTAGGAAAGATATAGGTATTGAACGCTGAGTATTCGGGAAAAAAGAATAAAAATACAAAAAAAAAATTACCATTTGATTGAATATTGATGAAAAAAATTACAGTTTTGCCTGCAATTACAATTTTGAGTGTGATATTTTTAGTTTTGGCTACCGAAATCATGTAAGTTTTATAATTGTTAAAAATGTCGCTATTACTGTGAAAATATTATCAGTTGAAAAACTCTGAGGGTGCCTGGAAAGTTGAAAAAATCTGGAATGCCTTTTAAAGTTTAAATAACAATATAAAAAATCGGTGACCAAACACAAAAGGGTTTTGGTCAGACACTAGTCGAATTGACGTTGAACGCCCCGTATAGATTGCAATACAAAATTTAACTACAATAATTGTTTCGATATTATTGGCATTATAAGAAAATGTTGTACAAGTAACGATTTGGTGTAATTACATTGCTTATTGAAACATTAAATTCGCTCGTTCACAGTTTACTATATTTTTTTAGTTGAATAAAGCCTCAATATCAATTTATCGTTGCACCAACATCAAATTACTTTTAATTAATTATGTATTATGGTCCAGAATGAAAATGCTTATATAGGACAGAGATTTACGATTAAGACAATTAAATACGTACAAAAGTAACTATCACAGCTGATTGAGAAAATTTTCAACTACGTTTGATGTGTAATGTATGTGTAATGTATGTGTAATGTAAAATGTAGTCGTAGCCTAATTTAGTTCTCAAAATCACTCGAAAAATCTGTTTCTCTGGACCTTATTTTTAGACGCGTAAAAATGTTTTCCCAAAGGATAACTATACAGCTGTTTTTCCGTTGGTTTGACACTCTCCCAATAGCGGTAAATAATTTAAAACAAAAAACTTTCGAGTCTATAAACGATGCTTGCTTCCTCATTTTCTCCAAACTTTTACGCGATTATCAAGAACATTTAGCGTACCATATATGTATGTATATATCACGTGTATGTATATATTTGATAAAAGCATTGCGTGTCGTTATTCAAATGGGAAAATGATGACACCGTTCCATTTTCACTTTCTCTTTTCACACGCCATTTTCATACGCCTCCGACGACGTAATATATCTCTATCGAGTCACACATTTTGTTCTTTGTGCCTCGCATATTACAGGGGTAAAAGTTTCAAGCCGTTTGAATAAAGAAATCTAGTGTTTATTACGAGCACGCAATGGTCCAATCGCTTCGATAAAACTGATGTGCTTCAAGTTCTTATCGGTTCAATTCACTTATCTGCCTGCAATTATGAGGGGGAAATTATTGTCACGAGAGAGGTATTCATCGCAAACTACGATTAATTAAATTTTCCATAAAAGATCGTACCGTCAATGCGTCACGACGAATACGATATGATAATCAAAAATGTAAAATTGTTGACGGTGCAATTCGTTAAATAATAACAATTGCCAGGCACATTTTTCCGCAAATCTTGTCTGCACCCATGGCGAATAATTATTATTATCAAGTATCATATTATATATATATATATAATATTTGCGAAGCCTACCTCATTTTGAATTGCGCCTGTAGATTTATACAAGCGGTTCTACGGTAATATTTTCAGTGTATATATTGCCTCGTCAATTATATCTGCACCAGCTGCGAATTTTAATTAGTTCATACGCTAACCGAAAGTCCGCCAACCCAAAGTTACGACGATAATGAAGCGTGTAAAACCGGAATGATATAATTTTGAAGCAAGCAAAAGATTTATATATGAGGCGGTGAGAATAAATCAAATTCAGGCGAGAGTTTTATTTCAAGAAAAAGTGACAAATAGCTCATTAGACGTCGAGGCTTCAGGTCCGGCGAAACACTTGTCAAATAACATTTTCCGCGTCCTCGTTATTTGATAATTCCTCCAGGTGAAGACGGGAAGTAAGGAGAAGAGGAAAAAAAAAAGAAATAAGAAAAGGTAAAGGTAACGTTCCGGGAGAGAAAGACGAAGAGAGGAGGTAATAATTTCTTTGTCACGAGACAGCCAGCCACCCTAGCAGTACTGAAATTTTTCTTTCCTTTTCCTTTCCCTTCTCTCTTATAATTCAAATCCCGTAAAAATAATCGTGAAAGAAATCTGTAACATTCTAAGTTGTACAAAGCGACAAGGCCGACCTGAGTTACCGTCAACGTTGCGATATTTATGCGTGCGTATGGGGAATTGACGCGTCATGCATGATACATGTTTCAAAGTAGACAGCGATGAATACTTCAAAGTCATGTATAATGCACAACTCTGCAACTCCATCCAATTATTCAAAATGACAACACTTAGCGTATAAAATAATATTATACTAAGTGACCAGCCAGATATAAATTTTACACAAAGGAAAATCGTACCGCTAATTCTGTACGATAAGATTAATATTTTGCTGTTAACCCTTTTAATCACAGAAGAATGCTCAGTGTCCCACCTTAAAAATTTGCATGTCCCAGCATTGTCAGAGTTTTTTTTTTTTGTATTGATTAGGTTTTCAGATTTGTCACTAGCTGTTGCTGGCATACCAAAAAACCCCGAGTAACAAGTTTCGGCCAGAATCATCGAATTTTCATAGTTTTTTCGATTTTACATACGCCACGTTGAGTCCACGGTCTTCGATTTAGAAATTAACAAATTCTGACTTGAGATTCGTAATCAGCGACGTCGGAAATTTCCGAGTGACAAAATCCAGGCCAAAACATTGAGTTGAAAAATGTGTGACTGAAAGGGTTAGAGAGAGTGAGATTCAATGACGATATCACACAATAATACAATTTTCGTTTCATTTCCTGCTTTCGTCATGATTCGGGAGTAGAGAAACCTCACGGCTTATTAACTCAATTTGACAAACGTGTCAGCAAAGTGTGTGCGAGTGGGTGTGTAGGACACATCACGCCTCGTTCAGGGCTGAGAGGTTTTCACAGTGACAACGTTGCTCGGTGTAACTTATTGTGCTCTTCTGCGAAGATGCGAGACCACAGTGGCGAAGTACAGGTGAAAATTATCTCCCACAAGACAATATGATTTGCGAGATGTCGCGCGAAAAGGTGGAGGAAAGACGCGTTCTTAGTTGCGAGGAATATGAACTGCGAAAATCCAGAAATCCTTGTCGCACTTTTTACTTTTACGTAAAGCATTTGCAGCTTGGGACTTATTGAATTTATCGTTGCAAAAAATTTTTTGAATATCAATAATACGAGGCGAAATTCTATTTTTCGCAGTATGTACGAAAAATTTCACCGTAGGAAAAAATTTTGGATTGTTTTGTGGTTTTGATTTGATGATCGATTGTGGAATAAGCGTTAACCTTTGGCAGTGAAATTTCCCGGTAATTTGATTGAGCAATGCCTTGAAAACGGAACAATCTATCTATATTATAAAAGACGGGGCAGATATCAGAATAATATGAAAGCGCTCAGGAACAGATATCCGGGAATAAAAGTTAGAAAGCATAAATTATAGGGAACGAAAAAATGGGTGATAATGCCAATTTAAAAACGAGCTTATAGCATAAAAGAAAATTCGAAAAATTATGGAAGGTGATTCTACGAGTGGTTTAAAACGCTTCGTAGCTAGGTTGGTTAGCCAACAATAATCTTATAAATAAAACGCGTCTTCGTAGAGTGAAATCGAACGGATCTACTAGATATTCAAATACTTTGAAACGATTGTAAATGAAGCATTGATATTCAAGGTTTTGTTTGTAATTCCAGTATTTTCTTACTAGTTTTATATTTTCAAAGAAGGCTTTGCAGCTGAGGAATACAATAATTGTATAAATATTGACTGTTAATAAGAGGTATGAATTTTCGGCAAACCAATCGCATCGTCGAAGACGAAACGGCGTCTGATTTTACACCCAGCGATAGGGTTTTACACACTCGCCGTCTTAATTCACTTTCGGGTATCCGTATCATGGCTGCCTTAACTCTGAATCCAAAGTTAAGTTTAAGTAGGCCATAGGAAATGCCCCGAGGGATGAGTAAAGTGGCCCAAGTTGGTAATACTGTCACCTCGTGGGGCGGATCCGGGCCGAAAGTTGAGTATATCGGCAGTGGTTACACGAAGGGAGTGGATTTAAAAGTTTAAGCTTTTGTACGCTTCATACCGCGTTGCACCGTGAAATATTACGCGGCAAAGTTTATCACTCCATGGCTGAAAATGTCTCGTTCCCCATCAATCGCAGCGCTAATCAAAATAAGCCAGGCAAATAATTATATTCAGTAAAATATGATCAAGGGGGAAAACATTCGTACAATTTAACCGATGTCAAAGCTTTGTACCGGCGTCTCTTCAATTGCCGCCTCTAACTATTGCATTCCATTGATTTCCGTTTGTTGGAATTATTCGATCGAAATTGCTATCGTTTAATTTGAAGAGTATCGCGTGACGGAACTTTCCTTCATAATTTATAGTTGACGACACGTAGAACACAGTTGAAAGCGAGTCGACAAAAAAAAACGTGAGTAAGCACAGGTGTCAAAAGTGGAACAAAGGAGCAAAATTATTTAGGAGAAGCTGGTCCTAAAGAAACCTGTCCAGCAGCCCCTTTGATTTGACTCATTTTTTGTTGGCATGTTACCCACCTAGAGAGTAATTAAGAGCCAAAATGTTAGATCCTGAAAAAATTTATCGGCTGAGCCAGAGCTGATTTTTTCTTTTTCCTTTTTGAATTGAATTTGGATATTTTTGATTACGCAGAGAATTTTTGTACCTAGTGATTGAAAATCCGTTTCCTGTTGTAAAATTGACCAAGGAACAAGAATATGGCCACAGATTTGACCTACGATAAATATCTACAGAAATATTGGGCAAAAACACTTGGAGCTTATCAAAGAAGTCCCAAATTGTTGAATGAGGCCAGAAGAGTAAAGAACGTCCAACTTTGACGCCGCGTATTTTATAAACGGTTCGTTCTAAAAAACTGGGCGTGTGCTCGTTAGATTCGTTAATTCTTTCTCTACAAGATGGACAGATGGGATGGTAAGAGAAAACATTTTTTCACCATTTCCCCAAGATTTGGGACTTTTTCCGTTTACTTTGAGTGCTTTTGGCCAGTATTTCCGCAGGTACTTGTCGTAGGTCAAATCTAACGCCACATTGTTGTTTCCTGATCAATTTTACGATAGGAATCCGATTGTCAGTCACTTCGTACAAAAAACCTCTGCGTAATCAAAAATTCCCAAATTGAAGTCAAAAATCTAAAAGAATAAAAGAAGAATGGCTCTGGCTCTGGATCGGCGAATAATTTTTTTCGGGATCTATTATTTTGTCTTCTGACTACTTTCTACATGCCCACAAAAAATCAGCCAAATTGAAGGGGGTGGGGGACAGGTTCGACTTTTCATAAGTAATTTTGTTCGAACCTATTGAAGTTAAATATGATCAATGATCATAGATAACCCTGCACTGAATTTTAATAACGAACACTTCGTTACTCAACAGTCTGAGAAATCGCATTCTGTTCTACTATTTTTTCACTTGAAGATTTGTACAGTTCTTTCGGTTCCAACGAAAAATAGCTCATTAGATCGCTAACGAATTCTCAACAGACAGTTTCAGACATTTTTTATTTCTGAGCTCGTTAGTTGGTTAAAAGAAATCCTGTATATAGACACAATCGTTATAACTTGGGAATAATGAACTCATGATTCGCCGAGTAATACATTATTATTACTCGAAATTTAAGAGGGAGTATTCGTGAGTAATTGCGAAGTTAACGAATAAAACGACTTTGTCTTTCTTTATCAGGATTACGAAGCTTGCTCGACCCGACTAAACAACGTATAAAATTCTTAAAGAGAATCGTGAATGCAAAGAATTGTATTCATTCTGCGATGCCGAAATTAGCAAAAAGTCAAGCTCGTTTGTTTGCTCGCCGTAAGCAAGACAGGCGAGTTTTTGCCAAAGCATCTTCTTCACGGACAACAAGCAAGGCCCTCGACAAAGACGCGAAACATCCAATTCGCGGATCAAAGCGTTATCAAGCGAAGTTAATTTTCGCAAAGTTAAGCGATGTGCCAAATTAACTTTGTATGAAAATACACGTAACGTTGTTCAGGCAAATAAAGAATGGTCGAAAATAATAATGAAAAGGAAGCGAAAAAAGTACGAGGCTGAAGTTATAAGTAGCGTTTACATAACGAAACGTCACGGGAAAAAATCATTACTTTGCAATATCTGAATAATTTTCAAGGATTTGGCTTTTAAAAATATGAATATGCTCTGTTTATCATGGTTTATCAAATCTCAGACGATCCTAAAGGCGCGAAGTAACGAGTTCCCCTAAACATTCATTGTCAGACTAACGTTATTCGCTTCATCCTCGTAAAAAAGTGCAGCCGGACCATCAGCGATATGGAAAGCTCGATCCTCGCGTAGTTGAAAAGGCCTTTTCCACTTTCCGGTTCCTTTTTTCCCCGGCCTTTTTCGATCACTTTTTTTTTCAATTCGCCCCGCATTGCGAACCAGCGTCTATATACGAGTCGTTTATTCACGCTTTGTAAAACCCCGTAAGCCGTTGTTCAGGTCTCACAATGCGTTTTACGTCAGGCGGATCCCACCAACGCAACGGGGTCTTTTCCCTATTAATTTTACCGTCGTCGCATTGTTCCTGGTAGTTGGATGACGTCTTCTCGAGGCGTTTTAACGCGGTTACGTCGTCGCTAGGCTGTAACACCCGTAATTGTTACGCCGGAAATTGGCGTAAAGTGCTTGTTTTGCGCTTTATATAATATACAAACAAGCTGCTGTAAGTTCGGTCTCTTTAATCAAGTGGAAAAAATCTTCCCCGAGTCTGCAGATGAATAAAAAATCACTGCATCACGAAACTGTCACTGTAACATATTATCACCTACATTCACGGCGTTGAGTCAGAGCGGTAGATTTTTTATTTCTTCAACGCGAATTTCGCTGTAAGTCCAACGGCGGTTGTAAAAGTAGAAACGAAAAATATAACTGTTTTCTAAATCAATTAGGAATACCGCCTGTGGAGCTGCTGCACTCAGGGAAAAGAAAGTTTGGTAAAATTTTTAATTCATTTATTGCTAAAGATATCGAGAGGACGGTGAGAAGATATGGAGAAGATAAAAGGGAAGAGAGGTGAATTCGGATGTTGACTGAATGAAAGATGACTTGAGAACGAATGTATGGGAGGATGCAAGGGACTGGCTAGTTGCGGTGCAGGAATAGAGTGAGCATTTTGCTGATGCGGTATGGAAACCGAGGCAGTGAGGCGACGATAAGAAGAGGATGCAGGGTGTAAGGTAGCTGTGAGAGTGTGGGAAAAGAATCCAAGGTCTGGAGGACGAAGCGCTTGTTTGAAAAATTAGCGAAAATTACGGATCGAAATTCATCCGATTCAATCACCAACGTTGTACAATTATATTCTGTTTGTATATCTCGTAAACAGGTTAAGTTATGTGCAGTGCTAATAAAGTTAAACTCACTAAAGGTGTCACACATCGCCCGTGTAAACGCGATGTGGGTACTTGCGAGTTAGTTCAACCCTTATGGAAACTTTGGTTAACGAGACGACGCGACGTCGTACATCTGGTTAGCAAGTTACGAAACACGCCTTATAGTTTTGTTGTACGTATTAGGTACGTGTACCAGTATTGACACGCTCAGATCCAATTATTGACCCTTTTATTTTCCAAGATTATAAATTGACGGCACGAATTGTGAATTTCTCGATGACTGAAACCAATTGCTTCAAGGTCATACGCTGTAAATTTATTTTTTTTTTTTGTAATTTTAGAAGTAAGGATCAAATCAATCAAAAAAGTTCAATAATTGGGACGGGGTCGATAACTGGTTATACATTTATTTTAAGTACGTATAAGCATATGTATATGAACAATGATTATTCTTATCTTCCGGTGAATTAAAAGAAGAAATTCGGAACGTTAATTGTCACAAAAATTGCTGTTTCCGTTTCGTTATTCCCATTTTATCAATCAGAATTCCGAAGAATAACTATTCCAACAAATCCGGACGCTAATATTTTTTCGTATTCTCCTGACGTGAAGTATGAATATTAAGAAAAAAAAAAAGAACGAGCGCCGTTTTCTCTCTGCTTAAGCTAATTATAGTTGTGCATGCACTCTTGTCCGCACATACATAACGCTTAGGTATCAAAGTTGGCGCGATAATGGGGTAATTACTGCGGTAGGTGTACTTCAAGTGAAGTATAAGACCCTATTTGCAGCTCGGATTCATCCTCATGAAATGATAATTAATCCTTTACTATGTTTATAACAAGCGTTGAGTCGCGAAGTTACGGGATGCTTGTCTCGACTTTCACATTATCGATCATAGAGAAACTGTCTACATGCGCTTATGTCCGGTAATACACTCCGAAAGTTTTAACGATAGCCGAAATTTGACCCTACAAGAAATAAAAATCAAGAAAAAAAAATGCGACGTCTTGTCTGAGTTGGTAAAAAGTTGGATCATCAAACTAAGTTTGCAGCCTGCAACAAAAATTTACCGACTTTCATGCTCAAAATCTGCACAATTTGACTGACTCTATAAGGATGGATAAACTATTAAACAACGAACACAGTCTTCTACCGTATCTTTTCATTACAATTTCTTCCGTTTTGGACACAACCTCTTTTTAGGATTTCGATAATAGAATGTAACAGTATCCGATGATAAAATAATAATAATAATAATAATAATAATAATGAAGTCATGCGAGATTATCGATTGCGGTTAACAATTGAACGAAATTACTTCGTGCATCAGAAAATAGAGCCATAATCTTGATGGTATTACCCGACTTTACCTTGTCTATTTTCGCTTTTTTCTTTTCAAGCTTGAAATAATTCTATTACAGTAATAAAATCAGGTTTCTTAGACTGGGATATATACTTGGTGTAATTTTTCGCGTGCTTTTTACTGTCCGATGAGACTATTACCGTTCCCAAATGAAAGAAGCACAAGCTTGATTGGAGTAAAAGTAATACGTTGCTACGCGAGGTATCGCCCCATCCAAGAAATGGAGAAGCGGAAAAAACTTTTTCAATTCATACACAGAAAACGGCACGAAAACTTTTGTCATACAGAGAACTATTTTATAGAATAATTTCGTTGGCTTTCGCTTCTTCCGAACAAGACTCGCCGTTGTTGAATATTTCAATTCAATTTTCTCCAAGTGAAAAAAAAAATAAAAAAATAATAAAATAAAATAAAAAACAAACACTCGCTCTTTTAGGTACACGTTTAAGCAGTACAAATATATATATATATCGTACAAGTATATACAATACGTACATAAACGCATTGTGGGTCGGTTAAGAATGACAAATGTGGGTGAGGTGAGCTTTTACATGGATGAAGTACAAAAGCGTGTAAATCGGTCATCATTTCCGACGTTGTACCGAAGTAACTTGCAACAGCGATGATGAATCGCGACGATATTACAGAAATTGGTTGGTTCGGTAAAGCACGTGAGGTATTTTTTCGGTGTATAAAATCCATTATAAAATGAAGCAGTCACCCGAACGCGAGTGTGTTTGTGTGTGTATTATACGTACACGCAAAACGCGTGCGCGTAGGACGAACGGAATCGAGTGAAAATACGGATGTCAAACCGTTGACAAATTGTTTGCATTTCGAGAAGTTTGAAGGCATAAAGTGGGTCGGTTTACCCGGATGAATAATGTTATTGCCCGTCTCCCTTCGTCCTTCGCTCAGCATCGAGGGATTGCAAATTATTATGTATCCCTCCTTTTCTCTTTACTCCCCCCGCAAAAGCGGACAGATCAACCTGCCGGGATTACGGAAATTAATCGCATTCTAACGTCGCGATTCGCCGGTCGAGCGTCGGTCAATTAACAAAATGTACCAATGGAATTTCGACCTTTTATATTTGACGCCTCGGATCGCATCCCAGGATTCTCATCTTAATGTGTAACCCGATTTCCTGAAACGTGACCGTGTCTCTGTTCGTTATATCCCCTTTAAACTTTCCATGGATATAAGACGTCGAGTATATTTGTACCTACACACACACATGCATGTACAATGTACGTGTACATACATTCGCAGGCTTTAGCAAATTCACATCAGAATCGTAGATCTTATATTTCACTTTTTCCCTTATACATACATATACCGGCTACGTCGTTTCTCTCTATCTTATTCATCTTGTTTCGCGTGTCGAGCGAAATTCCCGGCCCGTCCGATACGACTGGCATTTTTTATTCGACTTCGGGAACTCAGTTTCATCGCTTTTCAGAAGTGGATTTAATTTCCCGAGTAACCAATATAAAGATGTATGAAAAAATGTACTTGTAATTCTGATAAAGACTCGGGTAATAAGGTTTTGAAGAATATGTGAATTTTTTTCGTAATAGCTAATCAAAATCAGGAAATGGTGAGCCTGAGGCTTGGAATAAATGGAAATGGATTTTTCATCAAACTTGGTCGATCGAGACTTCAGATAACTACAACAACTCATAAAAACCCTAATTTTAGATCCCAAAACGTTTTCAGCGTACGGATACAACTCGTTAAGCAAATAATGATTATTTATTCAAGCATTAGATTGTCCAATTGGAAGGTAGTTGCAGGGAAAATATGAAGCCGATACGGTGATATCGAAGGTTCTGAAGAATTGTTCCCAAATTACCTGTATCGTATGACACATCAATTTGTCGACTCCGCGACCAAATTAGAGAAGCTTTTTGCATATAATCGCTTCGGGCGACCTCGCGTGGTTTTTCCCCGAGGACTATTGACTCCGGGAGTGAAAAGTGTACACGCATACAACGCTGCGACGATAAGGGCCGGAATGAAATGAGATTGAGTAAGCCACCCATCGACCGACAGGATGGTATATAAGCAGAGGTGTATTCGGAGGGTGAAACCGCGCGACAAAAAAAGGTTTGATAACGAATTTAGGGGCGAGCGGAAGTGAATTTGAAATGCGAATCAGTTGAATCCTCGAGTTGCGGCGTTGACAACGTCCTGGAACTTGGCGGGTGTCCAACTCTATCCACTTTTTACCCATCGACTTCTTTTTTTCCCCGCCATCCCCCCCCTAATTCTTATTTCGTTTCGTTGGCTTGTCATTTATTCTTTCGCCGAGCGTGTTTAAACTCGGATTACGCTAATTTCGCACCGCCGTGGCCGTTCGTGCGACTCAATACACGCGTAAAAGTGTCCAGGTTTCGGGGTGTATTCTCAACGACGAGTGGTTAAAACTTTTACCACCTGCAACGGTTCGTCGGATGGAAAAACGTTTTCTTTGATACGTAGGAAGCGCTCTTTTCCGCTTACGTAATTATCTCTTCCCCGTTGCAGAATGAAAGGAAGCTTGTGCTTTACGGACACGGTTAATTATTCCCCGAGCCGATACGACGTTGTAAGGCGAGCGTTTTACATACCTACTTTGCATGATCCTCCCGCCGTGCATTATGTTATTACATAGACATTCGTTCGTTGTCTCTAGTATACTGTAACAAGGTCAAACAGAATAGACGACGAAGAAACGCGCTCCTGGAGTGATAAAATATTTACTACGTCACCGGTATAACGGAGTCCTTGTGTTCACATATTCATCAGTTCTCCGACGAAGTTGTAACCGGAAGCTCGATTCAGTAGTGAAGAAAAAATCGATGCGATAAACGGTCCGACTCGACTAACCCAAATTATTCTCTCGTGTCACGATTTAGTGTTTCAGCCTCTTCCTTTTCTCGTTTTTAACAATTATCAAAATACCGGTTCGACATGTTTCACCGAGGAGGGAGAAGGAACGTGATCGGAAGAACGAGGAGACCAGAAAGACGAAATCTCGTCGTTGCATAAAGAAATTGTTACTCGGAGGAAACGAGGTGCGGTATACAAACAGAACGAGCAACTTGTGAGTTAAACATCGTTGAAACTTCTGGCTGACTGATAATTGCGTAAACGAGAATCGAATCAAGACTGCATTGTAAAGTTTTGATCATCCGCCGACTGCGGTTTGCGACAGAGTGCTTGCCGGGTTTCGAATCGATTGAAAACTTTTTCGAAACATGAACTCGAATCAACAATTACTGAAAGACAATCACCGACTCACCTATGAGTCCCAGCAACGCTCCAACAGCCGCCAACATCCTTGAAGGTAGTTTGAAGATGATCGCCATATCACAACACTGTAAAGTCCTTCGGTAAACTGAGACGTTGGGTCGTTGTTTGGCAGTTTTTCTCCTCACAGCAATCCGGTCATACCGTGTGTCAAGAGAACGTAAACACCCCGAAGTTACAAACGGTTGAATTTAGTCCGGGAACAAGCGGGGATTAGCACGAGGTGCGATTAGCACGGCTTAAGGTTCCGGAAAGATTTGGCGCGAAAAGAGGCGTAAAAACGGTCGACAAGCCGTTCCGCCCTTTCCGATATCTCTCTTCGGATGTTTTTCAGTCCCTTTTTTTCACCGGCAGCGAACTCCCGTCTAATGAACAAACTGACGGCTGTGTTTAACTGCCGGCAATTCACTTCCAGGGACACTTAACGGCCACGGTAGAAATTTACGCCCCTCACGTTCCCAGTGCTAAACTTTTACTTTTATCCTCACCTCTTTCGTTCAAGCTCCGAGTAACGAGCTTCCGACGATATTCCGCTCATACGCAACGCGGGTGATAATTTTCGGGCAACTCACTCGCTCGTTTAATCACACTCTTTAAACGCTGAGGTCGATTCGCGAAATGTCACTCGTCCATGTCGCCGGCCACGTGTTCCGTCCACCTCGCCTAGCGGAGCTTTTTATCGACCTCGGAGCACACTGTTTTCACCGGCCTTTCAGGGGTGAACAGAAAACCGCAGGCTGGTTTTCTCTGCTTTGACAAACACGTGGATCGGCTGCATTTTATTCGAGATCACGTACCGCCAACGTCACTCACGTTTGTCCGGAACGAGCCGCGTTCGCACTTCACCGTAGCGGAACCAACGCAGTCGACGATTTTTAAAACGCGACAATCGACCGTTCTTATCGAATTTCGAAAGTCCTCATCGAGCCAAGAAGCGTCCGCTTGAATAGCCAGCGAATGAGTGTGCGGTGTTCGCGCGGTGTTCGAGGATACCAGTCAGCCGCGGGGGGAGGAGGCGGAATTCGCGCATGCTTTCACAGGTTCGCCCTGTACTTGCTCCCCAGTTTCTCTGTACCTGCTTATTCCGTGTTTGCGGTGACATGTCCAACCCTCATCGACCTGTTTCCGGTTTCGCAATTGACACCTTCGTTCAGTCAACTTCGTCTCGAACCACTCCGGAGAAAATGCGACCGAGATGAGACCGTGTTTCTGCTGCGAAAACGCAAACCTTGCGGCCGAAGGTTTCTTGATGCGAGAATACGAATACAGTTCGCATTCTGATCTCTTCGCACTGCGACTTGACGTAAGGCCCAAGGTCTCTTTGGTAGATCGTGAAGATAGACCGTAATTGTACACTGAGAAAAAATTTCATTTGTTATAGTAACTACAAACATTCAGTAAAACAGGTATCGTTAAAAAAACTGTTCGAATATTTTTGGAATTACGAAAAACGAGGTACGCCTAACCATTTTGCGCTATTGTCGATCCTGTTTTGGTAATTGCAACGCATAATCAGTTTGTCTGGTTTTATCTACTTCTTTAGTTAAACAAGGCTTTAACGTCAATTTATTGTTGCACAAGCATTAAATTTTCGCAACGGTTACAAGAAAATCTAGTAACAGTGATCGTAATGAGAAAGAATAGTAACGGATACTAGATTTTCCGGTAACAGCTAGAAAACTAATTTTCATTTTCTACCTAGAACTATATTTTTGGATTGTGGTAAAAAATGAAAATAATTAAGGACGGAACTAAAAGTTTCTCTCAGTGTAGCTTGTTTCTGTTAGTTTACCGATCTTCAGGTAACGGGTGATAATCTTTAGACACAATTATTGAACTTCCATTTTACATCAACTATATTCAAGAAAAAATACTGGTGTCCTTTTCGTTTGTACATTGATGGACTTACTGGGCTAGCAAAGTTAGCGGAAGTGTGGCAACAAGCATGTCAAAAGGGACTGGATGAAAAAAAGTTACTAGCCAAAAAATAAAGTAGCAAGATTCTGGCGCTGAGATTGGACAATTGATGTTTACACCGACAGTGTTGAATCACTGAATGGTTTGAAGCCACTTGGCACCGCAAACATAACAAGCCTTGATAAAGTTATCAGTGGAATAATTGTTAACTGTCTTACAGGGAAACTTTGTTAAAACAAGTCGTATTTTCAGCCCTGTTCAATTCGGCGTTAACGTCAAACGGTTATTTGTCGTTCGAGTTAGGCTTGGTAATCGGTTCCCACCGTACGATAATCAGGCTCATCTAAATCGTCCGTTCGATTCTGTTAAGAAGAATGTATACACTTTGTTAGGACCTCGTATATGGGCTGCGTTGTTGCATCGCAATTAGCATAAGGCACGTCGTCAGCGTCTAACAATCTAACTCCGTCTTTCAGTCCGGTCACTATAAGTAGGTAGTCGTTTATTGTGCCAGGCGGATCATGTGACGCAAATGTTGTCCGAGGGTGTATTGTGTCAACGAGTTGTGAAGGTCAACCCGCCGGCTCGTCGTCGACTTTGAGCTAATTATGCACGCCACTCTTTTTGCGCGTAATTTCTTTTACCTTCGTAGGCCGTCTCATGTTTCCTTTTTTTCTGCTATGTCGGATGACCACGATGCCCGACCTGCTCCGATACATGCGAACAGAGAGAGATAGAGAGAGAGAGAAAGGGCGCGGCGTCCGCAGGTTGACCGTTAATTTTATTGTTTTTTTTTTTTTTTTTGGAGTCCATTTCTTCGACGGCTTGCCAGGGACCCGCGCTAATGAACCGGTACTTATTTTTTGGTCAACTCCACTGCAGGCTGATTGATTTTTCTGATACCCTCGATCCCGGCCGTCGACCGTGCGGAAACAATTAACCCTAAACGGTGACTTTGACCGATGGGAAAGGGATGAGATCTCACTCCATCGATCGCGGCTCGGCTCAATTCTGCTCTGCAGATTAAACCTCTATACATATAGCTATTTCTCCGGTGAGTTTGTGACAATTTATATGACTTTCGGTTTAAAAATTTCAACATGATTCAAACAGCTTTGAGAAAATCATTTGCTTCGTGGTAGTTATCGCGGTTTATTTCAGGAACCGACCAATTGTTGTACAGGCATCTATTTCCAATTTTCAGGGATTCGTCACGTTCATTTATTCCCGCAATAATACTTCAATTACTCTTACATTTTATCGTTAATTGGTATGAGTACAAATCACTGGTTGAATATTACTCTTGTTCCGCAAATCCTTACTCACTCACGATATATTAATTTTGAATAACCAGCGATCGAAGAATGTAATTGATTTAATTACTACCATACGAGACCATTGACTACTGCATTTGTACATGTATCAAGTATTTATAAGTACTTACTTACAAATATTTTTTGCCACGACTTTCGATGTAAAGTAATAATCATGAAGTTCATAGGCGTAGAAACAATTTTCGTCAGAATCTTCGAGATTTTAA
Organism: Neodiprion pinetum; assembly: GCF_021155775.2. Lineage (NCBI taxonomy): Eukaryota > Metazoa > Arthropoda > Insecta > Hymenoptera > Diprionidae > Neodiprion > Neodiprion pinetum. The sequence goes on from NC_060234.1 coordinate 39,496,089, forward strand.
TTGTTTTCGATACTTTGGGTACGTATAATCTACGAATGGAAAGAATTTTAATACGAGCAGCCAGCCCACATACAGAATGAACAACAAGCAACGCGAACTCGAAGAGTATCAGGGAACGATAGCTATGCCGCAATCAGTGAAAGAGTTATTCGCGTGACGGAATTTATTTCCCGCCGAACTAACAAACCTCGTATGCATCCTACGTACGCAGGTAGTTCCATTACAGGATGGCATTAGCACACATAGGCACGACATATTGGATGTGGATATCAGACTGCGACGGAGACGTGACACGGACAGAGTGCACCGGGGAATCACTGGGATCATGTTTAGCAGCGGGGTGTTGCACGTAGGTACGTACGTACGTGTCTGCTAATGGAATAGAGCGTGTCAGTTTCGCCCCGAGTGTTTGCCTAGGTGTATCCAAGCCATCTCAGCACCTTCGAGGTGCGACGACGCGACTCACGCAACGAGCGTTGCAAACATGGTGTGGATTACGGATGCGGATGCGGAAGCGCAGCCACGTCTCGTTCGCAAGCAACCCGGACCGACGACGCAACCCTCGAACAAAACTGGAGGATTATCTGTAGGCGTCAGACGCCGTCTTGTCGAGTACTCAACAGCGAGTCGTTAATTCTTATACGCAACTACGTGATATATTCAGTTGACCCCGGGTCGTTTCCTGCCGTTAGGCATTGTTTCGCAAGTTGGGAATATTGGGGTCATTGACATATTAGGAATCATTCTAATTATGCAAAACCCCTATCTAAAAACATTTGAAAAGAAACTCCGTGAACAATATGCAGGATATCAAATTTATTACTAATCAGCAGAATCACGCCTCGTTTATTCGATTAAACATGAGTTTTTTGTTTCGGAGGGCGTTGCTTGGCTAGTGTCAATGGATCCAACATATCAACGACTTTTAATCCCAATCCATGCGAAATATTGCGAAATTCTTTGTTACTTTTTGCGGTGCGTTCGTCAACCTAGTGATCATCTTGTACGTTCTCGAACAAGGCGGAACGCCGTGTTACCAAAATATTTTCCATACGAGCCAAAGAGCGAAGGAATATAAGGCGAGACGAACCATCGAATGGACGATGTAAAAGCTGTAATAAATGCGAAATGAAAATCATATTTCAGGGTATATTTTTGCTTCCCTCGAAATGATTTGCAATCAACGATGATTCGTTGACCGCGATTAATATATCATCAAGGCGGTAACTCGGCACTAATTTTTACTTACTAAATGTATCGTCGTTTCGCTTTTTCTTCATTTCCAGGAGGTTCGTTTACTAGATACTTTTTGAGACCGCCAACTATACGTATACAATATTTCTCCCAGTCGACTTCTTGCATACTGAAAGGAAATTCCTTCTTGTCCGTAGGCCCAATTCGTTGCCAAAGGCTCCGAACTCGATGAGTTTCGAAGTCCCATTCCTTCGTCATAAAATATCCTATGGTGATCCACGCATTCCCTAACATAGTCGCAAGCTTTTGCATCCTGAAATAATGAACGATCCTTCAGGCCACGAGTGCGGCTCGAACTAAATAAATCGAAACTACATGCAATTACGTTTACTAGGCAAAGACGATACTGGTATCGTTGTTTCAAGCTTACCGCGGCTGTTTTCCTAACAATCTTGCGACGCCGTCAATTACAAACGCCGGCACAGTATGCAGAAAAAATTGTAATACACTCAAAACAAATCTTGACGTTGTTATGACCATGAAAGGATAGTAGATCAATTGCACTGATGGGTTTTCATTATTATAACGCATGCAATCCCCTATGCACTGGCCGCAAGTGATGGGTTTCTCATTTCCGCCGACATAATTGTAGACAGGAATATTCTCATGGTGCCTGAAAGCAAACGAGTCAAATGTACGTCACCGGATATTTACTAATCCGAAAATTACACAATAACTTTTGAAGCATGCGATACCTTTATTTGTTTAATTTTCCATTTCTGGTAGTTTGTGAAAAGTGTATGTTCCATAATGCAAATGCATTTATATTTGGATTTTCTATGTATAAAAGGCGGTATGAATCGGCATTCGAAGACGTTACCTTTTTTTAGTGACGGCTGTTTCCCAAGCGGAAGAAATTAAAGCGTTGCAGACATAATCCACTGGAACTAGGTCCATTCTTGCATCAGAATCATAGAAACCGATGTGATTTAAGCCGAGACCAGATGCACATGTAATCGCTGGAAACCCAGCAATGCCAGAAATCCAACCCGGCATTGGCTCCTCGTATGAATTAATCACTAGGAAAAATTATTGTCCTCTTTTAACAAGCAATGATTGTAACAACAACAATTGGAAAAGAAAAATGTAACCTTCGTTTGATCTCAGTTACAACCCATTCTTGGATTTATGCAAGAGTCGAGTGGAATTTCGGATGCAATGTTCACTTTAGTCATGGTAAGAATAATCATAGAATAAGAATATCACCGATCGATGGTCTGAAAACTGCGAACGGCAATTCTCCAGCGAATTCGGCGACGACACCTTCGCCGATAGCCTTGGTAAAGGTGTAAGTGTTCGGCCATCCTTTCAAGACTCTGCAATTGAACACTTTGATCACCATCCTTAGTCACGCACTCCCACGACGAGCCCGCTTGAAAAACCTACGATTTCGTAAAGGATTCGACGTCGCCTTCCGACATCTCGGTGTTCTTCAAGCTTTCGCAGAGGTCGTTCGCCTCCCTGTAGCTCAATGGCGGAACGTACAACTTTTCGTCGATGCTACTGAGAACGCAGTTGCTGAAAGCAGTTGACAGGTGGACGCCGACCTGGAACAGAACAGGGTTAAGGTGATCGCGAGCTGAAACGTTCGGCAGCTGGAAGTGACGGAGACGCCGTGAATCGCGAGGCGAAGTTATAATTCACAGCTGGTGCATCGGCCCCGCTACAAGACGCTGGAAAAATCCTCTCACCGCCAGGTTCTTGCACGCTTTGGCAATGTCCAGCAGGTATTTAACGCCGTTGACGTTCAAGGGAATCGCTTTGTCCAGTCTTTCGGTAAAACGCACCGTGGCAGCTGCGTGGAAGATGACGGATACCTGAAAAGAGTTCGGCGCTTTTTAGGGGGCGACAAGTGGATACGAAGAGTCAACGTGCACCCTGCGAACCTCGTCGACGATGCGCTCGCGATCCTCTGCCGATAATCCCAGTCCTTCGGAGGCTACGTCGCCGGCAACTGGAACCAACTTTTTCGAAAAGTCCGGAGAGCTGGTCCGCAAAACGTCGAACACCTGCAGCGAAATACATGCGCGATTTATCGCCAGCTCAGACATTGCAAGAAATTCGGCAAATCTCACCGGTTCGAGGAGCAGAGAATCCATTCGCTCTTGTGTAGTTTTTCCTTTCTTTTCGCGGATCAGAAGGTAGACGGTTCCGATTTCTTCACAGCTTCGGAGTAACTTTTCCACCAGTGCCTTACCCAAGAAACCGGTTCCACCTGGCAATTTTTAGTGAATGTAAGTCTCTTTGTCAATTGAATGTGGGCCACAATTCAAAAAAACAATCTCTTTGGTATAATTCAAACAAATGTTTGTCCCTCGAGAAGGACATTATTATTTTTATTTTGTTATTTGAACGGCACCAACCGGTGATGAAGATGTTTCGACCTGCGTAAAACTGTCGTATTTCTGACATGTTTCTTCTATTGCGGTACCGGAGTAACTCTTCGCGTCGTCGCTAACTTCGCGTTACTTATGGATGAGATACCACGTGCACGAATGTAAATTTATTAACTATCTCACACACATTTTGTACAATGTGCAAACGAATGCGAATTAAAAATGACAACGTCGTAGCTTCCTGGGTAGAGTCATTGTTTCACAATAGGACCGGAAAATAAAAGTAATTTCCGCTTGAAAACTTTAACTATTTTCTACAACGTCACTGGTGTGGGAACAAGGTGAATCGTGAGACGACACTTTTGAAGGTCAGGCGGAAAATTTGTGGTAGATGAAGATCATTTTTGAACTCCACTTCAAGAATACGCTTATTAAATTGAAACACCATATCAGTTAACGTCAAAGTGCAGACTGACAGGGGGAAGATTAGCTTGGGCTGCCTCGAGCACATCGGAACTTACGTTTCGAAGCCGGCACGGTGATCTCCGCCCCGAAATCGTGGACGACATTCACTCCGTTTGTACATGTGTGTAGGATACCGAGAAACTTTGTCGAGGTTTCAACCCGACGACGAACGCCGCGTCGAGTTCTACCCTGCATCGTCTGCTCAATCACTCGCCGCACGTCCTAAGAAGCGAATGTCATACTTCACCAGGATTGTAGGTAGACGTGATTATGATGAAACGTCAACCGAACTTCCCGACAACTTCGACGCATGAACAGTGGATACGTGGTGGCTGCTTGACACGGAAGCAAACGCTACGGAATGGTATTAAAAACACTGGAGTGTAATGGTTTTGAACCTTATAATTATACAGTACCTTTTCAAATCGTTTAGATCTCGGTTTGTGCTGGTCGAATTTTTGCAGACTCTCTTGCATCGGATAGTATAGGGATATTGTTTCATTCGTGTTCACTATCACCGGAACAAGTAACGCAATCGGTGGAGATCCTTGAACGATGTTTTTTCCTTTGATTCATACGCTTCAGGGGTCCATTCCCTGATATTTCGAATATCAAAAGCACCAAAACGACTCGCTCTCTCGCCCAGCTGGCACGAGAAAAACCTTTTACATCGTCATTTCCATGCCCCAACCCTCAGTCATCCGTGGCTTTGCAAATTGGTGCCGCATAGGAACAAGCAAACCTCCGTGGATGCTATGGCGAAGTTATTTCCGCAAATTGCATTTCGTTTGAGCCATATACCTACACACTCACCCCAAAACCTCAGATTCCATTCTACGTTTTCATTTTATTCCACGCGTATTGTTTTTTTTTTTTCTTTGTCTCTTTTTCTACTTATTTACCTTTGCCAAACGGAGGAATGGAAGGTGGAAGAGAACGAATCGGCGTTTGTTAAGCGACCGTTCAAACGTTCAATTACACTGAAATACCGCGAGTATACAGTCATTGCAAATATTCGAAGGTACGTGTTCGACTTTGTGGGAGGAGTTTTTGCCCCGTCGCATGCTTGGACATCCGGCGGAACACGGTAACCATTTATAGGGTGTCAGGTCGAACTTGGCCATGCAACGGTGAACGAGGGTGCATGACATCGAGGTAAACCTGCAGGGCCTGCAACTGTGTGGAAAACAGTTAGCGAGCTTACGCACACCAGCCGAAGCCAGGCGACGTTCACCATTAATAAGTTGACCACCGACGTGATCTACGGCTAACCATTTCACGGGGACATTTCGCATTTACGACACTCGGAATATTATCCCCTTGGAGTTTACACCGTCTGTTTACTTGGATGTCGGCGATACCTACATGCATCTGTACACCTGGACGAACGCCCATCTATGCGCGTTCCGACGACACAAACCCAATTAGTTACTCAGGCGCTGGATACACCGTGGCTACCACCAACGGTACCTCATCACTTCGCTGCCCTGTCGCAAACTTTACCGTAAATAATTCTCTGCTTTCCGAGCTCACCTTAACAGCTCGCAATCAGATCAATTAACCTGCCCTGAACTCGGAGATTCGTTGTGTAAGGGTTTGTTCTCCTCGGTTACCTAGCGCAGAGCACTGCATATACGTGTCAGGATGATCAGTTGTATAAAACAGCTGAAGCATCTCTTCTTGAGGAATTGTGAGAAGTAATTCTTGGGTTCAATGACTGCGCTGAAACGAGTCGAGAGAGTTCCATTGCATCTCTGAGAAGAGACGAGGAAGTTCAAGCAGATCCTGGACGAGCATTGGCGGTGGAAGTGGCCAAGTGGAAAAACTCGATACACAGACTGGAGTAGAAATGTGCGTTCGGCAAAGCTTGCAAATATTGCGTTTACCAGCAGCCGGATCGTTAGCCAGAACCAGGAGCCCCTTACTCGCCTTGGCCAAGAGTTTAGGCGGAGTGTGCAATGTAGTGGAGGGCAGGGAGTGCACGGCACGGAGTCGAGAAGTTGCAGAGTCGCGGTGAAGCCGGCGAAACAAGTAGAACCGGGTGGCGGAGGGAGGCCAAGGAGGAGCAGCAGACTGTCTCTATACCTCTCTCACGGCGCATGGAGAGTCGGACCAGAGGAGAGAAGAACAGAGCAGAGCGGAGTGTAGAGACTGCGGAACGGTCTGGCATTGTGCTTGCAAATCAAGCGGCCAAATTTACATGAGATTTATGGCATTCCGTTTGCCCGTGTCTCTCTTACCTAGTCCGCCGCATCCGCTCAACTTATGGCTATGCGTGACGCCCTTTGCACCCTGCAGGACCTCCCTGCCGATCCATCCACATCCCGACCGCACTGCGCGATTCACAATCAGACCTCGTCTAACGACTGCGACGCCTATTCATTCCGGAAATCTGCGTACGCGGACGTAACGAGCTTTTTCCCTCATATCGTACCGTCCTGGTCGACGAAGCTCTCGTCGCGTGTTCTCGCGATGTAGATGTGAGCTTCGGGCTCAACACCTCCGCACCCTTTCGCTTCAAGGCTGGGTTGCGTAGGTATCCGGGCACTTGGAATAAAATTAAGTCAACGAGGGTGCGTATATTGTCGGAGGGAAAAGCACCACTTGTGTACTCATATATTTCATACCACCGGGCACGATTTTATCTTACTGAATATGGATATGTACACGCGTCATATAACATGTTGCTCGAATCAACTTGAGCCGACGTTACGTCATGGACGTAAAAAATTTCGGTTCTACCGCACACCCATGATCCACGGGTGAACCCCTCTTCCGTCGCACGTTCGTATACATTCGTATTATCATATAAATCAACGCGAATGAGCGACTCCACCTCGACCCTTCACCGTTCTCTCTTTGTCATCCCATTGACTCTCCATTTTTGGTGGAGCATTTACGGTAGCACCTCGGAAGAGAGTAAAAGAGTAACTGATTCGCGAGTCTAAAAAATTTACGACTTCTCTTGAACATTACGAGTTTCCTTAAATACATTTCGAACTTTCCAAGTCTCCGATAGTCATCAGAGTACTTCAACATCCCTCAATTTCCAGATACAAAACAAATGTCCGCGGATATCACGAGCACAAGTCGAGGGTACTTTGGGCGCCTTTTTCAAACTTCAAACTCAAGTTACATCTCATGAATAATTCAACCAGTCGGCTCACCGGCCGTTTTATCATACGGTCACAAGTTCGCCGTGATAACGTCTGGCGATTCTGCGTGTGTCAGTGGGTCTGAGGGTCGAGGACAAGGGCTTTCACCGCCTGGAAACCGCCCGCTCTGCAGGTCGGGATTTACGTGGACTCCTGACACCGCCTCGGAAGCTCGCCTCGACCCTGCTGTTCACGATATAGGTATGTATGTGCACCGGCTTCTACGGGCGCCTCACAGCCGGCTTAAATATTAATTGTTCCTGGGGGTAGAAGACGGTTGATTACCAACGTCCCACCCTGTAACGGAAAGCTTACGCATGCCACGCCTCGTCTTTTTCACCCGTAACAGTATAGGTGTAAGAAAGGTCATTGCGTGCTTCGGTAAAGGCCTGCTAATCATTTGTGTTTTTTTTTTTTTCATGTGAAGATACGAGCGAGGAATAAGAAGAAAGAGAAAATTTTTGCTGCAAAATGAATTACGGTGAATTTTGTTTTTTATCTTCTCTCGCTGCTTTTCTTTTTTTTTTTTTTTCTTAACCTGTCTCGTGAAATTGATAAGCCATTTTCACTAAACAATGACGCACATCCAACACGTGTGTCGAGCTGCGAAATTAATTTCTTTTAGGAATGTGCAAGTGGGTGACGGGGTGGAGACCGTGTTCGACCGCGGTCAATGCATGTTTAACACGATTCGCGATGTTTTGTTTTATTATTCTTTCTTACAATCAGTGTTATTATCCTTCTTTTGTTATAAACATTACCCGCTCTCCGCGGGTATTCGGAAAATTTTTATCCTCTCCATACGCACGGTTTTTCACTTTTATTACAATATATGGAACGCTTCACGAACGGCTGTGCCAAATTCACCTGTACGCTCTCGTGTACACACACACACGCACACGCACGCAACGCACGCACATTCGCTGACTCAAGCACCTTTTATACTCGCATGAAATGGCGCCAGGCTTTTAAATGAGGGAAAAAGAGACTCAAAATGATATTAATGAGAAAGAGGGAAAAAAGTAAATTAAATATCGAACACCGCGGAGGTCGGAGTTGGGCTTGTCTCGTCTACGAATCTGCAGGGAAGGTGTCGAATAGTTCTTCTCGTATGCGATCCCTCAGGGATATTTGTCTCAGGGTGACACTATTAAAGAGCGGCAGACTTATTTGCGGACTCTTGAGGTCATTTTAGAATTCATTCGCCGTCTGGCTAGAGGCTCTTTTTCACCCTTGACGCGACTGATTCATGACTAGCCGTGCCCCGGTCACGATTTATATATACCTATGAGTTTTAGCAGCAGTTGCCGGAAAACAAACGACATTTTTTTTTCGGTTGATTTTTTCGTATGGATTCGCGAAGTTGCGACTCGGCGCGCCGCGAGAAACGAGATCGCCAAGCTAAAGATTGAACTTTCAAAACTGAGAGAGGACGATTAATCCAGATGAAAGATTACACAAAAGAGACTTTCGCGCCTCCCCAAGAAGAAACCTTCGCAATTAACCAAAATCTCTCGGCCACTTATCCCCAGGGGTCGGATTATGGACCTCTTTAATTATACCGAAATGAACACCGCCCGTGTAAATTAGCCGACCTCGAGGCATGTCATAGGCTTTATTAAATGATTTACGATAAACAGTAAGACAATTATTAACTGTATATTGCGTAACGTTGAACTGCACTTTGGGCCTGAATTAGAAAGGCTTTCCAACTTGAGTCTGCCTCATTCGCTGTATAATATATACCTCGTGAAATATGAACGGTACCATCGTTTAAATATAACCGACGAGCTTCTCTTTGTGCGAACCTCCACTCATCCCAACAATGGCACTGCAGTGTACAAAACTGATAATTACCGAGTAATATTCATTCGCTGCACGATAATTCTTGCTGAGATCGAGACTTTGTCGAGTGGGTATGACTCGGATTTGAAACCGCGATATCACTGATCCGAGAGAAAACAATTCCCTGATACGTGCAGTCCAGTCGTCCCGTCCTTTTGACGGAAAATGAGAGGCCACTTTGACCTGGTGATTCATACTAGATCAGGCTCCTCGTCAATGATGGCAATTACCGAATCACCGGCAAAAATTTTCGTCTATCGCCTGCTGAAGTTTCAGTCTAGCAGCACTATTGACGCTCGAATCAATCGTTGGGCACATCCGCACTTCGCAGAGGCATCGTTATTCGACATTAATAACTGAATCACCCAAAGAGGTGAATTCGACATACGTTAATAATGTAGGGATATAGTTGAAAAACGATGAGGATTGTTTTCGTCAAAGTTTGAAACTTTGATCGTGACGTGAAGGCGATATTTAATAGCGCATTGTTATAATGACGGGCTGCACTCGGAGAAAACTTTTTGCTTTTTGAAAAAAATCAATTGGTAGACGAATGATACAGAAAATTTTTATTTTATAAGTGTACCTTTAAATACGAAATCTCGATTCTAATTTAATCAATTTAACGAAATTATAGTTTTCTCACGGTATGTTCTAAATATTGAATACCCTCTGGTAGATTCAACTAAATCGCTTCATACTGTTAACTACATCCATTCGGTGGATACAGATTACTCAAATTGATTACCGCTATTAAATAATATGTTAGGTACATCGTAAATCTACAAAAACAATTTTGTTGAAGTGGCAAAATACTCTCTGTGACAGGTCAAAAAACCTTTCTCGCGGGAGAAGTAAGACGAGTAGTTATTAGTAGGAGCTTCAGGCATTTGTCTAGTATAATCAGAAGAACTCGATCGTTTCTGGTCCGATACCATTTAATCAGCCTGTCAATTCGCAATGGCGTATTTCTCGATCATTGTTTGACGTGACTCTTAATTCATGTAGCTCGAATTTCGATCAGAGGATAATTTTTTCACATGCAACAATTAAACAATAATTTTCGAATCATTACAAAATGGTTTCACATGCGCAGATCTGATTTCGGAATCGCAAAAGAATCTATGGAATTGTGTTGCCAAATCTTTTCTCAGACGTTACCGAAACATTATGTTTTCTGCGCGGTGTAAAATCAACCAAACTTTTTGGTGTGAAAATAATGTTGGACGGAATGTATATATTACCCTGAAATTTCGTCGCTATGAACCAATTTTGGACATTTCAACCAAATTTCTTTCCGAGTGTGTGTTTGATTTGCCAAAGGTGGCATTTATCGGCCTGGACCGTCAACCAGAAGATATCAGGGCAATTTAGCGCCCGGGGATCAAAAACATCAACTAAAGTCTGCATGAGCTGGTACTGTGCATGAGTGATCCCTCGACAGAAAACGTCGCTTTAATAAAACCCGCGGCCTCTTGTACAGCTCGCCCTTGTAGCATTTATTACGAACGTCGACGGGTACAATGCCTCTCTGAATTTGTAAGGCAGCCATCTTTATTCCTCCATGCGCCACGAGCCGCGAGCCGTGCCTGCAGAACTTTGCAGCCTCCGGCTCCTATGAGGAACCAGCGTTTGTCCTTGGGCACGAAACGACCAGGATAAATCCGGGGAAAGGTCGATCTCTGGCTAGCGTGATGTCGCCGCCTTTTCCTTGCCCTTTTTCTGCCCTCAAAATTACGTCTTCTTCCTCTCCTCGTCTCCTCTCCCGGCGTTTTTACCCCACTCAGTGTTTTGGTTCTCTTTTTATTCATTCGTTTTTGCCTTCACTTTCTTTTTTCATCGACACCGTTTTCGGATTATTATAACAATCATGAGGTGTGGCACGAATATCCGAAGTCACGAATTTCTGCAAAAACGCTGCAGACCACCTGGACGATACCAGGGGCGGTGTAACCATTACCGTGGGTGAGGAGCACTCCACACCTTAGATATATGCAGTTTCAAAAAATTCAATTTTAATTGTGTCAATCACTTGAATAACAACGACGCGGCTTGATCACTCGGACGTGGTAGCTATAATCCGTAGTCACCAAGATATAGCTGAAGAATTAGATCTCGACTTTCTGATGAACGAATTCATCAACCCCAACAACTGCAGAAAAGCAACTTTCGGTACATCAAAGTGAAATGAACGTGTACTTTATTATATGGGACAGATTCATAAGTTTAACAGTGTTATCTTATGCTAGTCCAAATTATGCTAAACCCCACCACCCAACCCTACAACCAGCTCCATACCTCGGAAATACACGTTCCGCTACCCCTGACCGTATCTTCGTACCTCTGTTTACCACGAGTCTATTGAAACTAATAATATATTTGTACACATGTTAATTCTTATACGCAACTACGTAATATATTCAGTTGACCCCGGGTCGTTTCCTGCCGCTAGGCATTGTTTCGCAAGTTGGGAATATTGGGGTCATTGACAGATTAGGAATCATTCTAATTATGCAAAACCCAATCTAAAAACGTTTGAAAAGAAACTCCGTGAACAATATGCAGGATATCAAATTTATTACTAATCAGCAGAATCACGCCTCGTTTATTCGATTAAACATGAGTTTTTTGTTTCGGAGGGCGTTGCTTGGCTAGTGTCAATGGATCCAACATATCAACAACTTTTAATCCCAATTCATGCGAAATATTGCGAAATTCTTTGTTACTTTTTGCGGTGCGTTCGTCAACCTAGTGATCATCTTGTACGTTCTCGAACAAGGCGGAACGCCGTGTTACCAAAATATTTTCCATACGAGCCAAAGAGCGAAGGAATATAAGGCGAGACGAACCATCGAATGGACGATGTAAAAGCTGTAATAAATGCGGAATGAAAATCATATTTCAGGGTATATTTTTGCTTCCGTCGAAATGATCTGCAATCAACGATGATTCGTTGACCGCGATTAATATATCATCAAGGCGGTAACTCGGCACTAATTTTTACTTACTAAATATATCGTCGTTTCGCTTTTTCTTCATTTCCAGGAGGTTCGTTTACTAGATACTTTTTGAGACCGCCAACTATACGTATACAATATTTCTCCCAGTCGACTTCTTGCATACTGAAAGGAAATTCCTTCTTGTCCGTAGGCCCAATTCGTTGCCAAAGGCTCCGAACTCGATGAGTTTCGAAGTCCCATTCCTTCGTCATAAAATATCCTATGGTGATCCACGCATTCCCTAACATAGTCGCAAGCTTTTGCATCCTGAAATAATGAACGATCCTTCAGGCCACGAGTGCGGCTCGAACTAAATAAATCGAAACTACATGCAATTACGTTTACTAGGCAAAGACGATACTGGTATCGTTGTTTCAAGCTTACCGCGGCTGTTTTCCTAACAATCTTGCGACGCCGTCAATTACAAACGCCGGCACAGTATGCAGAAAAAATTGTAATACACTCAAAACAAATCTTGACGTTGTTATGACCATGAAAGGATAGTAGATCAATTGCACTGATGGATTTTCATTATTATAACGCATGCAATCCCCTATGCACTGGCCGCAAGTGATGGGTTTCTCATTTCCGCCGACATAATTGTAGACAGGAATATTCTCATGGTGCCTGAAAGCAAACGAGTCAAATGTACGTCACCGGATATTTACTAATCCGAAAATTACATAATAACTTTTGAAGCATGCGATACCTCTATCTGTTTAATTTTCCATTTCTGTTAGTTTGTGAAGAATGTGTGTTCCATAATGCAAATGCATTTATATTTGGATTTTCTATGTATAAAAGGCGGTATGAATCGGCATTCGAAGACGTTACCTTTTTTTAGTGACGGCTGTTTCCCAAGCGGAAGAAATTAAAGCGTTGCAGACATAATCCACTGGAACTAGGTCCATTCTCGCATCAGAATCATAGAAACCGATGTGATTTAAGCCGAGACCAGATGCACATGTAATCGCTGGAAACCCAGCAATGCCAGAAATCCAACCCGGCATTGGCTCCTCGTATGAATTAATCACTAGGAAAAATTATTGTCCTCTTTTAACAAGCAATGATTGTAACAACAACAATTGGAAAAGAAAAATGTAACCTTCGTTTGATCTCAGTTACAACCCATTCTTGGATTTATGCAAGACTCGAGTGGAATTTCGGATGCAATGTTCACTTTAGTCATGGTAAGAATAATCATAGAATAAGAATATCACCGATCGATGGTCTGAAAACTGCGAACGGCAATTCTCCAGCGAATTCGGCGACGACACCTTCGCCGATAGCCTTGGTAAAGGTGTAAGTGTTCGGCCATCCTTTCAAGACTCTGCAATTGAACACTTTGATCACCATCCTTAGTCACGCACTCCCACGACGAGCCCGCTTGAAAAACCTACGATTTCGTAAAGGATTCGACGTCGCCTTCCGACATCTCGGTGTTCTTCAAGCTTTCGCAGAGGTCGTTCGCCTCCCTGTAGCTCAATGGCGGAACGTACAACTTTTCGTCGATGCTACTGAGAACGCAGTTGCTGAAAGCAGTTGACAGGTGGACGCCGACCTGGAACAGAACAGGGTTAAGGTGATCGCGAGCTGAAACGTTCGGCAGCTGGAAGTGACGGAGACGCCGTGAATCGCGAGGCGAAGTTATAATTCACAGCTGGTGCATCGGCCCCGCTACAAGACGCTGGAAAAATCCTCTCACCGCCAGGTTCTTGCACGCTTTGGCAATGTCCAGCAGGTATTTAACGCCGTTGACGTTCAAGGGAATCGCTTTGTCCAGTCTTTCGGTAAAACGCACCGTGGCAGCTGCGTGGAAGATGACGGATACCTGAAAAGAGTTCGGCGCTTTTTAGGGGGCGACAAGTGGATACGAAGAGTCAACGTGCACCCTGCGAACCTCGTCGACGATGCGCTCGCGATCCTCTGCCGATAATCCCAGTCCTTCGGAGGCTACGTCGCCGGCAACTGGAACCAACTTTTTCGAAAAGTCCGGAGAGCTGGTCCGCAAAACGTCGAACACCTGCAGCGAAATACATGCGCGATTTATCGCCAGCTCAGACATTGCAAGAAATTTGGCAAATCTCACCGGTTCGAGAAGCAGAGAATCCATTCGCTCTTGTGTAGTTTTTCCTTTCTTTTCGCGGACCAGAAGGTAGACGGTTCCGATTTCTTCACAGCTTCGGAGTAACTTTTCCACCAGTGCCTTACCCAAGAAACCGGTTCCACCTGGCAATTTTTAGTAAATGTAAGTCTCTTTGTCAATTGAACGTGGGCCACAATTCAAAAAAACAATCTCATTGGTATAATTCAAACAAATGTTTGTCCCTCGAGAAGGACATTATTATTTTTATTTTGTTATTTGAACGGCACCAACCGGTGATGAAGATGTTTCGACCTGCGTAAAACTGTCGTATTTCTGACATGTTTCTTCTATTGCGGTACCGGAGTAACTCTTCGCGTCGTCGCTAACTTCGCGTTACTTATGGATGAGATACCACGTGCACGAATGTAAATTTATTAACTATCTCACACACATTTTGTACAATGTGCAAACGAATGCGAATTAAAAATGACAACGTCGTAGCTTCCTGGGTAGAGTCAGTTCACAATAGGACCGGAAAATAAAAGTAATTTCCGCTTGAAAACTTTAACTATTTTCTACAACGTCACCGGTGTGGGAACAAGGTGAATCGTGAGACGACACTTTTGAAGGTCAGGCGGAAAATTTGTGGTAGATGAAGATCATTGTTCAACTCTACTTCAAGAATACGCTTATTAAATTGAAACACCATATCAGTCAATTATTCGAATTCTTGTATAAGATCGATCTCTGCGAAGGGATCATAAAACTAGATCACTTGTCAATTGCTTGGGAATTCCTGTACAGCCATTTTGACCTTAATTTCGAACGATTGGATTCTAAATTTTCATCTTTACTTACAGATGAGTAATCAAAAGCAATGATCAACTGTTAAGTAATGATATATTGAGATCACTTGTTGAGAGGATTGCCATCCCCATGTTTTCCCAATTTTTCAGTTACAGTCAGGAAATGTTTGTATAGTTGTTCCATCTTTACCTGTCCATTTGGTATTTATAAATTTTAGAATTGATCACTGGTGACGCAATATTTTCTAACAGTTGAAGCATACAGCCCAGTGCATAATAAACACATTTGGACGTTGTCAGGTCAGGTGAAAGTACGCAGGAACTTCGGTGACGACGATCGGGGAAAATTGAATTTTTTTTTCATCAAGAATACATGTTGCAAGGTTCAACTGAATCTTGCCAATTCATGATGAAGTATCTCTGCTGATGTCCGCAGGTGAAGTGGAACTATCGGACGGAAATTTATGGCTCCTCAAATAGTACGGAAAATCCATGAAATGCTCTCTAGATCATCCACAGAATCAAGGTGCTGACGACTCCCGTATGAAGACGGTAGAGAGTGAAACATACGAAAGGATCTGATCTATGAATAGTCAATGATTCTTTCACAGTCGGTGCGATGAATGCACTGAGAGAAAAAATAACGTACCGCGACCTGACCGCAAGGTTGGACAAACCTCGCTGCAGCAACAGACATTTGGCTTACTAGTCAAATGCTCGAATGTGGACTCATTAAAAGTCACGTTATCTCGTTAATCACGCGAAGGATTCGCCCCCAAATTTTCATTCATTCAAATTTGAAATATTTTATTTGCTTCATCTGTATTATACAGTTAGAATGACAAAAACAAGGTAGTAAAACTAATTCGCGACTGCATTTGCAATACGCAGGTACCTGAACGCAGAGTCCGAGACACTTCGGTTAGTTTCAGTATTTGTTTTACAGTTGGACGCTAATTGCGTGATACAATGAATATTTCAATCGGAGAGCAGAGAAGAATCTCAAGGGGTCAAGAGTTACTTTCCCGGGCCTAATTCAAATTTTTTATTCGAAGGCATAGGATGCAAGAAACACTTTCAATGATACAACTAGGTTGAAGGTACCTTGGGAGTTTCTACGTAATCTCCGTTTATTCGATTAAAATAACATGGGTATAATCACTGAATTATGGGATATTCAATATCATGGAATTCAGGACTCGCATAAATTGAAAGGACGGTAGAATCAAATCCTCGTTTAAGATTTCTACTGAACGAGATTTGATATTTATCATTTGTCTGCGTGTGATTTATGAAATCTACATCTTGTTTCTATCTGGTTTCATACTAATCGATTAATCTGTGAATCTGAACTATTTCGGAAATATCGTTACATGCACGCTTTATTTAAAAAGGATAAACCCAATGGATGCAGGCAGGGAGACTGCACTTATGCATTGATACGCGCTGCATATATCAGTTTGTTATTTACAACACGCGTATCCCTGTCAGCTCTATGTGCATGCATCTATCCCTTGTACGATATAACACTATTAGAAACTTTTGTAAATTAGAATACTTCATCATTAATAAATATCTATCAACCCTTCATTTATTGTAACGCCCCATCCTGAAAGGGTATGTTCTGACACTTTTCAAGTCGTATCTGGTATCATCGTGACTCTGTTAAGTAACATCACGGAATAAACATCTTTGCGTAGATTGAGTCAATCGCTATCAAAGTCCAACTCAATTCAATTTTGCCGTCAAGGTGCCACATTCGTCGTAAATACGATAGTCGTTTTTTCGGTCCGTGTTCATTTTATGCAACTACCTACTCAAATGTACGATAATAACGTATGTAGTAGGAAAATCTGTAAATGTAATCTCAGTAACCGTATCAAGGGTCGGGTGAAATCGCTACAGTAGACGTGGAGCACTCCACACCTCAAAATTTAGTAGCTGTGGAATTCCACACCTCGGATATCTGCAGTTTCAAAAAATTCAATTTTGTGTCAATTACTTGAATATCATCGACGCTGCTTGATCACTCGGACGTGGTAGCTATAATCCGTAGTCACCAAGATATAGCTGAAGAATTAGATACCGACTTTCTGATGAGCGAATTCATCAACCTCAACAACTGCAGAAAAGCAACTTTCGGTACATCAACGTGAATCGAAAGTGTACTTTTTATAGAACAGACTGAAAAGTTTAACGGTGTTGTTTTATGCTGAACCAAATCAACCTCCCCACACCTACACTCAGCTCCACACTTCGGAAATATACAATCCACCGCCCCTGGACGATACTAAATGCTACTTTGATCGTTTTTTTTTTTTTTAACTTTCATAGTTTTTTTTTTCGTGGTGTAATGATTAAAACAGGATAATTTACCCTCTAGTTTGGCCTTTCATGTGCAGCTATCCGTAGCATGGAAAATATTTTTCGTAAAACAGAATTTCGATATACCTGTTTAAACTTACTTACTATAGCAGGTGTTACCGGTTTTTTCAGGATTAATCAGATTCGTTAAAACTTTTTCACAGCGATATAATTTGGTCTAATATTATACGGGATTGATCACTTGTTCCTTTTTAACCATAATGATGAAGTTTGGCGTGGAATACGAACTGGTACACAAAAAATATGCTTCGAAAAAGAGAGTGGCAACGATCCGTAATAAAATAACTAAAAAGTAGGAACTTTTTTCCGTCATAGATACCAGCGCGATATTTTTTACTTAATTAAAACAGCGAACCTGAGTTCTCTGGGCGAACCGTATCATATTCCGAGCTCCTGATGAATAAAAAATTGAATTTTATCCTCAGCCGGCGAGCGACGCGAGCTGTGATATGATTGAATATGAGCTGGCGATGTTGGTAACCCATCGGGCTTACAGGCTGGATTAGCGGTCGAACCGTTCGATCAAATAGACGCTCCAAAAATTGTTCGTTCGCACAGAGACAAAATTTCATTGTTCATAGTTACTAGAAAATCTAGTGAAATAGATATCATTACAATAATGATGGTTCAAATATTATTTGAATTTAAAGTAAATATGATTACACGTAATTATTTACTGAAATTATACTTGTCAATGGTTATTACAGCATTGAATCAGCTAGTAGGTAAGCTTACTGCGTTTTTTTTTTTCTTTTCATCCAATAAATCCTTAACATCAATTTTCGTTGCACCAACTGCGAATTATCACGATAGGTACAAGAAAATATAGTTCGATTTCTGATTACAGCTAAAAAACTCATTTTCACTCTGATACCCAGTACTGCATTTTTTTCTTATCGCAAAAACTTGTAAAAGCTGGTAACCGCAGCTCGAAATCTCTCTTATTGTTAACTTGGCCGAAAATTCGACTATTTCATCGTAGTCATGGACGCTTCTGACTATGAGACGGCCAATCAAGTTGGCCACCGCGATTTACCCTACAGGGATTCGGTTACCACCGACCAGACCGGGTCGGTAAGGCAATGTATCCCACTATAGGCGCTTTGCAATATTGATGATGTGTTCTTCGCGATAGGGAGCGAGAGAGTCAAAGCAACGCAACACAGGCTCCCGGAGAGCGTGGGCTTATTGAAAACACGAAGCCCGTCGTGTGTTTAAACGGTAAATACGTCGGTGTACACCAACATTTCCCTGGGGGATCCTCAAGCGCGGAAAGCCTTCTCTATACCCTCGCAAGCTCCTTCCTGGATTCCACGTTTTCCGGTCCCCAAAGAATCTGAGGTGTGACTAGGCCTCGGGCAGACTGCTACACGTATGTGTATGTGTCTTCGTGTACGCAAACGAAATTTTAAAGCGGAATTCAGGCCTCTCTCTACTGATGATCCAGAAGTCTGTACAAGTGCTAAGAACGACACTATTCGTCATTCGTGAAGACAAAATTGAAACAGGATGAAATTCTAACCGCTGTTTTACGGGTAATAGACTCAATTTATTAGTCGTGAAATATACCGCGTGTACATGAATTCAAAACAGACTTATTGCAAAAAAGAAGTTGCGGTGTTAAAATTGTTCAAAAATGCATGGTTTGGACTATGATAGGTAGAATAATTATTGCGCCAAGTTTGGAAACTCATGATCAGATACTTCTGGCAATTAGATTGATATTGAATTATAGTCTATAAAAGTTCACAACGTGTTTTGAACAGTGTTCGATGCCCAGAGGGAAGTGCCCGGTTGATGCGGTCACGGCCGGTTTTAGTGAATTTGAAAACACGCCGATAAACTAGCGACATGGCAAATGGTCGGAGAGATTATCAGTTTAAATCATTCGTTTGAACATCACTCGACGGTCCGTTGGCAGCAAGTTGAGTGCAGCCGATGCACTCAAGCGTGACGTACGTGGTACCAGGATCTTATCGCTCTGTTCCTGTGCCTGTTATACCTATACAATCAAACAAATTGCGCGCAGCGGTGAAATTGATTGGATAATGATTTTCAACTAGGATGATGGCTTTCCATAACCGATAATTCTCCGACGCCTAACAGCGCGATGGGTGCTCGTGAAGGAGGGTCCGCATCAAGTGCCAGCAAACCACGCAGCGCCTGATTGATAGGCGTTCCTCGTGCTGAACGCAAAGCTTGCTGTAACCGGCCGTTCCAACATGGAGAAAATTCGCACTGGTGAACGATTCTACTGGGAAAAAAAAACCCGTGATTACGGTTGCGTGCGGAAGATGCCGCGAGCACGGAACTCTCGGTGGTCCTAGACCACACGGAGTGTGAGAGTGTGAGTGGGACGGACAATCGCAGGTGGTGACTACTGGTCGACCAGGGAGCCGGAGGGTTGGAAAAAACTAAAACGAAACGAGGTAAGGTAAGAATTGAGGCAGGTGCTCGGCCGAAGAGAGATGAACCATGGAGCGAGAAGAGAGGGAAACGGGGATGCGCTCTGGAGCTTCTCCTCTGCCGACACACACGCACACACACACAGGTGTCGACTCGGCATCCAACCCACTTTTTGAGACAAGAAATGAGCTCCTAACGTGTCGGGCAGAGACGTTCGTAGATGCCTTTACCTGCGAGTCTGGACCGCAGCTGCCGAGCACCATCGGAGTGTATTGTTATTTGAAATTTCAAAAGCATCGACCGGAGAAGATGAGCTGACTGGTATGAATGTAGTGTGTGGGGAGTTGCGGAAGGATGCTACACGCCTTGTGCCCGTACTTGAAGATGCGGTGACGCGGTGTTCAACCCCCGTTAAAGTGTTCCGTTTCACGTCAGCCTGCAGCGGTGAAACTTGGAAAAACTGTCGTTCTTCTCGACGTTGTCGTCGCCTGTTTTTTTGCTAATCATGGTCCTGGTCCTTGAGCTTCGATATATCTAGGTACCGTCAACGTTTCTAACAAGTCACGCAACGTCTCATCGCGACGAACTTGCCCGTCGAAGCGAGAAAGGTGAACTAAAAGAAACAACAACAAAGAAGCCTTAAGCAGAAGATGAGGCAACGGAATAATAAACTGCATGGGACTTAGACCGGATGAGATGTATTCTTAGAAGTTCTCGTTACGGGGAAGGATTCACACTGGTTTTGACAACCAGGAGGAGGCACGTTTTGGTTTGAACATGATGCACACGTGATCATGACGACACGTGAAATCATGGACTTTTGTTCCATTCCAGTCTCTTCAACTTGCCTTGAAATGGCTTGTGAAGAATTGGTCAGCTACTTCATCAGCTCGTATACCCAAACCCAAAATTTTAGCCACGTGCACACTTGCTGCTCTTGCTTTTCGTTCGTTGACACTGAAGTATTGAACTAATCGTACAGACCTACCCATTCGAGGCGTCACGTATACGTGCTAAGTGAATTAGGATACGAAAGCTCGAGCATGACGGGTGGATATGAGCTGCTGATCTGCGAAAGTGCTAATTCCTGTATAGCTTTTCAAAAGGTTGAGCAAAAAGTTTTTACGACAAGGACGGGACCTATTGCCCACACGTGTGTATAACCCACATTTCATTTCGGCTCAGCTACCCCCTAACTTGAGTATAGTTCTAACCAATTTCATTTGGGCTTTTTAGCTCCCCAACATTTATTTATGAGAAATCCCTCAACTTTTCAAATTCATTGTTTTCTTTTAACCGCTTACCAAAAGCACGTCACCTTATTTTCAAGCGATCATTCACACACGTAATTCAACCTAACTTCAACCGAGATGAGACGAGCCATAATTCTACGTATGCTTGGGAATTTTCCCCGCTAACAGAAAGCAACCGATCCGTCATCATGCGACTCAAGTGAATACAATGTCGTAACTGTATACAGCAATCGAAGCCTGAGTCATTTCGCCACGTGACACTGGTGAAAAGGGTAGCCACGTGATCCGATCGTAATTAATCCGTTTTCCTCGAAAAAACATATTACATACAGAAATGTGCTTTTGCTGATCATACAGGCCTTGCACGTGCGGATGAACCACGTGGATTTATGCTGATACATTCATCGAAAACGAATGGGACTTACAGTCTGAATCGAAAGCTACAAAAACTGAAAAAAATTGTTTTAAAAAATTTCTAGCAATGTTATTTGCGCCAATGATAGTAAAATCGAATGAACCGACATTCCTAATATGTGACTGAGACATATCTGAGCAAATTCGAATAGCACGAGCTACGATATCAACAATTTGAAAAAGGCTGTATAATTAGAGCGTAGGAAATCATTGAACTCGTGGTGTTTTTGATCCGATCATTATAAGCTTTCAATTATCGTTTGATTTATTTCTCTTTTCATGTCCCCCTTCACACGTGCAGTTAGGAAGCATACAAAATCCATGTTCAAGGCAGCTAGCCCGCGTCATAGCGCTGCAGCATTGAACCTGGTAAGTTGAAACTCCTGCAGAATCCAGAGCATAATGGAGTGCGGAATACACGTAGCACTGGCATGGAAATCCGGCGAGCCGAACATAATCGCGATGAGGATTTTCGCTGGGTAAAATGGACAGTCTGTATGTACGATACTTTTCAGCGTCGTCGTTCTCAACTTTATTCCTCTACACTCTCGACTAATTTTTAACCATGACCAAAACAGTTTTGCACAGTCTTCCGCAAGTCTGCGTTCTGATTCACCGGAGCAAAATGAGTGCATATGTTTTACTCCCGAGAGTTTATTGTCCCGTTAAACACGGTCAAATTCCACGCCTCTCCACCGCGTGTTGGGAAATTTGCGAACCTCTGAATAACCGAAGAACCATTGTGAACGGGAGCGCAGTTGAAAGCTGCCAACGCACGAGTGTTCTTTGCCGCTTTGAAGCGCTGCAGTATTTGGAAATATTTTTTCAAATTCAGGAAACACGCAGGTAGCACAAAGAGAACGTGCCGGACGCTGTACGAATATCTAAAAACTGCCCACGCAACCTCACCTGTCAAAATTCATCCAACCCGACGAAACAAACGTCGGCTCGCCGTTGTTCGCGTTTGATAGCTGATTTTTGCGGGCATTTTCGAATCCACTCTCGGCCACGTCAAAGGAGCTTTGACAGGATTGCTTCTCATTTTCTGAGCTAACAATAAGCCGAATGGATTTTGTTTTTTTTTCTTTCTTTTATTTTATGAAAAGGTGGCCATTTCGTTGCCTCTCCAGTATAAAAAATAACCGATTTCTGTGCCTTTTAATCATTCCGTGTGTCACAGACACACGGGCAGAGAAAGAGAGAAAAAAAGATTCGTAACTATTCTGGGCACGGAAAAAAATGGAGTGAAAATCATGGAAAGAAAACACGCGTCCCTACAAAGGAAATCGAAAGAAACTTTGAAGGGAAAACTGAACTTGACGACGCGCTTTCGCGGTTCGGTACATCAAAACGAATTCAAAACTCGTTTCGGCCGACAAACGTCAATACCAATCCTTGTTTATGTTCGCTTTCCCAGAGCGAATAGTATATTCCAGAAGTAATAAACTCCGGGTGTAGATGCAATATTCAGTGGCCAAAGCCATTATCCTGGCGCCTCCTGCCGCAGAGGAGGAACCCATTGTCATTGAAAATATACTGGCCGCCCTACCCCATGAAAAAGAGCTAATCCCTCCATTCTTGGAAACCTCTTATTTCCCCGACCCATTGCCTCGGCGATGTTGCAGGATGCATGGCTCTCCTAGGCATTGTTAGGCCGCACGCAACCTCAGCAACCACTAGCTAAGAAAGGTTGCCAATAGGCCATTCACCCGGTCTGATGATCGCTTTCAAAATAGTCTTTGGTTACTCCTGAACAACGTCCTCCACATCCACCGTCCAATTCTGAATCGCAGTCGATAGGGAAGCGGGAGTGAATATTGGATTATGAATTAGAGAGGAAAAGGGTAGAAGAATATTGCAGGATTCTTTATTCGGTTTCTGGTTCCTTTCGACGCCACCTCTAATATACCACCTTGCATACGAGTATATGTAAGTAATCCACGAATGAGGTCGGACTCTGAATGCGATAAAAAATGTTAACACCTGACTTCCACGAGCGAAACGTGGCGTCGCCAAACTTGTGGTGCGTGAATCCGGCTGTCAGCAACCCGTGCAGAAAGTGTTCTGCCACCCCAAATGAACAGGGCAAACTTGGAAGCGGACGCTAACAGTCGGAGGGATTAGTCGAGTCATTACGTCGATCTCGTAAGTGGAGCATTTATTTTAACATCCAAAGCTAGCCTTGTGTTGAGCTTTCCTAGCCTCGGAGAGGATGGCCGACGTTTTATTTAGCCGTTTCCCATAAATCGAAGCGCCTCCAGGCCGCCGGCGCCGTCTCCAATAAGACGCGGAACCCCGCTGGAATTTAATCATCGGCTTTGCCTCACTCCGTGACGCTCACTGATCGTTATTCCCGCTTCAAATCAAAGCGTCGAGCTTATTCGCCGGTTGAATGGTTGGGACTAGGAGCAAAGTAGCAACTCCAACGCGGATTCCGATGCTAGGAATCTTGTAAGCAGTTATAAACTCGTGATTTAATGGTGAAATTTATGGTGAAAAGACGATCGAACCCAGCAACTAAAATCTCGGTGGATGATAAAGTTCTGGATGCAACGGTGAGCAAAACGATGGAAGGAAGGTGAGTGGCAAGTTTCTTATTTTAATGATAACCCAATCGGCAACGCCGAATCCGAATTAATTTTAGTTCCGCCCCGTCGGTCCGACGGTCTTCCATTCTTTGCCCCGGCGAAGGAGGCGCGGATGTTTCTTTAATGAGAGTATAATGGAAGCTCCGTTGAAACTGCATCCTTTCAAAAAAGCTGCCGTGAGGAAGATACGGCGATGCGGAGGTCGAGCTTCTACCTCGAGACATGCCGGCCGTAAATCACTCGGAACAAGGTAGCTGCAGTTTTTCTTGCGGTAACTCCCGACACGCGAATGTTCATGCGACTCATGTCCGACAAATTTTGTAACTCGACGATGAAACTCGCAATGCTACTAATTTATCTCCGTCCCGTTCGCCATTGTCACATCCAACTAACCACATTACTTCTGCTTCTCGAGAGTACCCTTGAAAGACCGCGAGCTACGGTTATGCACATTTTTTTTTTTTTTATTACACAAAATTTTCTAAATTGTGCATTACGACTCGCAGCGTCAAAGTGCTCGGCTCAGGAATACCCAACGGCGATTATTTATGCAAGAATGTAACCGCGGCCTGCGAAGTTCGACGTTCGATAATGCTTACTCTAATAGCACCATAACTACGACTAACGATAATTCGGATCATTGTTGCGATCAAGTTCGTACGGCATCGATACGAAAACATCAGTTGGAGAAAAAACTTCCGAATGGTCTTTTACAACTGTTCGTTAGATGTTTGGAATTGGTGGGTCCCACATAGAGCTGGAAAGCTTTTATGTGCGCGTGATGATTAAAGCCAGCATCAATTAGAACTTGTGACTATGGTGTCCTGAAATACCGCGCCAGAGAAATAATATTCGAGCCATTAAGTGCCGGAGATTTGAACTCCTGCGATAATTCAGTAACAAATCTGAATCGTGTATTATACATGTTTCGCGAAGGAACATTGTGATTTGGTAACAATGGACCATTGTTCGGGGTGTCCCCGGCCAGCACCAAAGGGTCAACTTGTGCCATTTTCTATTGGGTGAGTGGGCGGGACGGTGTTCCCAAAATCCGGTCGGTGATGCTTTGCATTCAATGTAGGTACATCGCAGGACGTGAGCTTGAACGTATACTTGTACAACACGAATAACGATGCTTGTTTCACACGACGTTCATGTTCGAACGTCGACTCCGGCCGCAGGTGTCACTCGAAATCGTAAGTCGAGTGATAAACTATGGGGTAGAAAATCCACGTACCGGCGGTCTGCGATGCGACGTGTCAGATGAGTCCATATCTGCGAAGATAATCCAGCGCATTCACGAATTCACACCATGGACTTCGGCGAACGGAGATCATCGTAGACTCGATACAGCTGTGATGCAATTATCCGACATACGCTAGTGGCAGCGGTTGCATTCGCGATTTCCCAACCAGCTAGCTCTGCGTCAACTCGACCGCTGGTTGATCCAGCCTCTGTGTCGGGTCAGTCTGGACTTTTACTGTCTTTGCCCCTTTGAGGAGACGTGCCTTGGTATATTGAATTTGCATGTTATTCGACGGTTCGTGCCTCGGAATGGTCTTTGTGAGGCCGGTCGAGAGTTCCTTCCTTCCTTCCTTCCTTACTTGATATCCCTTTCGTCTTTTAAAGAGGGAATTCTCTAACCTGATTCGAAATGTATATCCGTCTGGTTCGTCTGTCGGTTCCTCTCATCGAAGCACCTATACTTTCGTCGATGGTTCGGAATCCCGCATCGCGTACAAGGATCTCTTGGACAAGGATCCCGGTGGGATGGAGGAAAGGTACCAGGCCATCTCACAGTCCCGCTGAGGTGACATCGGAATTGGTGCTATTCTATTCAGGATAATGGCACCTCATATTTATCTCAGGAGGCATACACCGCACCCTCCTCACCCGCCATCCAAGGCGTGTTAGTAATTCATAACGCTCTCGTGATGAGATCGAGGGACTCAATCTTGATAATAGATTTGGCGAGGCTGCAGACGAGATCGTCCTTGCGAACACCCTTCCTGTCTTCCTTCCTTTCTTCCTTCCTTCCTTCCTTCCTTCTCTTTCTTCCCTTCTTAGCCCCCGTTTCGAGATGAAGTGCTGGAGGAAATCCTTCGCCTGAAACTAAACTCACCGCAAGTTGACAGTCGGGAAGCTCGGTTCTGACAGAAGCGATAAATGAGTAACGATCGTACCGTACGAGGACTTTTCCAACCATAGCCTTTCAGCTGGGCACATTTCTATTTATAAAATGGACGCCTCCACGCTCCAGTTCGCGGGTTCAATCCCGTGACTCGACCGGGCGTCAGACCGGTTTCAAAGTCAGGAGTCAACGGCTTCTCGGCTTATTTTGCATTTATCCCTTTTACCTTTGTCTACCCCACTTCCACTCTCGATTCGACTCCACCGTGTATCCCGCACCTTTTCCATCTCGAGGTTCTTATGCCAACTTCATCCCGCGGTGATCCCTGCAGGATTTATTCATAGACTCTGCGCAGGCATTATGCCGGGCAGTTCCCGCCCTCGAAATGGACCCGACTCGTATTTTCATCCACTCGTTGAAATGCCGCTTCTGTTTATATTTATTTTTATCCTCCGCCGTTTCACTCGTCACCCATTTTTACGTGAGCCGCTTGTCGACGATCGCTACTGGAAATCGGTGTCTTATTGCCTCGCACGCGACTCTTCGTTCTGAACTCTTCTTTGCGTCGACACACCGTGATACAAAACTATGAAAATATAAATCAAAATTAAAAATACAAGGGTCAAAAGTCAGGCGGAATTTCATATTAATAACGAAACAATTCGAAATCCAAAAATTTTTGAAAACATTCACCACTTCCAATTCTGACCGTGCAGCACATTTTTTCTTATACAAGCATATGAATTTATTACCTGCATCAGCCGAACGTCCACGTTCCGAATTTGGATAAGGCGATCGTGTTTGAAAAGCGATTCGTCTCTTATTTTTTGGCTCACATCTATGTCACATGATTAATTGACACCTGAACCAACTAATCCAGTTCACTCTTCTTTCTACGTGGAGAACGCTGACAGTTGTCGTCTCATCAAATTACTTCCGCTTCATTTTACCCGAATTCTAATGCAAATGTCTCGTTCGTTCTTCGAGTTCTGTTTGTGCATCTCAAACAAAAAAGTGCTACATGGTAAAATTTTAATATACCAGTCTACTAAATTCAGTCGCGTCGGTACACGTTCTTACAATACTGACCGCGATTGGAGTATTTGAATATTTCTCTAGCCTATATCGAGTGCTTTGATTGTATAGTATACCAGTCGTACTTCTGAATCACCTATTCGTTGATTTTAGAATTTTGAGAGGGGGAGACGCAGAATAAACATTCTATAATTCTTATTAAACAGCATTTATTTATCCATTGAACATTTGTTCGCGTAGCCTCAATTATTGGAATATTTATAGCCATAACGTTAATGATTCGTTGATATTAGCACAAGTGTTGACCACCTTGTCAACAT
Organism: Neodiprion pinetum; assembly: GCF_021155775.2. Taxonomy (NCBI): domain Eukaryota; kingdom Metazoa; phylum Arthropoda; class Insecta; order Hymenoptera; family Diprionidae; genus Neodiprion; species Neodiprion pinetum. Next base: position 39,523,567 of record NC_060234.1, read on the forward strand.
TGACTCAATTTCATGCAATTGTCGTATTATATATACTCGCTTCTTTGTCGTCGGTACCAGAATAATTATATTTTCTGAACTTAACGCTTCTTGCCGATCAACCCATCCGCCGATTTTCAAAAGTAAGTCTACTCTTGGACAGTAATTAACGAAATAATCCAATAACCGCTTGCTGACTTTGTATAATTCATTTTCAATCGTCTTTCATTCTGTAGCGTTTGCAAGAAGCATTGCGCAATTTACCGAATCATCCGTCCTCGGAGATTAGATTATTTTCTGAATTCATACTCGTACCAAATTAAATCATAACAGACTTCTGTAAGCTGTATTAAGTCTTGAAAAATACGTAATACGCGCATGATCGAATCTTCAGATGTATCTTCCGCGATCGGACAGAGACTAAATAATAAGCGAATAAATCAGTAATCATTGGTGGTCATGAGAAATCATTTAGGATTACAGTAAAACTCCCTGTAAACTTGAGAAATCATATGAAAATTAGTAAATCATGTGTAATCTTAGAAATCATGAGAAATCATGTAATCAAAGTAAAATTTATAGGTCAAGTAATCTCTCCTAATTACTCCATAAAATGTAAGTAATCACGAAATACGTAATCACGGCATCAGCTTTCGCTCCGGTGAAACATCCCTTGCAAATAAGTAAGAATCAACATCGCTAACTTTCCTTATTACAGAACGACGATGAAATTCATCTTCGCATGCTTACTTGCTCTGGCTTCGGTCGTAGCTATCACAGAAGGCATTGAATGCTATGATGATTACTGTGCCAAGAACCCGTGCAAAGATATGACGAGACAAGAGTGCTGCGCGAGAAAACAAATTTACAAATCCAAGGGTTCATTTTGCGGATGTTGCAATACCTGTGTTGACAAAATTAGTAAGTACTCAAAGTAAACGCTTGGTAGGTTAAATTCTTTACGACTGGTGGAATTAAAATATCCTATAGCATATGGTTCGGATTACTGTGCCCCAAAGAGGAAGGTTTCAGCCTTAAAATTATTTATTTTTCCCTTGAAAAAATAGTTTCAACGATTAAGATCTATGTGCAATACGAGGCAGGAATGATAGATTAACGTTAAAATATCTAAATAGAATTTTTATTCCCGGCTCAACCACAATGATAATTTTTTTCTATTCCTCAAGGTATATAAGAGTTGATATCAAAAAATTATTAATATTGCATCAGCGGTTTTCCCGAAATTAATGTCTGAAATTTAACCTGTCTCAATACTCGTCACAGTAAAATAATCCGGTAACATCTAAAAGTTCTGCGTCGCGACGTTTCATCGTAAATTTATAGAAACCTGAAAACTAGTTTATTGCTCGATCATGTCAACGATTGAAATATTCATTGGAAATGAATGATCATTTTTTTTGTAGTATGTGTATTTATTTCGGCTATTAGGCTCGCGAATTTTGACAACAATTCATTTTACGTAATTAGCGAAGTTTGATTATATACTCCTGCAAGCAGTTCGACTTAATCGTATTTTCATTCTTCAAGGTAAAGGAGGGAATTGTGATACATGGGAGATAAAGGGAGCACCAGCCAAATCAGAGTGTGAAGCCGGCACCGAATGGAGGCAAGTGCACGATGAAAACAGCGATACACACGAGTGACAGTAAAGTTAGTGAAATCGCCTACAGCAAAGGCAGTATCGCAAACGACCAAAACGCAAAAGCAAAACGATTTTGTCAATTTAGCAAATTTGATTTTGTTCATTCCTTTGCCTTGGTGTAAGATTTTCGTTAATTTTGTAGAATAGACAAAGTGTTCGGTTGATTTAACTTGAATATCGACGAAACCCTTAGATAAAAATATTTTAGTATTTTTACACAATTCTGTAACTGAGCGATGAGAATATCAATACCTGCAATTACTCTATCACGTGTATATTCATGTACGGTTTAGCTATGTAAATGTAAAATAAGTATAATTGACTGGAGGAAGTCAATGTCTTTTGAGCACGCACAGAAGCTCGTCTAGTTTTTACAGCAGAAATTGTATTACCATGAGTAAACGTTGGGTTGATATATCAACCCATCAAACGTTGTGACAACTCAGCGAAAAAAATTGCTCGAATTATTTAGCACACGAATCAATAACTTCGATCCTTCCTATATTATTTATTAATTTACAGAACAACGAAAGATCAAAGTGGGGAATTTCACCCAGCCAGAAATTCACAGAACCGAAAATCTCGGATCATTCGGAACTTGAATGTTGCAAATTTTTTAATTTTCTTATTATCGTACTTTCCGAACTTCGACTTATCGGAGTTAAGCCATTTCGGAACTTTGAGCATCAAGTTTCGGACCATTCAAAACTTTGATGTTTCGTCAAAGTTTGATTTCTTTACTTCAAGTTCTCAGATTCAAAACTTCAACCCCGCCCCTTTTTTGCTACGTTCAAGTAAAAACGACACCTTGCGGACGTGATGATAAAAAACAGATTCATCGGAATTCCCAGTGATGTTGGGTCAGGTCGTGTCGAGGCCGGAAATCCAGATTGGAAAAGATTACAAGCCGCGCTGGTATTTCTGTTCCTGTTCCTTTCGAACGGCTTGTAGGTCAAGACAACCGGAAGTTCCGGAAGCCGCGAGGCACTTGACGGTGACCAGCACATTCCTCTCCGGAATAAGGATTAGTCCGTTCGTTCTTTCGGGCCATCCGGCAGGCCAGGTATACGAAAATATTTCTCTCATCAATCTTGGGGGTCGGTGATTGATTGGACTGTTGCGAAAAATCCAATAACGCGAGCCTGACAGCGGCCGGAAGATTTCTTATATAGGCATTCAGTGGCTCGAGCGAAACTTAACACTTGTCAACGTTTCCGAATGATTTTTGTATTCATTGACAGCGTGAACCTTATTTTCTTGCCCGGTGCCGTCGATTCTTTCGAACGTATTGATCTAATTTATTCCACGAAAGAGAAATTTTTTTGTAGTAAAAAGCAAGAGAAAAATACACGTGGAAGGATATTTCTTACATATTATTTTGAAGGGTAACTCTCGGGACTCGAAGTTTACTCATTTAACTGTAATGTCAATTGTCCAAATTCGTATCTGAAGCGGTTCAAAACTTATTAACTTCGACTCAATTTTTAGTGAATATTTATATTAAGAGGTTTTTACTGACTGAAATAGTGACTTTACTATAACAGTCCAAGGCAATCTGGTTCTCAATGAAAACATCTACTATGCAAACTCTGCAACATCAGAAGCTTACCAGGTGCGAACCAATAGAAAAAATGATCATTGTACGGAGTCGAATTTTTCAGTAAGGTTTTGATAAAAATTTTATCCTGCTTCGTCAGGTTCGACGTCCGTAAACATAATATTCATATTTGCTAAACCATTTTACTTTTCGTGAACAATACAAAAAATCGGTTACGATGATCCCGCTTCCAGGTGGCTCTAAAGATCTGCATCGAGGATAATTCAAGTCGATAAAGAAATTCAATGGCATCGCCTTTAGTGAGGTCGTTAATCGCAGGAAATCGAGCGTTTCATCGTATACATATATTAATCGTATAAGGAATGAATGATGAACTTGGAGGATGACCGCATTACGTATGTTTAAGAATGTATCGACTGTACATTCTCAACGAAAAGTGGGTCGTCGACAATATTGAATACTTTATGATAAGACGAAGATCGGGAAAAAATCAAACACAGTAAACACGATAAGAAAATTAAATTTGAATAATAATAATTCCCAAAAGTTATGAATAAATTGTTTAAAGAAAACATTGCTTAACAAATTTTTAGGGAATGTTTTCCTTTGTCATGTGATATGAATCCGGTGATTTTCTTGAATGCACGCGAATTTTTAAAGAATCACCTCACTGTTTTGAAATTTCTGTTTTCGAAGATTTTTAATTTTCAAAAATGGAAGAAAAATCGTGAATTTTGGACAGATTTTATTAAAAACGTTGTAGATTACAATTAAGAAGTTTATGAACATTGAACGAATAGTTTCGTAATTACAGCCTTTACAAATTTTCGAAAACTGAAATTTCAAAAGAATGAGAAAATTCTCAAAATATTCATGTGTATTCACAAAAATCAACGGCTTCATTTCACATTACAAAAAAAAAACACACCGTGAAAATTTGTTAACCAATGTTTTTTTACACAATTTATTGATAAATTTTTGCAATATTATTATTAAAATACAATTTTCTTTATTATGGTCGATTTTTCTCAGATTTCTGTCTTATCATAAACTATTCTACATATATTGTCGACGGGACTCACTTTTGGTTGAGAATATATAGCAAATACACCGTCAAGTGCGGTCGAGTTTTCACCAGTGCGTATACGTTCCAGTAATTATTCTTGTTTCCATCGCTCATGTAAATCACATATTTCCATTGTATGGGCATTGAGTAGAATAACACGTGAACAAATAGTGTGCTCGCATTCCTGTATTACGTAACCTGCGTATAAATCAAAGATGTCATTGCCACGGTGCCATCGACGCTTACAAATGCGGATACGATTTAATCGCTCGATAATGTTTACGGTTTTCACGCATCCGCTACTCGGGGAAAAGAAATCGAAAATCAAAATACCGAGCATCGATCTGTCGGAGTTCAGTGGTGACCAAAAGTGAAAAGATTTGATAAATCGAACAAGCGACGAAACGGGGATTTGAAGAACCAAACTAGCATGAGATTTCTTTATTTCTTCGAAGTGAAAAAGTAATTGATTTGAGTACAAAAGTTTCAGTTTTAATTCACCGTCAGAGAATCATCACATCTCAGATGATCTGCGGTGAAACTATTTGCCAACACCAAAGGCTGCAATTCGTCAGGATTGTACAAACTGTAAGTTTCTGATATTCAAAATATGATCACGCGATGCTGTAATTAAATCTTAATTGCTCGTAAATTATTAATCAGAGGATTTTTTATTTTTTTTGCTAATCACGGTGGGTTGACAATTTTTTGCCAAAACTATATACCAAAAAGCGGCAATGAATTGAACCGCATTTCACCTGTGAATCTTACAGCAATGAATTCAATCACTCGTATTTGGCTGCTCGTGCAACAGCCGAAAATTGATTTATAAATTAGAAAGGTATAATACCTTATACGTTGGAGCTTAACGTTTGTATTACCCTCGAAAAACAACCGATGGGATACAATAATCAGTCGTGCACGATGAAGTACCCCTTCCCTCCCTACCCCTCCCAAAAAAAAGGAATATACCTCACGCTCGTTTTTCTTTATCTTTTTCATTTTTTATTTTAATTTTTCTATTTCTCTCTTCAAAACTCAACGGAAAAGGGATTATTGACGATAAAAAATAATTCGCTCGGTGATATTGAATCCAAAGATTATATCTATCGCTTTTTAGTTTCAGCGGGATTGTACGAAATACCCGCGAAATCACTTTTTATAACGTTGACATGTACGTACATACACACATTATATATATATATATATATTATATATATATATATATATATTATATATATATATATATAAATATCACATGCGGCAGTATTTTATGGGTTAGATAATTCCGGAAACTCGTTGTAGAGGAACAAGGACGAGGATTAATTCTGAAAATCCGTGTACACGCATTACCGGGGATTTCGCGTCGAAATCCATCACTTTAGCGTATTTTTCTTTTTTTTTATCTTGGTTCTTCTTTACTCTTTTGATGGGGGAGGGAAAGAAGAAGTAGGCCGTTTGTGGGATGTGAATTTAAGGAGGTTCATGAGTCGATTATACTCACTCGCTTAATTTATTTATCAAACGATTTATCACAGTCACGCATTCGTAAGCTGCATAGATTTTTCTTCATCTATAGGGGAAAAAATTAAACTATAAGCAAGAGCTTGCAGATATCAAATTTTCATTTCATATCACTATGAAATGGTTAAAAACTGTACGGATGCGTTCGATTTCGTTTCACAATGCTTTATTTATATTATTCTACACAATTCTACTAACAATAAGAGACACTTCTTTTCATATCGCGTTGGTACGAATGAATATTCAATTCTTCGTAATATCGCACTGACACTGGTTTCGTTTTTCAAACAACTACATCACGTTCACTACTCATAAACAAAAAAAAAAAAATCGAAAAATCTGTTACGGTGAATTTCTAACAAAAACATGATTTAAAACGATTTTCTTTTAGAGCGAAAACGAACGAGCCTACAAGATTTTCAACCCTTTCCAAGCGATTGGATATAAAAAATCGATGTACAATCTCTTGCTTATAGTTTTATTATTTGTTTGTTTACGGACATGATAAATGTTCCGAATCGTCAATGTTCAACCGTTACCGATCGTAATGAGATTAGAGAAAATATCAACTCGGCAATGTTGGAAAAACGGAAGGAAAGGAATAATCCTTAGTTTGTCCGTACAACGGTTTATACCTCGGGGCAAACGGATGCATGGAATAAGGATGCCTTACACCGCACACACGGCATGATAAATCAGCATCCCGAGGGAAGTTTGGAATACCCGTAGGTACGTGTGTCGCGGGCGACGTCGCGACGCCGTGAAAAGACTGTCAACGAGAATTGGTGATTCTGCTGGGAAATTCGCGAAATCACGGTTCGCCGACGACTCGATCGTCGAGCTTGAATAAGTTCCCGGCGTCTGTTCACGGCCGGTAAGATCGGTGCCTGCGTATATTCGGGATGCACGTAAGGTGAATGTGGTAACAAAACGCCGGAGTTTTCCTAGTCGTCGATACTTTCGACGGCGGCGAGTCGGCGATGAAAGACAGGAAACGGCTCCGCTGGCTCTGCGGGTATACTTTATACGCGTGTATTTACTGCGTCCGATATTCGCGACTTTGGCTTACGCGCGAGACGAATCGGAGATTTTTGTTTGCGCAGCACGTCAGCGAATTCTCATTCACCCCGTATGCTGATGGAAAAAAGCACCGGACGACGAGCCCAGACATGCGTAACTCACCCCTTCGCAAATTTTGCCGTCGCCGTACTGCAGTACACCCTATATTTTTCAATCTTACCTATCGCCCGAAAATATCCCTTACCGGCGATCGCGGGCGAAAAAGTTCAAACTCACGCGGTCTGGGATGAGGAAAAAAAATTCTCAGTTATTACTCGGGAGGTGCATAAATTTCAAATTTTTGTTCAGCAGAAAATTTTGTGCGGGAAATTTTTCTTCGTTTTTTTTCTTTTTTTTTTTCCAAGCAGTTTCAGAAATCGTCTGCCTTGATAATGTTTTCATTTTACTTGTACAATCATTTGACCATTCATCGCTGCATGCTCATTCGTTATTTGATCGGTAAAAGTTTTCTGCTTAGAAGCGAAAAAAAAAGGAGACTCAATTAGGCTTGTAAAAGAATACTGTAAATTGATTCAATGATGGTTCGATTTGATAATGATTCAAGAATTGTTTCTTTTTTTTTTGTCTTGAATATTAACAAGTCGATTGAACATATAATTTATAACACTTTGAAAATATTTTCTTTAACCGTATCATTCGTGAGTATAAAATCCTGCCAATACTTTCAGCTCGACGCAATGTTGATTTTCTCTCACCTTGTAACCGTTGCACAAAAGCAGAACCAAAAAATATAAAAATCAGCCGGCTGTAAGGTTGGAGGAATTTTTTTCCCGCAATCCCGTTATAATTGAATTCAATTAACTCCCGAATCGATAACAAATCAGTTACAAACCTGGGCGATTGTACCTGCCAATTACCGTTTATTTTTTTTTTTGGATGTACGCAATTTCCTGCGGAAACCGGACGTGCACGGAGATGGAGGCTCGTCGGCTCACCTCCAACCCCGAGTACTATTTCTGCCAATCCTGTATCCCCAACCGTAGAACGCGATCATCCCCTCGTTCACAGCCGACCTCCCCCGACAACCGCATTTTTTTCAATTTCATACGAAATCTCATCGAATCTCCGAACACTCGCCGATTAGTCTTATTATCTCTCTCTATTTCCTACCCTGCTACTCCTCTCTTTGTTATTGTCACGAAACAATTTTCGCCCTGGCTATGTTTTTATTTATCTATTCATCTATTAATTTAATCATTTATGTTTTTTTTTTTTTTTTTTACTTTCTCCAATTTCCACCCTCAAATACTACGCATCTGACGGTTTTTCGCATATTATTTTCTCTGTTTTATCGAATACGAACGTCGTTCTATTTTTACACTTGTGCCGATTGTTTTATCAATTCTTTTCTGTCTTTACCAATCTTATTTTACTTTTATCTGTTCTTTCTCTATCTTTAAATATGTTTACTATTGTTGTATTTTTATATATTTATATTATAGTTGTTACTTTTTTTGCGTTTCCCTTCTTAATTTTTGTTTATTTACTGACCATTTTCGTTCTATATATTTTTATCTTTCAACTCTCTTCCTTTCATATCTTCTCCAATTTTAGTTTTAGTTTTGTCGTTGATTTTATTGTAATGTGTTACATTGCGATATGTTGCATTTCATGTTATACGTATGTCTACATACCGCCTGAGGGGACTTGTCCCAGGGCGAATAAACGCTTCTCTCTCTCTCTCTTTCTCTCCATTTTCCTCACGTTTTTTACTTCCATCCCTTCGTCTCGCATGCTGCATGCATCATAGTGCGTAAAAAACCACGACAGATGGAATCCGCGCGCGTTGAAGGGGTGAGTACTTTTTATTTCTTCTACATCCGCTCCACCCCGACGTCTAACAAGCTGGAGATAAAAATTATCACAGCCCTCTGTTGCCTGGAACTCTTTACACGTCCCGTAAACATTTCATTTTACAAGTTAAGGTTACTCTACATTTCGTGGAGCTCACCATTACGCCGTGAAACTTACGTGTGTCATTTCAAAATCCCCCATATTCAAGTCAACGGTTTGCACGGATTCACCTGACCTTGTGTAATTTATAGGGAGGTTCATCGCTCGTGAAATACATTTGCTGTTTATGTAAATAATTCGATCGGCATGAAACAGAAATTCAATATCTATGCGCGCCAGAAGATGTCTCCAAACGATGAGTCGATATTTTTCGTAGAAAGAAACGATTCAACTGGTAGGCCGATTGATGAACAAAATTTATTACGAAAATACGGAGATAGAAATCTCCGATAAATCACGCCAAGTATAACCATCATAGTAAGATTTCAAACAATTTGTGAAACACTCGTTAAAATGATCAAACTTTCGAAATACCGCGTGAATTCTCATGGGGGAGGTTAGCTTCTTCGACTACGACATAATGAGTTTTGACGTGGAATCCTTCACGTATAAACTCCCTAAAATGCACGAAACCTCAGCACCAACTCGTCCTTACCGAAACTAGTCATGGAACGAAAGCTCATCGAAAATTTTCGCGCCATTTTCAGCAAAGGTGTAGAATTTCCTTGCCAATTCAAGCATTTCCAAAAAGTGTGGAAGAATAATAAGAAAGATGTGAGTCTACGTCAAGTTCCTTATCGCGTCAGGCTACGGTTAACTATATAATACAGTACAATTAAGTGTGATATAATCGGGAATGCGTCATTTGAAAGAAAATCCTATCAGTAGAAAATGGAGTCTATAAAAAGTTGCCTCGCACCTCTTTGACTGGTTTTGATTGATCGAACCCTTCCGTGATTGTGTGCCAATCTCGTACGATATTTATCGATACATCACCGAGGCCAGGTTATTAACCGAGGTGCAAACGACGACCGGGGGATTTGCGTGTCTCGCGTCGTAGGTCATGCAGAAATATACTCATCCAATCATAAAAAGTTATACAGATATCCATAACGAGGCGTATACTCGCAGGCGTACGTATACCGTACACGTAGAACTGATGCAGAAGCGAATCTGACGGGGCGAGGGGCGGAAAATAGAATTGGGCAAACAAGGTATAGGTATTATTTCTGGCCCTTTATTTGCGGAACACACAAAACGCCGACCGGCGATCTAATCTATGGCAAACAATGCGGCGTAGGTGCGATAATTGACCAACGGAAAGACAGATTGCCTTTTGATGCCGCGCCGGGGCGACCTTCTGATCACGCGAAAAACACGACGTCCGCCAATCCGGCCAACGATTTGCCTGAATCGGTAAACAGCCGCTGTATAAGTTCGCGCCATTGATCGGCCCCAGTCGATGTTCAGCTTCGGTCACGCTGCCGATCCCGGAAAATACATGGATCTCGACACGCGATCAGTCTCGGTGTCTCAACGATCGGATGAAGATTAGCCAATGGCACTCGGGATAATGGCGAGATCGCATGTCTCCCGGTACCGATGTGCACCAGGTCATTCGATGAATGGATTCGGAGCAATTAGTACTATCCGTGTGTATAGTAATTGGACTTATCGGCAAACATTTTCATCGACGTTTGCCGATTCTGCTGCACTGCTTGTGGAGTTGTTCGAATTCATTCAAAGCCGAATTTATAATTAGAACACTCTTCAAAATCTACGTTTATCTTTAGAGTCACGCAGTCGAATTGAAATTGTGGATTCTGGAACATGTGGTATGGTTGAACCACGTGCAAAAGGCATCAAAAAACGTGGCTGACCTCATCCAAAGTCTTCGAAAACAAAATCAAAATCCATCCGATGCATCGCAACGCCAATAATATCTGGTTAAGCAAACCACGGAGCTGCTGCCAAATACGAAACGAAAGGTTGAGTTGGTTCCTATTTATTTTCGACTCTACAATTATTCTCGATGCCATAAAAGAAACCGCAATCCCCCGACACGTTTATTCTATATGCCAAACTTGATTAACGATTATGTAACATGTGATAAAATTTATCAATCTCTCGGCGTATTTTGATGTGAGTATGATTGCGTAAAGAATTAACGTATGATTGTACAATAATCTACGTAAATAAACGGAAACTATGACTCAGTAAAACGATGCGCCAAACATCAGGTAGAATCCACCAAATAACTTCCAGACCATCCACAGAATCAGAACACCAAGTGCCAGGCACAGCAGCAAATGGATGATAAAAAGGCTGGAATGAGTGAAATAACGTAATTTATCAAACGTGTCTTATTTTTCCCTGCCTTCGCTCTCGGCTAAACGTTAGTGCAATACAATACTCTCAATTTTTACTAAGCGTCTGTGTTTCCGTCTTGCTTGCTCTAAATTTTCATCCGATTCAAGCAAGACGAATTTCCGAAGGCCCTTCATGCCGAGTAGGAAATATTCGTTCCGATCGACGGTTCTCATACTGAATGGGAAAATTCTCTTGTCTTCGGACTCAAGCTGCTCTCAGAGCTGCTGAATTTTACAATTTTCGAAATTCCATTGTCTACCTAATTTATATAATTATACGTCCTTTGCGGACGTTTTCGCTGATATTCAATAAACGTCACTATATTTGTACGACTGAATGCCTATCCTTCATTCAGCAAACGAATTCATTATAAATTTTTACTCGTGCAAGAGATCTGAGAATCCCAATTACGACGTTGAAATTATTGCAGTTGTTAAAAATTCAGGATCTCAATTAGTCGAAAGATTACGTGATGACCGATAATTCAAAATTCCATTTATTAGTTTCCTTTGAACTTCTATAATGACACCTGACAGTATAATTTTTTGTCGAGATTGTTTTCATTCCTGGTTTTAAGCTTTTCAATTTATTAATCGTCAGAAGTCGTACATTTTTATATTATTCGTGTTTCGTTTCATCTCTTTTTATGTCAGACAAAAGTCACGTGCAGATGGTTGTGTTTACCACACGCATGTGATACGTTACTTTGTGTTTTGCTTTTTTTCACGTTACTTTGCGTTTTGCTTGATTAGGGTTTTTTACACTAACAATGCGAGTGGTTCAAATGATAGTTCACGTAGGACTGAAATGTAATTTATTCAAGCATGGGATCTTGTCGTGTAAATTATGAGCACCCGGAGTGACATGAAAACCAGTCTGATATCAGCAAAAATCGACTGGCTCATCTCCCTTTTTCGAGCCAAGGACACTACCGAAGGGCACGCCGAGAAAGGATAAGGATTCTCAGGCATAGATATGCTCAATAGGTATCTAAAACGACAGGCGAAATGCTTCGATTTTTCAAATCGTTGCTCGTCAATATACGACAGAAGCCGTAATCGCACGAGCACTGTCGAAAATGAATTGCTGTAACCGCTCTGACAAAATCTATCATCACATGTGAATTGATCTTATTTTTATCTTACATTTTGATATATAATTAGTATATCATGCCGTTGGGTGATACTCGTCATGAAAGCATCCAGCACTTGGGATATTTGACGTCAAAGAATAAATAGCGTCGTTCAAACAATCTTCTGGCTACGCCATGCATTCCAACTACAATCGTGGTAAGATCAGACGCAAGTACCGCAGATACTTCGGACGAAAACTTAATGCAAAAGTTGTATTCCATCTCATTGGTACAACAGCGTAATGTCGGAGGAATCCCAGTTAATTCTTCGTTGGTCTTATGAAAAAAAAAGATATTGTATTTTCGTGGGGAAATAGACGTGCCTCGTCAAACAAAATGCTGCTGGTGCAGCTGGCCTCTCAATAAACATCGCGGATGCACAAGGCTAGATGAAAACTCTGAGGCATACGGTAAGACTTAATCCGTCAAACGATGAATTGAGTACATTTTAAGGCCTCAAGATCACTTCCAAAATTAGGATGACCATGTGTCAAGCAGACTACCGTGTGAAAATCGTGAAGGCTGAAACACGAGGAAGGTAAATCAATTTTAGATCCTCTGAATCAACTCTCGGTAATTTCAACAGCATCTCGTATGATGCACTGCACAATTTTTACTAACCGAAAGCGTAGCTGCCGCACTTGCTCTTCATTTTCATCGGGATCCGTTATAACGAATTTCAGACGGCCTTTCATTGCATGCAAACTGTTATACAACTTCCTTTATTTATTTGATTATTTACTTCGACAAAACCATTAAACGAACAACAATCTTGCGTAGAAAATAACAATGAATGGAACGAGGTAACCGAAACGTTTCAAGTTATGAGCAGCAGTCAAGTAAGTAACCCGATCAATTGCACTTGAAGGGTGTGGCATTTTGATTAGAAATTTACTGCCAATGGTAATACGGACTTTGCCGATAAATTTTTACTGTTTTAAATGTTTTTGAAAAGTTTATAGCCGCCTTTCGCAGGCTAATAAAATTTTATCACGACATGGTATTCGGTTTTGCGTGCATCGATTTCAGACAACTCTTCGAATTTTAAATTCTTAGACATCGAAGACATACAAATAAAATGCGCCGCATGGTTGTAACAGAATACCTAACGAAACGCTGAATGTGCGTCGAAATTTTTTTTCCAAACTTTTTATTCGCCAAGATGAATTAAGGTCGAGAGCGCGTGTGTGAATTAGCATAATTTTTTCATCCCACCGTCTGGAAAAATTCTACATCAACAGAAGTGAGAATAAAAAAAAAAAAATGAAAAGAGAAGAACATAATAAATAATGAAAAAGAAAGAAGAAATAAAGGAAATAACAAAACGCAAAATGAAAGATGTGAAAATTAGCATATTTTTTTCCAACGCCGCTTGTCCCGGGCTTAAATCTTTCTCTCAAGACGAAGGGGATAAGACGTGGCAGCAGCAATTATTATGCAACGCTTGGAACAGTAGCGAGCCAGCAGCAGTAAATCGTTCTCTCTGTTATCAAAAAGGACGGGGCGACGTCGCGGTTTAGTCTGGAAATTCACAAAGCGTCCCCCACGGTCATCTCGGTGTAGATATCGCCGGCAGCTCCGCCTTCTGCGGTATCAAACGAACGAAAGCGATTTGCATGCAGTTGCGGAGTGGATAATGCGATCCTTTTTCCACTCCTCCGATCCCAGCTCCTGCACCCTTTCAGCGGCATCGAGGAAACGAAGAAGGGCCAACGTGCCCTTTTTCCTTGGAAATGAAATTAGCTTTCCATCTCTTTCACGTTGACGAGCCCCGCGGCTTCTTACTCCGAAGGTAGGATATTTGCGGGGACGTGCGCGAAAGGTGTTGTATCATCTCTGCCGCCGACTGCACGTAGGTAACGTTATTCCTCAGCATCCGCATCTAGATTAGAGGAAACAGCTCCCCAGACGTCGCTTCATTAGACTCGCCAAGCCCGTATTACCGCTCCACGGTATATCCGAGGTGCGAAAGCTGCGCTCCGCAAGCTCCAGTTTTTCACACCATTGCGATTAGTCTCACTATGCGTTTAATTTACTGTCGGGATTCCTAAGATCGGTTAGAAAATGCGAGAACTTCGATCTTCGGATCAATAATGCGTGCCCCGTGATTTTAAAGCTCGACGAATCATCGCAAAGTCAGTTTCCAGTTATGTTTACTTATCCGGATTTTTTGTTCCGTTAAGATGAGAGTGGATTTAAATTCCGCGGTATCTCGATGCGTGATATAATAGCTTTTGTGCTGCACTGCGAGCGCAGAGATGTTCAAGCATTGGGATCGATGATAAATTATGTCCAATCAAGTTTCTACCAGTATCGAAATTGCAAATGATTTTCAGCCCGTTGGGGTGTAAACAGTGTGTAAGCCGTGTCGCAGACAAAGAACAGTGCATCTATACAGGATTCCATGCAGATGAACCTATCAACCTTAATTACCGGAGCAAAGTTCCGACACGATTGGAAAAGTTTCACCGGTGTTTGGAACTGCGTCGCTATTCCGAACGGATTAGGTTTGCCGTCACGTTTGATTAAATTATCTCTCTTTCACGCTCTCTCTCTCTCTCTCTCTCTCCCCCTCTACTCATTGATCCGCATCTCTTTTTAACCAAGATCGAACTTGAATTCAAATTTGCATATTTCAAACCTCTGATCATGGAACATGGAGAGCACTCCTATTCACCTGTAATGGGGTGCAAGAATCAAATGTTCATTGTCAAACGATCGTCGGGATGGAAATCATTTTGTCCTCATGTCACGAACATGTTTCAAAATGAAAAATCAAACGAGTATAGATATGATATATAAAAACCGAAGTGAAAAGTTCCTTTCCAAATGATTGCAGACTGATTTAAAATGTAAGTTTATAGACAAACGCAGTCCCTGATATTTGGTAAAGAATTCGCAATAACAATTGAACTAAATCGAAGGGAGTAAATTTCCAAATAAGAACGATACGAGCCAGTAAAGTATCAGCGAAAAATGAGTAAATCCTCGTCGTTCGGTATTTCCAACTTCACGCATTGCCGAGAAGACCATTGTGCGTTTGAGGATTCCAAAATAATTCCAGATCGGGTCAATGGTCGGAAATCCATTGGGGTCTGGATTGACGCGTTGCGGTCGCAGGACGAAGACGGCGAATGCCGCCTAGAGGAGGAACACGAGGATGGTGGAGGACGGGGTTTGGTGTCGAAGGGATGGCAGGGGGAGGGAAATGGAACGGCATAGCATTACTTGGGGCATTGTCTTCCAGCCGACGCACAACCGCGGAGATCAGCCTCCATTGTGTAAGGATGCCGGCACGCCCCGATTTACTGGCAAACATCTCGGTTGAAGCCGTTAATTGCGACCGCCTTGATTAACGTTTAATTGTTTTTGTTTAAAGGGTGATAAACGGCATTGATCGGAAAAAATGGCCCTCGCCTCGCTCTGCTTTGCTTGGTTGCTGTTAAACGGCCGGAACTTAATAAGTGATCTTCACGCATCCGAGAAATAGTTGGATAACTTCCGTTCGTTTTCTACCTGTCGAAATATGTCTGCCGTGTTAATTAACAACGACACTCTGGCCAGCTAACATCGTTTCACTGAGAACCGTTCTGTCAGTTCCGTCTAATATCAGACACATTGTATCCTGATATTTGGGGTACGGTTTCACGGTTCGTTTCAGATAGTCTTGACAACAAGTAAGGGCGGCAATTGGTTTGTGCTTTTTACTGGTGCTCAGTGGAATGTTTTTATCTTAACCATAATTTTCGAACTCGATGAACAATTCTTCTGTAGCGAAAGAATTGATGCCTGGACTGATTCACAAGACGATTACCGATAGTAAAACATCCGAAAGATTGAAGACAGTGGGATCTAAAGCTAATGCGATGGTTATACGACCATTGAAACTTAAATAATTTATGGTTCAAGCAAGAATCTGCGTATCTGTGCCAGAAATGATACTGCAATTAATTGCATTTCTTTTCCAATTACAATTAAATTACATATTCAGTGCAAGAATCATACTGAGGCGTCTGTTGATCCTAGAATTGATAGTGTTCAGATTGTGTCGGCAATCCACAGATGTTACTTGAAATACGTTGCTTGTAGCTCGCAATTGATAAACTCTGGTAATCTACGTAAATAAACCGAAACTATGACTCAGGAAAACTTGATGCGCTAAACATCAGGTAGAATCCACCAAATAACTTCCAAACCATCCACAGAATCAGAACACCAAGTGCCAGGCACAGCAGCAAATGGATGATAAAAAGGCTGGAATGAGTGAAATAACGTAATTTGTCAAACGTGTCTTATTTTTCCCTGCCTTCGCTCTCGGCTAAACGTTAGTGCAATACAATACTCTCAATTGTTACTAACCGTCTGTATTTCCATCTTGCTTGCTCTAAATTTTCATCCGATTCAAGCAAGACGAATTTCCGAAGGCCCTTCATGCCGAGTAGGAAATATTCGTTCCGATCGGCGGTTCTCATACTGAATGGGAAAATTCTCTTGTCTTCGGGCTCAAGCTGCTCTCAGAGCTGCTGAATTTTACGATTTTCAAAATCCCATTGTCGCATCGTAAAGTACAAACTAGCGTGTATCACGTTTGAAATTTTACTCATTATTTTATACAGTCTGAAATAGTAGCTGACGTTTAGCTTCATTTCTAAACCTATTCCATTGCATGCATATGTCCGAAAGTATGTTGCATTCGTACATTTTACGTAGAGCAATAATTGAAAATTGATCGATTTTTAATCACTGTGGCTCTTTTCCCATCAACCTGGCAACGTTGTCAATTATTAAGGCTGGAAAAAAGTGGAAACATATCTCCAATATGTAGAATAGTAATCTCGACTTTGTGTCGATATAAAAAGGATAGTAAATTGCTTTTTCTGTTGGATAAGACCTTAGAGCCACGCTGCCTTTACTATCGCACTGCCTCCAAGTTATTGGTGTTTCTGATCCAGACACGTAATTATAAACAGAAACATCCTTGAAGTGGCTAAAAAATGAGTATGAAAAATATCATTCTTAAAATGCATTATATTGACACGTTGGCTCTTCCACGTCAAGCCAACCAGTCCTACTCGGGCGAATCTTCCGAAATCTTAAACTCATTTATTTTTTACTCCCCAACGTTGCAAAACGAAGCTTTCTGCAATACCAGACTTTGTCTATCGCGAGTTCTGCGTATCCGTTCTTAGAACGTTGAGTACAATCGATTGGGAAATACAGGTGAACTGTCAAATCATAGAATATGCATGTATGTTGACATGAAATTTGTGTGCTGATACGCAACGGCATGGTTACATTCTTAGAAAAGATGTGACGATCAACTAGTCATGTTTATCGTACGTTACCATTTTTGAGAAGAGGTCCAAGCGCAATAAATAAGAGCATTGCAAGCATAATCGACTGGGATTATATCGACCACGGAATCGATGTCGACTAAACTTGTGTGGATGATTCCTAAGCTTACCGCATACGTAACCCCAAATATCCCAAATGGACTTGGTAACCACCCTGGAATTGGCTCCTTGTAGGAACTTGCCACTGTTGAACACTTTAGGGCGTAAACTTTTCTGAACGACTTTGTTCAACCTCTACTGACCTACTTGAATTCAATGGACCAATAATTCGATTCAGCCATTCCTGTAGTTCGACAAGCTACCTTGTACAAGATGAAATAAGTTACGAGCTGCGTACATCGTCTAACACCAATAATGGATGAACTATAAATTCACAGCCAAGAAAGATGTACTAACAATTAGCCTAGACGTTGCTCACAGATTGATGGCCTGAAAATAGCAAACGGTAGATCCTTTGCAAGCTCGGTAACGACACCCTCGGCTACGGCCTTGCTGAACGTGTACGTGTTCGGCCACTCTCCCAGAATTCTATCATAATCGGTGGTTGTGACTGAGTTTCGACACGTTTCAATAACGATTTTGATCACTCTTCTCAACTTTCGAAAAAAAAACTTACGCCTCCGTCACATCCTCTGACAATTCATTCGCCTTGGCTTTGCTGATTATACCCTTGACCTCCTCGTAGCTCGCGCAGGATGACGGGTAGAGCTTTTCGTCGATCGACTTTCGGACGCAGTGGCTGTACGCAGTGGAAACATAGACTCCGACCTGAAACGTGACGACGTTAAATTCTGTGATGGATGAAAAGATTGAAGGTTTTTTTACCTTCAAATTCTTGCACTCTCTTGCAACGTCGATGACGGACTTGACGCTGTTCACGTTGATGGCAAGAGCCACTTCGAGTTTCTCGTTGAAGCGGACGGTGACAGCTAAGTGGAATATCACCGACACCTGAAATAGTTTCACTTTACTTTGTGCGGTTGTGGAATAGACGACGCGTCGGCAAATCGGAACCTGCGATACCTCATCGACGAGCCGTGCAAAGTCGGTTACCGTGAGCCCAAGTCTTTCCTCGGCAATGTCACCGACGATGCAAACGATCTTTTCGGAAAAATTGGGGTAGTCGTTTCGCAGTACGTCGAATATCTGAAACAAAAGTTTTCTACCAAATCGTGGCCAAAGACGATGGAGTGGTGTCGAGAAAGTTGTAGAGACTCGAATTACTGCGTATGTACATCGCATGCAACTGTCTTCGCAAAGGTGTCTCGACCTCTACCTTGGAGAAATATCTGAAATTTTCCATGGCGAATATCACCGGTTCAGCGAGTAGCGCATCCCTGCGTTCCTCGACACTTTTCCCCTTCTTCGCCCGTATCAGAAGATAGATGGTTCCAATTTCTCGGCAGCTTCGGATCAATTTCTCCGTCAAAATTTTCCCCATAAAGTCAGTTCCACCCGTAAGTAAAAAACATGTTGGTTAAAAATTTTTCATAATAATTTCTGTCAAATAATTAAAGTCCAGAGTACTTTTAACGTGAACTGAAAATTACGGTAAATGCTCTTTAGAAAAGTTACCGATGAACCCAAGGGGGGTTTTTCATCGCGTGATTATTACTGACCAGTGATGAAGATGTTTTGTCTAACATAGAATTGCTGTATTTGCGACATGTTCACACGAATCGGTTGACTCAGTCGGATACAGCTCAATACTGACGAGTCTCGGAATTTCAGCAATCTTTTGTACAGTCGTGAACAGCGGACAGCGTTTTATCGTGATGGTAGTGTTACATAAATTCAGGAAAAGGAACTCAGTACAACCAACACAGCCTGTAGCTCATACTCAAATGGTGATCCCCTCCATACATCGTATCGGGCATTCGTCCACCACCTTATCGTACAAGAATGTAATGTACGTATAACAGTTTCTGTTAAGGAATCACAAGACTTGACACTCAAGATATTCACAGAAATTCATCGATCAACATGACTTGTCGGAAAGAAGGAGATCTCAAAATTACATGAGGAGATAGCAACACAGGGTTGGAGGAAAAATGAAAAATGACTTATATTGCATTATTATTTCTTATTTTTGTTCATCTAACAATTAACTTCAATAATATTACATGGTGGAATGCGGGATTCTTAACAATCGAAAGTGTAGCTGCTTGCTTTTCATTTCCATCGGGATCCCTTTGAACGAACTTCGGAAGGCCTTTCATCGTATGAAGACTATACTCATCTCAATTGATGTTTCACACACTGAACGGAAACATTCTCTTGCCCTCGAGTCCAAACTGCTTCCAAAGTTGCTGAATTAGGAGATTTTGGAAATCCCACTATCGCGTGGTAATCTGCTCTGCAGAGCGAGTTACGTTTCTAATTTTACAAACAAGTTTATACACTCTGGAGCGTAAGGTAAATTTCAACTTTACCTAAATATTTTGATTCTCACGTATACGTTATGTTCATGGGGTTCTTGATTAGCAATAATTGGTAGAAAATTATTTTTTTTTCCTATTGACTGTACCTGTTTTTCTAGTAACATCCCAGCGTTGTCGACAATCTGTGCTGGCAGGAATTGAAAAAAAGAATTTCAGTTTATACAAGCAGATTCTGGATTTAACATTGCGTATGAAGAGACAACGATCGGCTTGTTCGGTTGAATGAATTCTTGCCGACACAATAACGTCATCCGAGTACTGCTTTCAAGTTACCGAATTTTTATTTACAAGTAAAGTTCGAAACGTCTTACATATTCAAAAGTATTAACGTAGATCACGTACAAGGGTTTGAAGCAGGATGAAGCGACTATCATAAAGTTCGTACGAATGTTAATAATAAGAATATTGGCTCCCTTCCGCAAGACTTGTTTGTTCAAATATCTGTTGTTCTGATAATCTACAATTTTTACGCGAAATCCTTAACTCTGGTAAAATAATAAAATACAGTCAGCCGTTGCTCCCAAATTGAAAAACAGACATTCTCCCCAACTTGCATCTGCTGGCGAGTCAGCAAATACAATCACCATGCAACGATATCCGGTTCTCTCAGAATGCTCAATTCATGCAATGCGACTGCTGCGTTGTTCTCATACCACGCACGAGTGGTAAGCACGTGTTTCGTACAGCCAATCTTCCACCATAAAAACCAGCGTGATGTATTTTATGGTCAATATACCCGATTCCTACCCTGCACCGTCGTCGTGACTGTGCGTTCGTGGTGCACTAAGAATTTTATTCGAATCCGTGAGGGGAGACTGACACACGAAGCCCGTAACTTTTACCCTGTGCCAAGGTCTTCAATTGCACCCTACCATTCCCGCGTTCGAGTCGGCATCGCGTCATGCGCTTCTGAGCTTTATATCTCCTTCGACTCCCTACTTCCTTCAGATAATTTCGGCGGCTTACCATCAAGCGATGGCTTTGACCGTTCTGGCCTGCCTAGAACCAGCGAAACTTGAGCCGTTTTCTTACGCAATCGGTTTCAAGAAGCACTTGCAGTAAATGAAGACAAATTTGGAGTAAATTTGTGTATTCCATCCTGGATTCGGAACAATGACTACAAAGAATTTGACTCATAATGTCCGTCACGTGACGTGAGCCTAGGCCAATTACACTGGTATTTTTGAAAATTCTCTCGCTCTCTCTTTCTCTCTCTCTCTCTCTTTGTCAAGCTCTCTGAGAAGCAGTACGTGCTAAACCGTCTTTTAACAAAACGCTACTCGCTAAATTATAAATTGAGTAACGACTGTAACAATGCTTTCACGTAAAGTGTCAGTACAACGTATCGCCGCGAACAGAAAGTAAAAGGTGAAGTGGTACTTTAAAAGATGAACATCTTCCTACGGAAACGCGAAACATCGTAAACATCTGTAACGAGCACGTCGCCGTTGAACATCTTCGAGCGGAGAACATCGCAAATTAAGCCAGTTACGTCACTATTACTGAAACGAACTACGAGAAATATCAGATTAAAGAGACACTGTGACGATATTATAAATTTAAAAGTTCCCGCGAAATTTTGCTTAGCACAGCGATCTCGATTCAGGCGTCAGGCGGGAAAAACGGCATAGCATTTTGAAAGAGTCTACGGGAAGACGCTCAACCAACCGGTTTATATTTCCCCGTAGCGATTGTTTCATCATTGTAAACGATAATTTAAATTAAAGCAACACATCGACCTCGCCACTAAACATCCGTACGGATCTTAACGTGTCCGTAAATAATAAAAAACAAAGCCAAGTCGAGAGATCCAAGGAATCAGCAATTTTTACAGTTTTCTTCGCATTATGGAATCGCCACGAAGAAAACTCAAAAAGACCGTGGATTCCAAATTTTATCAAAAGATTCGCAAAATCACATGGACGATTACACGACGGAGCTGCTGCCGAATATTAAATCAAGGGATAAGTGATTTTTAATATATTTGTGACTGACCAACTTTTTACCTCATCCGGCGTATTTTATCTTAATTTATTTTTGAATGTTTGGAATGAATGTGTAATTTTAATCGTTAGAACAACGGACAGAATTTAGAGAGTTTTTATATGTTATTTATATTTTAGTTATATTTCATCTACATTGTATTTATATTTTATTTATATTCAATTTTTTCCATTTATAGTTAATGTCATATTCATTATCATACTCGTCATTTTTTTTTTTTTTTTCTAAGCCTGTCCATTGACTTCATATCTTTTCTTTTATGTTGACAATAGATTCAAATTCTTCGCCGTCCCTTTATTTATATTATTTATCTCCCCTTATTGACGTATGTTTTTGACCTATCACATTAATCAAAATATAGGCAAAAACGATAATAAAAACAATTATTTACAAACACCTTGTGCAAATAAATGATAAAAGAAGTAATTCAATGAAGACGAATTACATTTGTAATTCAAATTCAGGAAACAGAACTTATTTATGCAATTGTGACTGTAGAAAAAGAATTTAAAATTATCACAAATCGATTACACGTACGTGTAGAATATCGCAGCGATTCACGCGAGAGCGCCATTAATTCAGTTATGATAATAGAGGCTAGCACCGCTGTTTTGCATCGGTCTTAGCGTATTGCTTAGCCCAGGGTCAGCGGATATCCTTCGTACGTATGCAAACTAGACGAAATACCTATCTCGGGGACCAAAACGAGACTGGCGAATGTGATAGAAGACGGGGGAATAAGATAGGGAATAATGGAGGTAGCGCAGGTTGCGTGTGTCGTCTTTGTACCCGAGGAACGTCCCATTTCTCAAGGAGGAACAGCCGCGAACGGAGCAATCTTCCCTTACTCACTCTCCGTTCACGGATTTGGCAAACGTGAGAGAGCTTTCTGCATACAATAAACCGACGCAGCGTATGACCTTCGCGATTTCTGCCTCTCAAGGTATCTACCCACGTCACTCGATCTAACGTATTTTATAACCCTGCTCCACTCCGCCCCCATAAGTCTTCGTCCTTTGAACCCAATTATGGTAACTTAGTTGCGGCTCGTCTGGAGCTTGCGAGTGAAGAAACTCGCCGTCTGAACGCGACATATACGTGAGCCAACTCGCGAAAATATATAAAGCAGCTTTTTCTACGGAGTTGTAAAAAAAAAAAAAAAAAAATGACAATGTTTACTTTATAAACGACGACAAAATGCTAAGCTATCCTGTTCTAGGAAAACTTGTTCACCGTAAAAACTGCAGGATAAATATCTACTGTAGAAACTTGACACTGTACATACCTTGTTTGTTTCAGGTTATAATACCAAAGCAAAGGTAAATGCAATTACGCGTTTCAAGTACAATGTCAGCAAAGAGTTACAATTTATAAACTGATAATTTTATCATTCACTTGTTTATTTTACATGTATTTGTGTTATTTTTGACGGGAATATCCCTTTTCTTATTGCGACTGATTAGAAATTTTTGTTGAAATCTTAGTTTTCACTTAACAACTAGGTGCAATATTTATACAGCATTTTATATCCTGGTCTAGACCCAGTTTAACAGGAAAATCTTTTGTAATGAAACGCGTGGTACTTTTGTTCGGGTTTTAATTTCCTTTTGTAACGTATAAACAGCTTGAAAAGCAGCTTACCGACAATTCCGAAACCATCACGACGAGCGAATGTTACGCATAGCTACACGCATGTCAACAACCGCATAAAATCTACGTTCGACTGAGCTCTCAGACAGTATATTTCAAGTTTAAGCCACAGCTTAAGACTACTTAAGTGCGTAACTCCGAGGGCCGAATGAAGCCGACGTTTCTTAGGTAACCTCGTGATAAAGCCCTTTGGTTATTGATATGGCGATCGAAACTGACGTGGTGAAATACAGCTTATAAGTTGACTCGGGAAGGGTGGAGTGGTGGAGTTTCTCTCCAAAGTTGTTATTCGGATCGTTTCTCTTTCCTTCTCCCGAAGTGGGCGCGTTAATGGCCGGATTAAGTTACTCCGATCTATAAGCAATCATTAACCATAACTTAACAAAGTCTTACACAAGTATACGTATACCTGTATTCAAAATATTTGGTGAAAAGTTTTACCAGCCGTTTCATCGAAGGGTGATGTAACAACTTTACGAACTAAATCTTGCCGAATAACCGTTGGTCCGTCTAGTGCCTTTGTCGATTATTTCCAGAGGGTACAAAAGAATCTGACGGCTTTTGTCTCGCCGGAACGGATGTAGTTACAATTCAAGCACCGTTATACGGGGATTTTCTTTCAGACCTCGTTTGCATAATTATCTATTTTGGGGCGTGGCTGTTACTGAAAGCCCGACAGCTTTCGTAACCTACCTGGCACATACAAACACGTCTAAATCCCAGTTGAAGAACCGAAACGACCAATCATATCGCCAATCAAATCAAACATAACTCGAATAATCGCATCCCGACCTTTCGTTACATAATATCTTCCCTCCCTTTTTTCAGAAGATGCTTCCCCACTCGATCGAACCCTAAAGCTCGAAGGAAGCAGCAGCGTGTTCATCCGCACATGGGCAAGTAATTTCATCGCGACGACATTCGTTGCAGCAGACATTCCGCGTATACGTATAACGTAGGTGCGCTACTTGCCACCGTGATAAATTAACTTCTTGTCACAATAGATCGTTCGACGCCGTGCACAGGGAGACTTCGGCATGAAACACAATGCAACGGGCCGAAGATGAAGCGGTCCCCGTACCGCACCATCCACACCTCGTACATTAATTAATGTGTGTTATACCGATCTAACTGTACTCCCGAATGCACGCTCCTCGGCAGAGAGTTCAGAAACGTGTCGTGCGCAGACGAAAAACAGCTACCGCGATGTATGCGGTCCAAGTGAACTTTTCGCACTTTTATTGCTTACTCCTTAACCGATAAAACGTATTGCCCACTGGTGTATCTTCAAGATATCAGTAGTCAATATCGAGGTGAAATAAACTCGGGAATAGTCGTGTCATGCTACAAATTAATGCCCCGGAAAGTGACACTTGTCTTCCAGAATCAAAAGCCACGGTTTGAAATATTCACTTTCCTGTTTTACAAACTCACAAGTCAAGTTATCATTCGCGTCAATTCGATGACATTACACACACCGTGTTCTCCCAGTGATCGGAAGCGTCTAGGACAAGGAAACCCGACCGTTCAAGAGATACGATCAATAATCGGACGAAAAGTTTCGTTCAGAGTCCTGCCCCCATACAATTCCCCCCATGCATAATCGCAGGCTCGTACTTTAACAGTCAGTCCAAACTTCCATGGTCAATGAAAATCTGTCCAGTCTCTCAGCCGGCGAATGTTTCGACTTCGTGGGAATCATCGCTCCCAAAGAACAATTGCACCTGGATTCTGAATCCGTGACAATATGAGTCACGCAAGCAACGATATCGCCGTTCTAATTGAGGTGGTTTATAGCAGCGGGAGTTAAGGTCGATGGCAAGAGATCAGAGCTCGAGACAGACGTCGGCGAAGCGTATTGTCTGGTCCCTGCGCACTGCAGCCCTGCATCGTCCCTACGAAACGGGAGTGTGTCGAGCCGTGACGAAGACTTCCGTTCGCACGCCCTGGGAAGGCAGGTACCAGGACGTCACCGAGAGTCACGGTGGACGTCCCGGATGAAGAGAAAGGAGGGGAGCCTCAGCGGCCTGAAATTACGATTTTTTAATCACCCCGCCCTTCGTTCTTCCCCAGATCGCCGCGTCCATCGGAGTCTGGAG
The DNA here is from genome assembly GCF_021155775.2 of Neodiprion pinetum. NCBI lineage: Eukaryota > Metazoa > Arthropoda > Insecta > Hymenoptera > Diprionidae > Neodiprion > Neodiprion pinetum. The sequence goes on from NC_060234.1 coordinate 39,549,281, forward strand.
GCTAACGGGCTCCCGGGTTTTCCGGTCCAACGAGGGCGAAGAAGGTTTCCTGCGCATCCAGGAGTCTCGGCAAGTGTTTCGAGGTAACCGATAAAGTGGTACTTCGTGGCGGAAGTCAAGCGATGGTTAAACACGGCCGAGGGCCACAGGTGACGCTCGGCTAGACCGTAAAGTGCCTCAGGGTCCGCCTTCGGCTCCTTTTCTGCTCAACTCCTTACCGGCGTATGGCTTTCCGACACCTTATACGCCGATGTCTAATTCAGGGAAGCCCGTGGTAATTTCAAATACAAATACGAATTTCAGGCGGAATGCTTCGCGTTAAAGTTAACAAATTGCAAGGGTTTTTGGTACCTACACGTGTTGTTGTACAATCAACCTTGTGAACCATTTGTTTATTTGAAAAATACTGACAATGGAACGAATTGCATTCATGATGAATTCACGATACGTGCTTTGTATTTTTTAAGGTGTTCCGGGTACTCTGCAGCTGTACTACAGTACCTAAATAATTCAAGCACGGGTAAAAGCAGCCGGCCGAGAGAATTCTCTTCCTTAGCTTCTTGGCATGTATATACTTGTGTATATGGATACATTCATACCACTTAATCTCAATAATACAGGTATAAATTTTTTTCTTCTTTTTCTTCAAACTTCGCAGTAATATTGTTTCAACTGTTTTCTACCTTTTCTCTGCCCGGTGATTAAAATTCTTAAAATACTTTCCCGCAGAGCGAAAGGATATCTTATCATTTTCCCTACATATGTATGTATAATAATTCGTTTCTCAGGATTCCTTTTCTACCCTTGTGTTAATTGCGTTTCTACCGAACATTCTCGCTGTATCCAAACTCTATATCACGCAATCAAAGCTTCTGGATCCAATATACTTGAACCGTTGTTCACGTTCATTCGACTTTAATAGTTGGCGAACAAGATGGACGATCGAGTGGATCCAGAATGCGGAATTCGAGAAAGTACGCATTTTCTCATCAAAAGTGATCATCCGAAGGGATATGGAAGAATTTGTGCGATCCCACGAAACGACGACACGATCCACCGTTGCTGGAAAGCCGTGGTGTGATCAGCGCGTATATGCGAATTAGTTTTCCGTCCAAACAGTAATTACCGAGTCTGATAATTGCGTTGGTAATTCCGAGTACTAATGCCAAATAAACCTTCCAGAGGCATCATCGATCCGGTTCCGCGCATTCGCACGCATTGGCCAATGGGCTGATGGGAAGAAACTAATTCGCGAAATACCCGAGGGTTTTGCGGAATACGTCCATCCATCCATCCATCCATCCATCCATCCATCCATCCATCCATCCATCCATCCATCCATCCATCCATCCATCCATCCATCTCGGTAGAAAGACAGAGCAGAAAAAGGAAATTCCTCTGCTGACCGAAAGACCTCTCATTATACAAAACGCAATAACGCGACACGCAAGCTTTTTATCACCGTTATCATTAATATACCGTGTATATACATAGAAATTCAACTCCCGGATAAAATTCGTTCGGTTCATTTTGCACTCAAGCGAAAACCTTCAGGGTGGTTGAGTGACGCTGAGTGCAATAACCGATATAATAACGAGGCTGATTGCAACTGAGTTGAGGTAAGTATAATTGACATTTTTCAGTTGGCTGCTGCTGCTGCTGCTGCTGCCTCAGCGTCAGGATTGAGACTGTCGGATTATAGAATATCAACGAAGACCGATAACGGCTTACGGTGCAATTTTCAACTAGAAATTCATACCCATTAACGCAAGGACTATTATACTCGGGGTGTTCGAGGGTGAATTGCAGGACGTTTGTTACAGCCCGGAATTTTCGGTCGAATCGTAACACCGGAGGGTAAATTTTCCAGGCGCGTCGACACCGGCAGGGAAAGTCCTCCGGTACGCACATATGCATGCGGTACACGTATCACACGACAAACCGCAGTTTGTAACGCTGTTTTCAACACTCAGTAAAATAACCCGCGTGACTGCGGTCCAGATACGCGTGCAGGCGGAAATAGTTACAGAAATGAGATAACTCCGGGGGTTCGTTTCGCCGGAATTGGCTTGCAAAAATTACTTCAAAATACTTGCCAAAAATAATCCGACTCTCTCTCTCTCTCCCGTTACCGCGACTCATTTGATAATAGATTTCAACGCGGAACTCTGGAGCTGGAAGTGTCCAGTATCTGGATAAAACAGCTGCGTCGGTGAGTCAAGAGCTCAGAAAACAGTCGGCGATATTCGATGGAGCGGAATCCATGCGCTTTAAAGCGCACGCGTGGATTCCTCTAAAGTAATTTCTTCGTTTGTAATTTTTCCCCCTCTTTTCCTGTCAATATCTTGAATTTAACTCTAATTCCCACAGGCGGAATTATTAGAAATTTAATTTTCTCCCGTACGGTACGGTACAGCTGTCAGGCATTTCACGAATACCCAAACGCGAAATTTTCTTTTTCTGGCACTTCGGCAGCAACTGGATTACGGCCACATTGGCAAGCTCTATTTGACAAGCGGTCTCTAGACATGCTAAGGCTGCAGGTATTGTGAGATTTTTTACCCTCAATACATATAAAGACATGAGAATTTTTTTCTCATTCATTTCTACAGCAGATGGTATATTTTTTTTTTTAGTGTGGGTTGTTGAAATGCCTCAGTTTTTGCAATTATTTCGTGCCTTCATTCTTGACTAATTTGTTAACTTTTTGGAAAGAATGAAAAAAGAAAACGAAATTCGGATAAAGAATTGTTTAGAAATTGGTTCGTCTGGTAATATTCCTCGCATAGTGGTAATCCTGCACGGTTAAGTTGATGAATAATTCTAGGATTAGGGTTGGCCATAGAATTTCTACGCGTGTATCACGGATAGTAGGAAATATTGATTCGGTGAGTCGCTGACGTCGGTCGAAATTTGCTTATTGTTTGCTCCCGAGGTTGACCTCGGGCTGTAGAATCTCTGTTTGTCGTTTCTTCAATCCTTCTCTCTTTCAGTTCTGTTTCTTGTCCCTTACTACGTGCGCATAACGTAGCCTTTTACCGTACCCAGTGAGTGAAAGTAATGAAATAAAAAAATAACAAAAGTAAGATTAAAAAAAAAAAATACCTTCCGGACGTGCCGAAACTTGTAATTCAGTGAACCGGAACGGCGCTATGAGCGCGAGTGAAATTTCGCTAAATACAACCGGCTAGTTATCTGCACGGATGGGAAATTCCTTGTTCCATGCCGTTGGAAAGATTAAGCATTACAAAGGTTAGACAATCAAGGTAATCTAATTAACTCAGTTCCATACTCGGAAAGAAAATTGCTTTCATGCTTAAAAACTCCTTTATACTCTTGAGTAGCCTTGTTCAGCCTCAATCTCTCCGCTGCAGGGTACGAAAAAGATGCTCACCGAGTAACGCTCGCTAATCTTCCGAGCTGCAGATCCGCACCAACGTTGAAAATAACATAATCCAACAACGCAGCTCCGCTCCAATTACGAACTCCTGTAATAATCAATGTTTCTAATCCGTGGAAGAGCGAAACCGGAAGTTTGACTCTGTAACTCATGCCTGGAAATGAACTCCGGTACGAACGTCCGATGAATCATTTGCCGTTCGTAAGTTGTTGGCCAATCATCGTTTTACCTGATTTGCCACGGGTTCGCTGGGTTCACACCGACTCCCTAGAAAGTTCAAACTTCTTGAACAACCCTGATCTGAGATGCCGTTCTCTCGCGGAGTCAAATTCAGTTCTGAAGAGACGTTAACGAACCTCCATAACGAAACGGCGCGGGTTCCATAGAGCGTGACATTCTCCTACCAACGGTTAACGTCCAACGGTCATCGTCGAGTGTGCTGGAGCACAACGGCGAGGGGGAACTAACACGAAAAAGAACATACGTCAGACACGTGACCAGGACCGTTTGCAGGTGCATCGAATCCCCACACTCCGCTACGTAACACGTGGCGATTTGCGGCCCCTCGGTGTCACTGTCCAAGCAGGTGAATCACTGTCATCAATGCAGTACCGTGTGTTTGCACTCGAGATTGCGTCGTTGGTTTGAACCAATTTGGTACCGCGTGTCTTTGGCATCGGCGATTGTTCGGGATAAACGCCGAATCGAGGATTCTCAAAATTGTCTAATAATCAAGTCAGGAATATGTAAAAAAAAAAATCCATTCCGCGACGTTCGCTGTTTGAGGATACCTTGTACCAGTGTCGTTTTTCCCTGGTTTCCAAAACCCTTGAAAACAACGATCGAAGCATTGAACTCGTACCACGTCGATAACTTCTAACGGATGTTACGACTCTTCAAAGTTTGTCACCAAACTGTTTCTCGCACGAAAACGCTCTCGTGTTTCTTACCCGACATAAACTGTGTTTTGCGTGACTCGAGTTGACTAACTCGTGCCTCGGTTCCATGGTAAGAGTAGTAGAAAAGGGGAGTACAGTGAGGTCGTTGCTTCAGCTTCCCATAAACATCGGGAGAATTTCTGGGAGACGGTTAAATTTTTGAACGAGTCATCTACTTTGAATTCCGTTTTTCCGTTTCCTGCGCCCTTGGCCTTCCGGGATGTACATAAAGTATCCTCGATAGGGTGTACAAGGGTGCACTTAAAGTGTTCCGAAAAGTTGTCCCTGGAAAAGTTGCCGCGAAAGGTTCGGACCTGGTTCGCATCGAGAACCCTCGATCTTCCGAGATCCTTTTCCGTTTTTACAAACTGTTTGCGGCACTTTCCAGCTTTCGTTCTTACCCGAGGGAACTAAGACGTGGGATTATCCTAGTCCGGTTCATTCACCTCGAGGCAACGTCGCTAAAAGCGATCAGCGGCTATCCGAATTCTAAGAAAAGGTAATCGACCGAGATCGAAGCGGAGCTGCTGAAAGTCGGATGAATTTCGGGACTTGATACGCACGTGGTGCGGAGCTTTAAAAATCGTACCTGAACGGCGGAAGCGACTCGACGAGCTTTCGTCTGCGCGGCGCATATTCCTGGGCGGTTCATTTGGCAAAATGCTATGAAAATATGTCTGCCCTATACACACGGAAGTATGTGTGCGGCTCGCTGAGTGCTTCCCGAGTTTACTTAGTCAAAGTACGCGTATGAATGCATTACTTGAGGTTCAACCGTGACGGAAGCTGACTTTACCATCCGAGCAGCTAGGGCTGAGACCAGGGTGAACCTATAGAACGGAAGAAGGCAGCTTGCCCGCCACCGAGGCACGTAAAAACGAAGCCAATTTACGAGGACAGCCCTGCACACCTACGCCAAAGCTTCCGCGCTTTTCCTCGTTTCTTTAAAGATGGAAAGAGATATTCTTGAGACGCCGTTTAGCCACTCGCAACTTACGATCCTCGGAGAGTATATTAGCTATTGTGCAATATACGAACGTACACTTATCCCTGCCCCAATCATCTCTAAGAGATGAGTTATACTTACAACATGAGATATAGTCGCTTGGATACCTATTCGTGTCGGATATTGCAGGGGATAAAAGGACAAGGAGACGTTCGACACCAAGAGAAAATAGAACGAACAATTCGAATAATAAGTCCAGAGCATCGACTAAGAGTGACTAAAAAACGACTTTGGTTTATTCGATCTCAGAAATGTGAGCGGATTTGGAAAGGTGTTCGAAGAAATTACTTAACGCTTGAACTGTAACTTTGTATCCAAATTAATTTATCGTACGGCAATAACGTTCTCGTTCGAGTCGGTAGATCTTTACGTCCGGACAAGTGTGATAAAAACACGTTGTCACCCTTGACTTACTTCTTTCGAAGGAGAAAAAGTTTCGCGAAGGGTGCGACGAGTTACAGAGAAACGCGTGGTCAGAGGAGAGTAATAGGGAATATTTTTTTCCTCAGAACTGCTTCTTTACCAAGGTTCCACGCACAAAGAATACCTTTCATCAACTGTCCTCTCATTAATACCGCCGCGCCGGCCGGTTTTCTCCCCTCCCTCAATTTCCCCTTTTACAGCGAATAAAGTAGCCTTTGTCTGACTATTTGCCGAGTTGTTCTTCAGACTCGCCGCGCCGTTCGCGTCGAGAGGTGGAAAGGGTTCAAAGTCGGTAGTAATCTTCTTCCGAGACCTCAAATAGGTCTTTGCACCACTTTGTGCGTCTGAATGCACGTTTCCACGGTACACCGTAACACGTCCCCGTTACTAAACGCGCCTCGAAGCCGCGATCCTCCCACCACTCGTTTCTCCCTGCGCCATCCACCTCCACCAACCCCCCGTCCATTATCGCGAAGCGTGTGTGCTTTGAGCTTTGCGCTTTGCCTAGATAGGGGGAAACGGCGTGCCGGGGGTCGAGAAATCGAGCCCGTCGGCTGTTGCGGAACGTCTCGGGTATCGCGGAACCGCAATTTAAACTCCGCCCGGAAAACTACCTTCCCGTCAGTCGACCTCGTCTGATAAGCAGAAAATATACCCGACTTCAAGAATTCCCGTTTTCTTACATTTCCTCAGTTTTCCACCGGTCTCCAGCTTCGCGTATATCTATACGTGTAAGTTTGCCTCGTCAAGATAATCCGCGTTGTAAAACACGGAAGGAAGATAAACCTTATCGAATATAATACACCGAACAACAGATTTTCCTTTCACTGCAGAGTCGAAGAAGCTAACATATACCTACCGATCACTTATCTCTCCGTACAGATACGTTTTTATTGTTTATTGAAATCATTTTTCAAATATTCTGCATTTTGTGTTTAAAAAAATTATGAAAATGAAAATTTTTCAAACTCTAGCTTCGTTAGGGGTCGAATTTTATAAATGAAATAAATGAACTAACAAATCTGCGATAAGTGCGCGTAATTCAATACTCAGATAAACGTGGCATGTGACGTCATCGGCGACTTGTCGCATCGGTGTTATATGTATACGTACACACCTGTAACTCGAGAGGTAAAACAGTCGTACATATTAAAATAATTACAATACCAACAGGTATAATGATAACGAGCGGGTATAGCAATAACAGTAATCTAAAATTCTACATCACGTGTATACGATCCGCTTTACTTCTCGATAAATACGAATTTCTAGCGGAAGTTTAATTTGAATTAATTTACAAACGCGACGACGGTATAATAATTATAGTTATACGGCGCGGCGAGTACGTATTTTTACTTATCATACGCATTACCATCGTGATTTTATTTTAGAATTAAAATTGAAATACGAGAATTATAACAACTCTCGGGATTCTCCTGTTCGTGTATATTATTTAACTTTTGAACCAGAACCGGAGAATAAACACATCCGCAAAACTGCGTCAAAAGACCGAACAATATTATTTGCCGTATTATTTAGTTGATGCGAAATGGAGCACGTACATATTTACGAGAACCTGCATCATTCGTCGGCCATTCTCATTCTCAAGCTGCTTCGTTTCATTCCGATGTAACTGAAAAGCACTCGAATCAGTAACAATACATGTACCTCAATAATGATATACAGAGTGGGCTGAAAGAAACCGGATCAGTTTTAAACGCAAATAAAATCCGAACGCGTACACCGATTTTCAGAAACTTTTTTTGCTCGAATATAGAAGAACAAACCTTTTGTTTCACCTTTCAAAATCTAAAAATTCGTCGATCCTTGCTAAGATACATGCTTTTGAAAAATTGGTATTCAAAAAATTGCTGGAAGGGTGATAAACATTATTATTAAAGAATGTTCGGCTTGATTTATATCTTAAATTATGATTCGAAGAGTCATTCATTTTGGTACGATTAATGATAAAAAGGGATTAATACAACAATGTGTGTTTTTCTCTTATTTTTCTTATTTATAATATTTCAAAATTTCATTCGTTTCATTTCGGCTGTTTGTTTCTTGCTCACCCTGTATATGCAATCTATTTCAATGTAATCGACGTGTATACATCTTGATTCAATTGCTCCACTGAACCAGCAACTGATGCCGTTTCCTCCAGTTCCTTTTGTCCCATAAACAAATTGCCAACCAGTCAAGTTTCCGTTCGACTTGGCACAGAATTGCGACTTGAATTGAGCCTTCGAGTCCACTCTCTGTCCGCTTTTATTGGTCTTTAGAATACGATTGACTATTCTGAGAAATACGCTGTCAGTGGCTTTTCTGTCGAAATCCGTGAGGCTGACCAGCCGATCGATTGAATCAGTTGTAAACAAATAGGCCATTGACTTCATTCCGAAAGCACAGTTTTACATTCTCCAATTACGTAGGAACAGAATTCAGGAATATTCTCAATTGCCTGAGCTCGTTTTTTCGTGCAGATAATAAAGTCCCAGCAGCTTTCATCTGTCCGCGAATAATAAATCGGCGATAATTAACCGACGCAGACGCTCTCTGTTTGTTCCTTGAAAGCTTGTGATCCTCGCGGCTTTTCCTCGTGCAAGAAATAATAAATGGAAATAAAAACGAAAACCCTTGAGTAAACTCAGCCCAGCGATGACGGGCATTCATAAATGAGATACGCGTGAGATTAACCCCCTTATCGAGGATGCGAAAGGGACTTTATGTTTACAAATTACCCAGCTAAGCTTCGCCGGAGCTTTCATCCTCTCTTTTAGCCTCCTCTTATCCTTTCTCCGTACCAACCTCCCTACCTACGAAGGGCAGGACGCGAAACCTGTGTTTTATCTGCCGGCCAATTCCTATTCCGAACTTTTTCAAACTTCCCATCGAGACGAAGAAGTGGGTCGGAAGTTTTTCGGTTTATTGAAAAGCCGTACGTAACTGCGGCGACCCTCCGCTTCCCGACGATTTCTGTGCAGTTCTGGTACCGGGGCGGAGTTGGGCGAATTCGAAGGACATTCGTGGTTGTCTGCTCCTGATTTGTGTTTTATCGCGTCGTTGGAATTTCCGGAAGTCCCTCGGGGTACCCTCCGGGCGTAAATATTTCAAGGGAAGCATGATCGATAATTCCAGGTCAACCCAACCCGCGACACGGCTGCCTGAGTAAAGAGCCAGGCATAGAACTGCGCGAACGAAAATTCTACGACTTCAAGCATATATACTAATAAGTTGCAGGAAATCGATCTTCGTTAGCCAAGGATGCGTAACGACACTGCCAATTCTGTGTAAACCTTGTATAGTCGGTAAGAAATTTTGGGGTGCGATTTCGTCGTAAGGTAAATTTTATTCCAAGCCGTGCAAGTTTTACGATGGAGTCTTGTATCTACGGATGTATAAAAACCGGGAGCATCGTTCGAGATCAGTAAGTCCAGATTGATGCTTTTGGTATGTTTTATTCAGGCGGGTATCAGAGAAAGTGAGGGGAAAAAAAACAAGAGTTAGAGAGAGAGAGAGAGAGAGAGAGAGAGAGAAAGCTCTCGTCGACGTGCAATCAGCGAAATTTGAGAAGCGTACGCCGGTAGCTAAACTCGGAGTTGAAACTCACCGCGGAAAAGATACGGAGAATACGAAATGTCAGAATCAAATCAGTCGCCAAAGCGATTCTACTTTGTCACGTGTACGCCTCAGAGCTGCAGCCTTTCGGAATTTTAAATCTCCGTGCGCTACCTTTTTCGCTCTGCAAATGTTGCACACGTACCCACAGGTACGTACCTAAATGCGCTCTCTGCCTGCGGAGTCTGCTTCGAGTTTCAGCCTCTCCCTCGTAGGAGCTTCGAGGAACCACAATCACCATACGTAACGAGAATAATAAGACCGGGCCTAAGTGCATGCCATGCGTAAGCTACAAGCACATACTCGTAAGCCCGTAAGCTCAGCTATCGCAGTGCGAATAATTCAGCTGCCTCGCGCCAATGCAGTGGGAGTGTCTGAAATGCGAACGGTTTGCCATAAATATATTCCGTGCACCGGTGCTCGTTTCGCTAACAGAATAACGGAATCGAGAGAATTTTCAACAGTGTAACTTTTTATACAAACCGATGATACGAATACAAGGTAAAATCAAAGGCAGTATTCCGGCCTTTGGGAATGAAATTTTAGCAACTGATGATTAGGCATAAATTTTAAAAGTTCTCCAAGATCGATTTTGAATTTAAATTAAAAAAAGCTCGATCGTCAGCCAGATGGAATAATTTTTGTGTCCCGAGGATGCGTTGATTTTTACGTTAAATCGGTGAGTAGGTTAAAATTACAAAGCGAAAACCAACGTTGTCTGACGTTTCGATCCGTAGAATACGAGGTTTTCATTCATGTATTATTATGTATAATGAAACAGCAGCGGTTGAGTGCTTTCATACCGATCAATTAGTGGATACACGTAAGTGAAGTGTGCAATATTCATTCGTGTCTGTATGGACAAGCTTATCTCGACTCGACGATTGATTGATATCCTCGGGTGAAGTACGCGAAAGGGTTAAACTACCAAAGGTGAAGCGCCCTTGTGAAGTGCCTCGTTAAAATATATTTTCGACGCACCGTGTAAATGAATATAATCGTTTCATTCCCGTTCACAGAATAATATCGAAATGGAACTGAATGGCCTGTATCATTTTTCGAATGAAAAAACATCTCTCAATTGATTTGTCAATTAGTAAAGTATACGAAGTTTTCCACTCAAACAACGTCGGACGCCAATTGGAAGCAAGCGTCATTTGTGGGTCAGTGAAAAAATTTCTGTCAGTAACAGATAATAACTAATTTTGAATCTGAATCTAAAAATTGAGTTGTCGAAGATGCTCCGTTATCAGAAGTGGCTGTGGAATATTTCCGTTTGTCTCAACGTGCTACATAATTACAAGGTGAATAATGGCTGCACGATCTTGCGGATCGGACTGTTTATTTCCAGCGAATGCTCGATTGCCTGGATCTCTTGGTTGTAGGCACAAAGGGCGTTCATAGAATTTCAACGCCTCGGCGAAGTCGTTAACAAGAGAGATCATACTGTCAGGCTGGTAACAGTAAACAAAGGCGTTATTGGGCTTCTCGTCCTGGGACTCTGCCGACAGCCAAAGTCGTGTGGGTTACCAATATACCTCAAGTTTCCGAGTAGCAAACTTGGTGAATATCCAATGAAACTGTCCCAAGTTAACCGCGTCTAGGTACCCACACTTACAAAGCTACCCCTTGCCTTTCACCGGATATAAAAACACCCGGGAAACTGTCATCCCGATGTACAAATATACCGTGCAAGTTCCGCAGTGAGAAGAACTTTCAATCAACAGAGCATCCGAACCTAACTTCACCGGCAAAAAATTTACCGATCTCCATCACGTATTTTCGTTTTATAATCCTGCCGAGTTTCGAGGCAGTGCTTTGTGGCATTTTTTCATCCAGAAATCAGCGCTGGTCTGGCAATGAATTCACCTCCCATCCGTAATTAACTCGAGACTGATTAGAGCCGGCTCGTTCCCGTTAAACCCGCGAGTCCCGAGTGAAATTAGCGTCGCAAGTGTGGCTTGGAATCGGGATATTCCACTGTGCGTGTTCGTTCTTGCATCGGCTTATCGCGCTCTGAGAATGAGGCAGAGAGTGATGTTGAGTTATGCCCTCTGTAAATCGAGGTTTCCCTTCCCGGGCTGAAGGGTCGCAGGGAAAGGGTCCTGTAGGCGGCGATCAGGATTACACAACCGCCATCCGAAAACAAGCGGTAACATTAAGAGCCATCATCCCCCGGGACAAGGCTTATTCAAACCCGGGGTGATAGCCAGTGATTCGGAAACCATAATCCCCTTTTGTGTTCGCCAGTGAAACAAAATAGCGTCGCGCTGCTTTTAGTGACGCTTCCTGCAGTCCGACGCGACGCGACGCCATCTTTACGAGGGTTTCTGCCCCCTGCCCGCGAACGATTTACTTACAGCTGCGGCCTGAACCCCTCCAACGTTTTCGAAGACCGACGGAGTGTGCGGATAGATAACGAAATCATTCTTCCCCGAGGCGCCTGGAGACGCGACGGCCAGATGTGGGGAGGCTGCGGTGCCGCTATAATACAAGGAGAACAAAACAGCAGCTCGATCGGACCTGGTTTCGTTTATACGTTTGTTGTCTCGATGAGGTCTTTTCCTCGATTTATGAAGCCCATTAATTACGAAAGAACTTTTACCGCTGTCAACTACAAAAACGCGCCAATCCCCAAAGTAGTATGAGTACAATAGTCACACTGAGAGAAATTTTTAGCTACAGTTACCGCTCGGTCTTTAAATATTTTCATTTTTTACCAATATCGAAAAATATAGTTCTAGGTAGAAAATGAAAATTAGTTTTCTAGCTGTTACCGGAAACTCTGGTATCCGTTACTATTCTTTCTCATTACGATCACTGTTGCTATATTTTCTTGCCACCGTTGCGAAAATTTAATGCTGCAAGAATAAATTGACGTTAAAGCCTTGTTTAACTAAAGAAGTAGAGTAAACCGAACAAACTGATTTTGCGTCGCAATTACCAAAAAAGGATCGACAATTGCGCAAAATGGTTACGCGTACCTCGTTTTTCGTAATTCCAACGATGTTCAAACAGTTTTTTTAACGATACGTGTTGTACTGAATTTTTCTAGTTACTGTAACAAATGAAATTTTTCTCTGTGCATTTTGTTCAGTGTTACTTTTGCGTTGTTTGGGTGTTGCATGCGATTCGTCGTTACAGTATTTGAAAATATAAATTTTCACGTCTCCGAAAAATTGTTCTACTGCGTCGATCTGTTCGTGCAATAATAAGAACAGAATCTTTTGGATTGTGGTACCAAGTTTTTTAAATCAAAGATAGAAATTTTATTTTTGTTTCATATCCAAAACAATAAGCATTCTTTCGAGTGCGGCACTTTACACCTTAACAACGGAATGAAAAGTGGATCCTCCGACATTAGTAGAATAAAAAGTTCTAAAAAATGTCCAATTTTAAAGCACACAGAAATTTTTAGTTCAACGTGTTTGAATACTTATTGTGAGATCTGCAGGATAACCGCGATCATCGTTACATCGAAGAAACATTTCTCTTTTTCTTCGGGGCAGAAAGAGTTGCTTCAATGATCTCAGCCACTCCATTCTGACCTCACGAACCCTGTTCATTGCAGAGAAGCTGTTCACCCTGCTACAATAGAAACTTGACGTCAACGAGTTGATAATTTCTCTTGAACGGCGCGCCACTTGGTAAACCATATCGAGATTGATGCCATCAGCTCTCCTTGAAACCCTCGTAAAAAGTTAACCGGAAGCTAAGCCGAGTTTTTACACGAGTACCGGCGGAGTGAGGCCGGGTTCCGAAGTTTCAAACTCAACACTTCGGAGACGGTGTATAATTGTTCGCACCCCCGATAACCTGGACTTCGCCAATCTTCTGACCTCCTGAAACTCTCCAAGTGTCCCGGCAACTTTGACGTCACCGAGCTTACACCCATGAGCAAAAAGGAAAGGAAGAGCAGGGTTGCAAATATGGGGGCTAATTAGCGAAGTTGCTCGTGGTGTATACGACGGTGCTTCGGGTCTCTTAACCCTGATGAATAGAGTAAGTTTAGTGCAACACGTTGTTCGGCCTGGGATTTCCTCTCTCCTGCGCGACTTGGCGAAATCCCCGTGCTAGAATCCGTAGAAAGTCGGCGTAGCTTCAACAGGATCTTCGAGCCCGAGGCGTTTCTCGGCCTCGTTGACTTCCGGATGAGCGTATAGCCCCAACCGCTTTGGCGGGGGGGAAAGCATTTTTGAAATTGAAACGGCGCTTTACGGTGATCAAATTTTGTTTTTTCGATTCGAGGCGACGAGTCGCGTGTGGAAGTCAGAGACCTCGACGAATCGGCCGGATTGATTGGCCAGTCAATAAACGCCTGCAGGGCAGTTTGACGCGTCGCGTAATCCCTCGAGCGTCGATTCCAATTTCCAATTTTCGGTTCAACGTTTTGTACTTTCCCATTCGGCAAGCTCAGTCGAACGGTGACGATATTAGCTGGTAACGAACGAAATGGCCGAGGGATGCGTGGCTGTTGAAACGCCAGAGAAACGTAAACGAGCCAGAACCAGCTATACAGGGTGTCTGATCGTCGCCGATATAACGGGACCTTTTCAAATGCACGCAGGTCATTAATTCATCCTCGCCTCGAACCGCTTGTTTGTTTTTTTCTCCTCCTTGTTTCCCTGTTTCCTCCGTTCCCGAATCGCTTCGGCCTCTCTTGCACAGAGCTTTTTGCCTCGCGTTTGATCGTTCGATGTGCGCTGCAGCGGAGCGACCGGTTTAATTGTACGAACATTCAATCTCCTATACCGGCAAAGAATTTAACAAAACGAGCCTAAACTTGATGTCCGTACCTCTGCAGACTTTATCACCAACCGTAAAACCTCGACCATACACCGACCTGTTTAATGACGCTCATGCGAGAATTTATTTCTCTCCCGTGATGAGCAAGGCGCATAACTTTAACGATAGTAATAATTAAACTTTAATCATGTCGTCAAACGGATTATTTTACTCGGGCGTCCCGAAGGTTCGACCTTTGGCTTCGTGCAGGTCAACTTGATGCCCAACTTTGTCCGGGTGACGTGTGGGTCAATTTTAACCAAAGCATTACATCTACGGCTGGTGCCCAAAATTACGGGACAAATCAACTCCTTTATGAATTCCCGCGGGAATGAGCTGGCAGCGAGAGAGAGGAAGAGAGAGAGAGAGAGGCCCGGGGGATAAGCTCCCGATCTGTGTGTGCACGGGCATGGGGAAGCGCAGTACAAGGGACGATTTGGCGACCATTAGAAAAGATCAGAGTGAGAAATCGAGTTAGGCTCGTAGTTACGGAGTTGTTTCATCTCTCGGGAGAAAGGGAATTGCAATCTTCTCTCGAACGTAATTTCGCCCAGAATTGCATTAGGCGGGCGTAGGGCGCCTCGACAATTTTTACCACTATATGTGTATACAGAAAGCTACGTATACCTAGTTGCCCGTTCCGTCTATACAACAGCTTTTCTTGTCTTAGACCTACTTGCGAAAAGTTTTCACGTCAATGTCGAGCTGGTCTATCTCAGCTTGAAAGATTTTTTTCTTTTTTTTTTTTTTGTTTCCTTCTTATTATTTTTTCTTCTTATTTTTTTGGTTTGTTCACGATTGCGTTTAACCCCGAATTACCCAGAACATCTTGCCAGAGCGAAGCACTTCGAGCACAGCAACCGCCGCAGGATGCTCCGCGCGTATTTTCTAGAATCGCGCAGGGATACAAAGCGAGAATAAAAACTTTGAGGAGAAGGCAGAAAAATAAATGGAATTGTTATTCGCCTGATGAAATCACGCGCTGACCCCGTTCACATCTCATCAGCGTTAAAACCAGACGACGAAAGCTCTTCGCCGAGCTCTCTGAAGGTTCAAAGCTCTCTGTGACGACGCGGTTATGCAGGTATCCCCTTTACCTGGGCATAAACGTGTATCGATGTTTGGGTGCGCGTATAAAATACGCGGGTAAATTATGTACGCGCATATATCAAGCACACGCCTGCACATGCATATGGATGCGAGGTAGAAGCAGCGAGCTTTGACACGCTTCCTTTCCCCCCCTTCTTCCTTTCGGCTTTGCCGTTTTTCACTTTCTTTGTTTTTACACCAATAAACCGGCCGCCGGCAGGCCTGGCGTAAGCAGCGATCCTCGGGAAATGGAAAAATTTCGCTTTCGACCTCTCGGTGTAAACGATTCTCCGCTTTCGGAACCCGAAAGCTCCGCTCCCCCTGCAGGGAACGTGCCCACCCTTGTCTTGTGCTATTAGAATTCCCACACCCTCATCACAGCCTGTAACAACAATTTCATCGGTAAGTCCTGTCGTTTTTTCATTCCTCATCGAAAGAACCTCGCTAAATAACTGCATCGCGACGATGAATTATTCCAAATATTGGCAGGCAAGTGTTATTCTCCATTAATCGTCGATGATCCTCAGAAATTCTAACTTCGTAGCTAATATTTATGTACAATCATTTTTTCCTCTTACAATTAGAGTAAGTCTTACGTTAGTAATAATTTATTGCGGAAAAATTTCAACCGGGTGACGGTGATTCCAGTAAACGCAGTTGGCTGTTATAGAAATATTAGGACCGTGTTGCGGGCACAAATTCTTACGGTGTGATTAGCACGGTCAGCCTTAGAAGAAAAAATTAAATTTTTCACCCGTATTAAGGATTTAGTAAAAAATTTAATCTCTTAACTCCGCAAGATTTAGATGGGTACGACATTTCGAATAATACATCGTTGGACTTAGTCAAATTACCTTAGATAGCTCACGTTTTTTTCATTACTTTTGTTTTCCAGTAGTTCGCATGAAATTACAAATGCACGGATTATGCGTAGGTTTATTTGCACAGGTGAATAAGAACGAATCGTGGCAAAGACACGTAGGTGTAATTTTTTTAATCATTCAACATATCATGATTCGATATTCTCAAACATAATAATCAGATAGTGTTATATATTATACACGCATTGAATATTGATTTCAGACATAATAGAGTCACAGAATAAGTGCAGTACGTTACGGGAGTCGGAATCAAATCTTGGAATAACAAAGACGTGTGAAGCATGAACAGCGCTGGTCTTGTTTTACGACTTGATTTTTTTGCCGGCCCAGATTGAAGAATAAACCTTATTCATACCGAGTACCATCCACCCTGGCGGGAATCGTCCTTCCGCAAGTCACCTTCCAAGTAATCCAAATTACAAAAGTGACGAAGATCAGACGTACCGCAATGTGAATGACATAGAGGCTAAAATATATCGAACGTGAAGCTTGCATACATTTTACACGGTTTTCTACTCAAACAGTATCGTTTGAGTAGTTTACTTGTAAGTTTTATAAATCATCAAATAATGCTTGTCAATATTATTTCCAACTCAACACATCTGAGAAATTCTTCTGTCACCTGAATCTGTGAAGGCATTGATATCAAGAATAGCCGGCAGTTTATACTAACATGAAGTGTCGCTGTCTCGCTTTTCCCAAATCTTCATCCTTGTCCTTCAGGAGGAACTTCTGAATGCCGTTAACCAGTATCTTCATGTATTCTTTCCAGTCAAGGACCTTCGTACTGAATGGAAAAAGTTCCTTGTCTTTTTGGTCGAGTCGTGCCCAAAGGTTTTGCACTCGATGATTTCTGAAGTCCCATTCTCGGGTACAAAAGAACGTTACGACGCCAAACATTTTATTAATTTTCTTGTAAAGTCGGTGGAAACTGAAATATCAATTTTTGCTTTAAATTCTATTACCACGTTAACGGTTGTAATCTTTTAATACAGACGGACGAAGGTCAAAATTTAAGCTCAATATTACGTTGGCTGTTTTCCGATCAGTCTGCACAAAGCGTCTATGAGCAAGGCTGGAATCAGGTGCAAAAAGAAATCCAAAATCACGAAAACCAGCTTCGATTTCACAAGAGCAACACTGTTATAATAAATAGCCGAATACGACGGTTTGGTGTGTGAATAATCGTTGCACAAATTGTAGAACCTCTTCCATGTAATCGAATTTTCAGGTCTAGACACGTAGTTATAGACGGGAATGTCCTCGAAGTGTCTGAAATTCGGGCGAACAGATCTGATCATTGTACGCATGCTGTTGGTCACAAAGTAATTGTCAGATCATTTCAATCGTGCAAGTAAGTTAAGTAATCAGGCCCGCGAAATTGCGTTTCGATTTGCTGACCCCTCATCATCTCAAACATACGACCTTTTGTCAGTGGTTGCAGTTTCCCACGCGCAGGCAAGAAGAGCATTGCAGACCATGTCAGCTGGGACAAGGTCAACTACGGCGTCACCGTCCACTTGCATGGTGCGAATGACGCCTATGCCCATTCCAGCCAAAATTCCATGGATACCAATCATATTGTCGACCCAACCGGGAACAGGTTCTTTATTAGTTGCCACCACTGGAAGTAACGGGAGCATTCATTCGACCGGCAGAGATGAGTAAACAACATGAAAATTATCGAGACGTTGACATTCGATGACTAACGATAAGAAATGTCAAGTGGACTGATTTTTTTCACACTCTCGCATCATTTATCGTCTTTCTGTTAAAAGTCAATGACTAGCAAAGTGTCGCAGAACACACTAATGAACAGTTTTATTCTGCATTCAAGTTACCGATGGATGGCCTGAAAATAGCGAACGGCATGTCTTTTGCATATTCAGCCACGGTACCCTCTGCGATAGCCTTCGTGAATGTGTACGTGTTCGGCCACTCTCCCACGATCCTGCGAACAAAATAGGAACCTGAGTGTTTCTTTTTGTTGAAAAGAGAGAGAGAGAGAGAGAGAGAGAGAGAGAGAGAGACAAAACCGAAACCTACGCTGTTGCGAATTTCTGTCTCACGCTCTCCGTCCAGTTGCTACGTTCGGCAATTTCGGTCAGTTGATTGACATCCTCCCAGCTAATTGGGGACGCGTAGATCAGCTCGTCGATTCTTTCCCTAACGCAGTTGCTGAAGGCAGTGGAGATGCAAACACCGACCTAAAACACTGACGATATGAATCGCCGTACCAAAGGAGCGATAATTGACTTACCTTGAAGTTTTTGCAAGACTTGGCGATGTCGATGATGTGCTTTACACCATTGACGTTCACGGAAACGGCCTTGTTGAATTCCTCGTCGAATCTCACGGAGGCAGCAGCGTGAAATATAATCGAAACCTGAAACGAGTCCGTTGGAAAATTCACGATGAATGATCAGTTGAAGTTTTTCAACAACAAATCTGCAGAATACTCAGTAACCTCGTTGATCACGCGTTGACGATCTGCGGCCGATAAACCGAGCTCAGAACTCTCGACGTCACCGGCCAGTCCAACCACGTTGTTCGCAAACTGCGGACACTCGGCCCTCAAGACGTGGAAAACCTGCAAAAGTAAAGATCAAACTGTCCAGCTAGTATCGATACTCCGCGGAATGTACAAAACTTCTTCCTGAAATACCTTACCGAGTTTTCGAATAGAGCTTCGATTCGTTCTTGCGAGGTTTTACCCTTCTTCGGACGAACGAGGAGGTAGATGGTCCCGATGTTTCGACAGCTTCTAAGCAACTTTGCCGTTAGTATTTTACCTATAAAGCCAGTTCCGCCTGAAAGTAAAAACAAGACGTCATAATCATCGTAAGATGCAAATATCACGTTCGTTCGTTTTACAGCAAAACCAGTTGGTTGTTGTAAGGTTGAACAAGTTCACTGTAACGGGTTCGTCACTCTGTTGTAAAAAATAGCAAGTTAAACGGAAAGAGAGACTTGTTTTTTATAGACACCAGTATCTAACTATAAATAAAAATTGATTTGGCACGTAATTTCTAGATGTACGATTACTCTGTTTTTCTTTTGTCTTTTACTACAATTTTGAAGAGTTTGTTTCCTTTAAAGTCGACTGTATTTAGATTTCTTTTTGATTAACTAAACGAGTATCTATATAAATATAATATATAACTAAGTATAACTATATAAATATGAGTACGTATATAAATTTGTACAAATAACATTGCAAATATTACTTATTGTTTTAAAGATCATTCGTTCATTTGCTCATCCATACGGCTATTCCCACGTACGAATATCCATTTTCAAATTTAATTCGACAATTTACTCTTGTTTGTATGACCAGCCTTTTCTTTAAAGTCTAATAGTTTTCTTTCCTTCTACTGAGCTTTCTTATCTGTAACGGTGCGCCATTTGATCGTACCCACCACCACCAGTCGGAGCCGACTTCGACAAGTTGTGTATGAAATAACGACCATCACGTAAAATTTCTCCTAAATCCTAGGTAATAGAGAATATTTTCTGCATTCAAATTGCATCGTAAATTCCCATACTCAAGTAGAAATAGCATTTTTTACGAAGAGAACAGTGCCTTGTGATGTCAAATTAAACCAACGGCGCACCTTCATCCTTACGACGATCAACAGGTTTCGCCAAAAAATGGTTCTATCTGCAGATCTATGCACTGCCTGTGATTGAATCACTTAAATACAATTGAAAATATAATTCTCAACTAATAATCCGATGAATTCAAAAGTTGCAGAAAGGACTACTCACCGGTTATCAAGATACTTTCTCCAGCATAGAATTCTTGGATCAGCGACATTATGCAACGAGTGGATGACACGGTCGGATAACAACTGGCTTATTAAACGTCGTGGCTGGTATGCTTACCCGTATTTCGCGATGGTCAAAGGGACCCCTCGGCCACGTAGCAACAGCCAATGAAAGGCCGACTGCATTGAAATTAATATGTCTCAAGGCTGTAATAAGTCAGTATGCATGCCAATCATTTGCAACTCCATGTGGCGAAGACCTAGTTTCCGATACGGCAGAAATTTGGATTGCAGATGACGACTGTTCAGCGTTTATTTCCTATGCTTGGAACATTCAAGTATCGTTTTGTCATGATTAAATCGATAGATCGCGTTGGGTGGAAAACTTTGCTTGAAATTAGGAACCGAAACATTCTTAGTGCAGACTTTGGCTGAGCACTGCGATCGAACGGCTTAATAGGCCGATGGAACCAAATGACTGCAAGTCCCGCAGACGTCTGTTCGAATCTTGGAGAAATACACCAAACAGATAACTACTCTAATAATATTTTCGGATTCCCTCCTCCTCTTCCCAGCCTCTTACATGCGTGTAAAGTGACAACCATCGTGGATGATTTCTTTACAGCTGCTGATTTCTATAAAAAGAGTACTTATACAGTTCTCATTAGGTCAACCGAGAATCTCTGTTCAATGCAGCAAATTTAATATTGCATGATATTGCATAACTACTGGAAATACGTACAATAGTACACAGACACGGTACACACAACAGAATATATTGTTATATCCTGACGGGGGTAACGTAAGAAAGGCACCCGTACCCAGGAGTGGACTTGAAACTTACTTATCATGAACAATTACCTGAATTAATATTAATTTAAGAAGACATTCGTTCTCGATAATATTATTTATCGAATAATATTATTCTTGGATATGAAGGTCGTGAACGTCACAACACTTTTTTTGTGTTAACGTTTCAGCCCGGATGAGGGACCTCCTCAGAACAATTTATTTAGAACATCTGTCACGAACAGAAATTATAAAATAATGTACAACTAACTTATAACAAAATTAAATGTGAAAGGTTTGGGTAATAAGCAGGGATGTTTGTGCTAGTATAAATGAGAGGAATTACCTGATGATGAACTGACACTTTCAAATAACGAAGAAAAGAGACCAACTAGTATGTAGTGAATGCGTGTTAGAATAACCGAGAAAAAACACAAAAGTTCATTTTTTAAAAAACACTGCGACAGCGATACGAAACTCCCAAGCATTCATCCTGGTTGTTAATTGAATAAAAACACACAACGACCGTTTTAGGTTTTGAGTCTGGAGCACTTTTGAACCTGTGGAACGTCCAGTGTGTAGTGGGGGGAGACCGATATCAGTCATTATCAGAGCAAGCACAGAGTCAACGGGTTAAATAGAAATCAGAAAATGTTAAGAAGGTGAAATCGAGAGCAAGCTCAGTCGGTAATAAATAGTTACGATGGGTGTATCACAGAGGTGTAAATAGTACTCAGATGTTCAATATCTTGTCTTCGATTGACAGAATTGGGATGTGCAACAATATTGCGCATTTCTAACAATAACCTATTGTAATACAATGGTATTCCATCCCATACGTTGCAGGTTTGTTCGAGTCACTCAACAGAATATTCTCTAAGTATAAAATCCAATTATTTATTTTATGTATGCTATACTTTTCTCTAAAAACGCTACAAGAAATGCGTGTGTTACGTTCAGTATGCACGTTGTTGCAGTCGGAAAAAAATTTGGTCGTAATTACCAAGATTCAGTCCTGGCAAGAAATTTTCAAGGCTATCGTACATCCAACCAACATTATTTTCGCAAAAGTAAAAAGTTTTGTTGATTCTGAAGTGCAATCCCATCGATTCTGTTGCGATTGCAAAATCTGATCCACACAATACACAGTGAAATCATTTTGTAAAGATGGGATAATGATTACTTGATTGTTGTAACTGAGAGATTTTCGTTTGATTGTAATTTATGCGACACGAAAAAACGACAAAGAAGTATGCCCGCTGCGTGCTATAAAAACTATAATATTACTGAAAGTTCATAATAATACAGACGGATGTAGTACAAAATGGAGAAGGAAGAGAGAAAAAGTGAAAAACTAATTTGCGGGAAATGTAAGGTCATATTTATCGTAAAAATAAATCAATGGAATCCTGAGAATGTATTTTGATTCTAAAAGACAGCAACACACGCATAGTCACTTATTTTTTAGTACGCTGGCTTCATTCGTTTGACCACTGACGTTATTACGAGAAAAATTGCATTCGCGATATGTTAGCATGGGTATTTTGCGTGGAACAGATTCGCTGTCGCATAAGCAGCCCACCGATTAAAAATAGTGCAATGTTTAACATCTGGAGAATTTTAATGTTGATGAAAACAACTCTGAGTTGTAGGAATTTCCAGTTTCGAGGCAGATTTGTTCAATATTAAGTTAAGAATATAGTAGTTTTGTGCACTAAAAAATGTCTTCAATATCGTTCGGTACTAATCGCCTGTGTAAGAATCTGGATACATGTAGTCACACATGCACGTATGGTGTTGGTCACGCGTGAGGTTGCGCTGGGGGTCAGTCATTAGGTATCCGTCTAGCAAATAACACAAATTGTAGTCAGTGACGACTCACAATTAAGGAGTAATCATCGGCACAGAGTTTTAATTACACATTGTTTGCTATCTCTTCGACCCCTGTTGCGAAAATTAATTGCATTAATTTACACCAATTACAAATTTGAACGATGTATAATGAAACTGACGACTCATAGCTAACCGGATTAACATTTATTTTCAATATTTGACGCCTTAAAAAGATACATTATAGAATTACATTATACAATTATTGTTAATCCAATCTCCCGTTCAAGATTTCAAATAAAATTACTCCATTTAACCATTTATCTAAGTATAATATTGACACCATCATTACTCATTTTACAGAACCTGATCTAATTATAAAAAGTTCGTTACACCTGAAAAAAGCTTCTCATCGGTTCCGTTCACTTTCATTTTCCATTCTGAGAAGTGCAATGTAGCTAGACCACGTGTGCTACGTTTCACGATTAACATCTTTCTAATAACCGTAAGCGAGTCTCGACTGTGCGCAGTAATCGCAATAGTTGGATGAATGCAGATCAAACTCGGGGTATAAAATATATTACAATTTATGTAACCCTACCCATCGTCTCAAACGGAACAATTTTATCTAGGTTTTTCAATATGGTTGTTTAGTGACTGACTTAGGTCACTTCTTACGTCACTGAATTCAATCGCCATCGTCCTGTTTTTGAGAAATCCTACTCTGAGAATGCTCAGTTGATTTAAACTAAATACGAATTCAATCCATACGCGGGGTCGTATAGTTTAACAAATGCACACAGTGGTTACCCCGTCATTCGACTAATATCTGATCGGAAATGCATTCTGTAAATACTTGTTTGTTTTATTTTTGTTTTTGCCTATTATGATTGATATGGGAGATCAAAAACATGTATAACTAGATTATGATACGATCAAGGCCTTCGACTTTGGAACCGTTGAAGAAACTCCAATTACTATCGTTGATGAGATATTTTTCTCATTCTGAAATCCGATCCATAATTAGGATGAGTTGTGCAATGATGCTAAGAAAATGGTTCATAAAAATCGACTGTCGACCAAATAATGAATATAACTACCTTTTTCCATGAAACATCGCAAGAAACGATATTTTTCACTCTGGGATATCAACTCTCTTACAAACAGCTAACCACTTCCTGTCTCGCCGAATTCAATTGTCATGTTCGGTTTTGAAAATATCTTATTTCAATTCATGACGATGTAAATAAATTGCGAAATAAATCACCACAATGTTCGTATCATGATTCACAAAAATATTCATGACACGTTAATGACATTGCACTAATATGCATTATACATTTCTCTATTTATAAGTCGTTCAGGTCACACGATGCACGGAGCAGGATTGAAGTACACAGTGTTTGACGATTTGCGACTCGTTAGTTTTCAGCCATCTCTCGTCGGGTGCTTATCACAGATTAAAAATGTCGCAAATACAGCAATTCTATGCTGGGCAAAACGTTTTTATTACCGGTCAGTATCTACCGCTTGAGGTAGCTCTCAATTTTCTCAACATCAATTTCTATCAGAGAACACCTTACGTGTGAATTTTGAAAAACGATGTGTAGAAATAGACACGATATTAAGTTGAGAATTCTAGAGAAGCTACAGCGAACCGTTTTTGGCAAACAGCGAGGCATTACCGGTACACGTTCTTCAATTTCAGGGGGTACCGGGTTTTTGGGCAAAATCTTGACGGAAAAACTGCTCCAAAGCTGTAGAGACATCGGGACCATCTACATCCTAATGCGGCCGAAAAAGGGCAACGGTGTTCAGGAACGCTTCGAAGCGTTTCTCGGTGATACGGTGAGTTACTACTATTGAACAGTTCTCAATATTATCATAATTTACATCTCGTCTTTCTTAAGAGAGTGATGAGGAACGCGGAAAGAGACAAGAATGTCGAAAATTCATTCTGACGCTGATGATCCATCGTCAACAGCCAACATTTACGCAAGTTTCGTTCCAGGTATTCGATGTGTTACGGAACGACTATCCGGAATTTTCAAAGAAGATCGTCGGAGTCGAAGGTGATACCGCCCAGAACAAACTCGGACTTTCGGAAACGGACTACGCACGCCTTGTCGAAGAGGTACGAATACTACAAATAGATAGTGCGTCTTTCCTTTCTTCGCGTCAGGGGTTCAAGTAAAGACGAAATTCTTACAGGTTTCGGTGATCTTTCACCTAGCTGCCACCGTGCGTTTCACAGAGCCCCTGGAGAAGGCTGTCGCAATTAACGTGAACAGCGTGAAACACGTGATAGACATTGCAAGGGCCTGCAAGAACTTGAAGGTGAGGGCATCTTCGCTGTTTCTCGTTCGACGAAATTAACATTATCACATTTCAGGCTGGGATTCACGTGTCCACCGCGTTCAGCCACTGCGTCCGGAAGTCCATCAACGAAGAGCTATACCCTCCACCCATGAGCCACGAAGAGATCAACATGCTAGTGGAAAAGTTCAAGAGAATCGAGGGGCCGGGAAACCTGACGGAGTTCGTCTCTAAAGGCTTTGCATGCTTCTTTGCACAATAGTATTCGTAACCAAGCATAAACTCGAGGTTTTAGAAAAAAAAGCTACCATACATACACTCGCGATATTAGCAGCAGTTGAAGTGACTGACTTTACTCATAACCCATCGGATATCTTTGTAAAAAGTGAGCAATTTTTAACCAAATCGATTTTGCAGAATCACGGGAGAATGGCCGAACACGTATTGTTTCACCAAAGCTATCGCCGAGGAAGTCGTCGCTAACTACGCCACTGACCTACCTTTCGCTATCTTCAGACCGTCAATTGGTAATTTACGCATGTGACAGACAGTTATTTCATCTCGAAATCTGAAACTCCTACTCCCAAACATCATAACAATCGCACAAGCCAGCAATTCAGTCATTCCAAAACCGATTTTAAACATGTTATTCCAATGATACTCCGTAATATTGCTGCCATCCTGTCAGAACCTCCTTTCAGGAGAGAACGTAACAACTATGTCGCAACATTGCTGCAAGGTAACTGTAATATCACCAATCTTGTGAAACGATTTCGCTGCAATCTTGTGGCAGCATGAAGTACTGTGTGGACACCGTATGAGAATCAAATGACGCATTAATTCAATTTTTTATACGACTCTACGTTTTCTTATGACGTGGGTTGATAGGCGTGGTACAAAAAAATCTGACTCGTTGACACTAGAATACTTTCTCCGTGATTGTTAAAATGGTCTCGAATAACTCTGTTATGATCACGGAGTGCAGAGCTCATGGCTTCGCATTGCAACAGTTACACAATTCGAAAGGGATGCTCGTCACGAGTTGTCAGAATCTTGAATTTCTGAAATTCTACGGTTATTCCTACGAACATCTTCATAAATTGTTCCACAGTGACAGGGGCCTACAAAACCCCCATCCCAGGATGGGTTTCGAGTCCCATAGGAATTTCGGGCATGATATGTGTCTGTGGCCTGGGTATCATACACGCCGTTTTGATCGATACCAGTACCAGGCTTGAGGTTGTCCCGGTCGATTATGTTTGCAACGCACTTATCGCTTCAGCTTGGAAGATCGCAATGACGGAAAAAAGGTAACGTTTAGCAGAGAAAAGCAATTTATTAAAGTTGGTTTTCGTCATTTTCTACTTTTTCTGTTTTTCTAATGTATTATTTTGTCTTGGTAATTCTTTCCCAATTCCGACAATAATCCATTTTCTTATTTTTATTTTCCGATCAAATACGGCAATTCTAAATACGGCAATTTTTCGTCTCGCTTAAGGCATGAATAAAATTGGTTGTAATTTAGCTTATTGCGGAATATTGAGAAAAGATAAAGGAATTTTTCAAACCTGAACATTTCACAACGAGACCGCGAACTGACTTGGCATTAGCTTTCGAATTTACACGTCAAGAAGTAAATACAGGGAAACATTGTGCGAGCCAATGGTTAGAGACCTTACGTGTGTATTTCAGAAGCCGCGAGGACGTTCCGGTGTACAATTACGTTTCTGGAAATGAAAATCCTATAACTTGGAAAGACTTTGATAATAAAGTCAGAGCCGTCGCAAAAACTCATCCATTCGAGCAAGCTGTTTACTACCCCAGCGGATACGCCACAAAATCAAGATTTCTGTACACAACCCTACACTTTTTTCTTAATTTGCTCCCAGCAGTGATGATTGACGTTGTTCTGCGATTGAAGGGACAACAGCCACGGTAAGTACAAAATAAATTTAGTCCTTTATTGGTTGTACGTAGACAAGTTAGTCAACATCCACAAGTTAGACGTACGAAATAGACAAAATCCAGCAACGAGATTAAACGTGAGTATTACACAATTTCAGAATGTACAAGCTCGTGGGTCAAATTTATGAGGCGTTTAACGCATTGGAGTATTTCACCACGCAACAGTGGGATTTCGACAATCAGAAGATTCAAGCGCTCTGGGAGCAACTTGGGTCCGAAGACAAGAGTATATTTCCATTCAGTATGCAAACCGTCGTTTGGGATGAATATGTCATAAATATGAGCAAAGGCATACGCAAGTTCATCGTAGGTGATTCCGATGGAAACGAAGAGAGAGCGAGACGGCGACAGGTTTAGTGAGTGAAAGTCTAGCCTGTGGTGCACTTTACCAAAGACTTACACGCGTTGCACAATATACTCAATCCCTTCACCTGTTTCAGTCTTTACGCCATCCATTTGGTCGTGCGTATCACGTCTGGCATCTTTATTTTGTGGTTGATCTGGAAGTCCTTTCATGGGATTCAATCAATGTTCCTGTGATACGATTCTGAAGTTCGGCCCCGTTCTCGTTTGATCGACGAACAAGCCATCGTACTTAGTATCATTGTGTAATTTATGTAACGGAGAATAAACACAACTCGCATGTTTCAATTATCGTAACCAAATTACCACACGTCACATCCATTTGACTGTTCATACAGAGAAAATAGCGCCGACTCGATGCGCGTATTTAGGACATTACTCTCACAGACTAAGTCTGAGCACCCCATCAGCGTTGCAAGCAGCGCCAAATGCGTTCCGATATCAACAAGATTTTGCTCCAAGTCTGAATACATGCGAGATTAAATATTCCCAAGTCACTTTCTCGGATCGTCTGTTTATTCTAATCCCACCTAAATATACACCACTTCCGTATAATTTCACCGAAATTGGTTCGAAATACCGAGGAGAGTCCGACTATAATCATTGAACTAAACAACTTCTCGAACCATGCAATAAAAACTCCTAATAAAAAAGCTCTGTTCTCGTTCTGTACGAAATCCGATGGGGTTCGAAATGATAATAGCCAGCCTCAGTCTTATTTCAGGTCTAACCAGGCTTCCGACATCATCCAAAACTCTCATGTTTGGCACCAACGTATCTGCAGATCACTTTTTGGGGCTACCCAAAGTCACCGAACATCTGATCAATGCACAATTTTTTTTGAATTTAAAATTTTCTTTCTTGTGCTGCAAATATTGGGAGAGAAATTATGGGAAGTCCGGGAGAGAGGACTTTGAACGGAAAATGTTGCGAAAAAACATTTAATTGCAAGATCGAAATTTTTATTGCACGAACTTCTCACAGAAACTATTCGGTAATATAAAATACGATAGGAAGAATTTTGAATCTTCCCGATTGCGCATAATAACAAGAACATTAACAAACTGCACCGGCAATCCCAAAGCAAGAGGGTATGAGTTAGATGCACCAGTTGGGAGAGGTGGCCTCTACCGGTAATTGAATATTGATATAAAAATATTTGAACGATTCAAGCTAGTTGATCTACCATAAATTTCGTGAGCAATTTACGGATTTTCCTAACCGTTTGCAGTGCCAACAACTTTAGTATGACAATTCAAATTCACCTCCGTACATCAGCAGAACTACTTCATCATGAATTTGCGGCATTCAGTTGAACCTTGTAAGAGGTATTATTGATGAAAAAAAAGTCAATATTCCCCGATCTTCGTTAACGAAGTTCCTGCGTACTTTCACCTGACCTGACAACGTTCGGATGTGTTTATCGTGCACTTAGCTGTATACTTTAACTGTCAGAAAGTATTGCGTCACCAGTGATCAGTTCCGAAATTTATAAATACAGGTAGAGATGGAACAACTGTGCAAACATTTCCCGACTGATACTGAAAAAATTGGGAAAACATGGGGATGGCAATCCTCTGAACACGTGATCTCAATATATTATTACTTAACAGTTGATCATTTATTTTGATTACTCATTTGTGAGTAAAGAGAAAAATTTAGAATCCAATTGACCGAAAATGAGATCAAAATGGCTGTTGTGACGATATTATGAGTTCAAAAATGCCCGCAAATTCTTGCTAATCACAGCCATCTCGATTGCGGCGTCAGGCGGGAGAAAGGGCTCAGAATTTGAAAGAGTTTACGAGCAGACGACCAACCAACCGTTTTATAATTCCCCGTAGTTATTATTTAATCGTTATTAACACAAATTCAAATTAAATTAACACATCGATATCGCCAGTAAATATCCGTACGCATCCCAACGTGTGAGTCAAGAATAAAAAACAAAACGAAGTCACGAGATCCAAGGAACCATCAATTTTTACTAACTTTTTCGCATTACGGAATCGCCGCGAAGAAAACTTAAAAAGACCGTGGATTCCAAATTTTATCGAAAGACTCTCAAAATCACCTGGACAATCACACGACGGAGCTGCTGCCAAGTATAAAGCAAAGGGATGAGTGATTTTAAACTTATTTAGGACTTATCAACTTTTTTCGCTATCATCATCGACAATTTTTGAATGAATATCTAATTTTTATTATTTTGACGATGGACAGGATTTAAAGAGTTTTTATATGTTATTTATATTTCATTTATATTTCATTTATTCAATTGATAGTCAATGTCGTATTTAATATCATTCTCGTCATATTTTTTCTAAATCTGTCCATTTATTTCATTCTTTTTTTTATTTGACCAACGACTGAAATTCTAACCCATCCCATTATTTACATTTGTTTTTGACCTCCCAGACTAATCTCAATATAGGCAAAAACAAGAAATAATTATTTACACTGTACTGGAATTCCCAAGCAATTGTCAAGTGATCTAGTTTTATGATCCCTTCGCAGAGATCAATCTTATACAAGAATTCGAATAATTGACTGATATGGTATCTTTCAATTTAATGAGCGTATTCTTGAGTTGGAGTTCAAAAATGATCTTCATCTACCACAAATTTTCCGCCTGACCTTCAAAAGTGTCGTGTCACGATTCACATTGTTCCCACACCGGTGACGTTGTAGACAATAGTTAAAGTTTTCAAGCGGAAATTACTTTTATTTTCCAGTCCTATTGTGAAACAATGACTCTACCCAGGAAGCTAAGACGTTGACATATTTTAATTCGCATTCGTTTGCATATTGCACAAAATGTGTGTAAAGGAGTTAACAAATTTACATTCGCGCACGTGGTATCTCATCCATAAGTAACGCGAAGTTAGCGACGACGCTAAGAGTCACTCCGGTACCGCAGTAGAAGAAACATGTCAGAAATACGACAGTTTTACGCAGGTCGAAACATCTTCATCACCGGTTGGTGCCGTTCAAATAACAAAATAAAAACAATAATGTCCTTCTCGAGGGACAAACATTTGTTTGAATTATACCAATGAGATTGTTTTTTTGAATTGTGGCCCACGTTCAATTGACAAAGAGACTTACATTTACTAAAAATTGCCAGGTGGAACCGGTTTCTTGGGTAAGGCACTGGTGGAAAAGTTACTCCGAAGCTGTGAAGAAATCGGAACCGTCTACCTTCTGATCCGCGAAAAGAAAGGAAAAACTACACAAGAGCGAATGGATTCTCTGCTCCTCGAACCGGTGAGATTTGCCGAATTTCTTGCAATGTCTGAGCTGGCGATAAATCGCGCATGTATTTCGCTGCAGGTGTTCGACGTTTTGCGGACCAGCTCTCCGGACTTTTCGAAGAAGTTGGTTCCAGTTGCCGGCGACGTAGCCTCCGAAGGACTGGGATTATCGGCAGAGGATCGCGAGCGCATCGTCGACGAGGTTCGCAGGGTGCACGTTGACTCTTCGTATCCACTTGTCGCCCCCTAAAAAGCGCCGAACTCTTTTCAGGTATCCGTCATCTTCCACGCAGCTGCCACGGTGCGTTTTACCGAAAGACTGGACAAAGCGATTCCCTTGAACGTCAACGGCGTTAAATACGTGCTGGACATTGCCAAAGCGTGCAAGAACCTGGCGGTGAGAGGATTTTTCCAGCGTCTTGTAGCGGGGCCGATGCACCAGCTGTGAATTATAACTTCGCCTCGCGATTCACGGCGTCTCCGTCACTTCCAGCTGCCGAACGTTTTAGCTCGCGATCACCTTAACCCTGTTCTGTTCCAGGTCGGCGTCCACCTGTCAACTGCTTTCAGCAACTGCGTTCTCAGTAGCATCGACGAAAAGTTGTACGTTCCGCCATTGAGCTACAGGGAGGCGAACGACCTCTGCGAAAGCTTGAAGAACACCGAGATGTCGGAAGGCGACGTCGAATCCGTTACGAAATCGTAGGTTTTTCAAGCGGGCTTGTCGTGGGAGTGCGTGACTAAGGATGGTGATCAAAGTGTTCAATTGCAGAGTCTTGAAAGGATGGCCGAACACTTACACCTTTACCAAGGCTATCGGCGAAGGTGTCGTCGCCGAATTCGCTGGAGAATTGCCGTTCGCAGTTTTCAGACCATCGATCGGTGATATTCTTATTCTATGATTATTCTTACCATGACTAAAGTGAACATTGCATCCGAAATTCCACTCGACTCTTGCATAAATCCAAGAATGGGTTGTAACTGAGATCGAACGAAGGTTATATTTTTCTTTTCCAATTGTTGTTGTTACAATCATTGCTTGTTAAAAGAGGACAATAATTTTTCCTAGTGATTAATTCATACGAGGAGCCAATGCCGGGTTGGATTTCTGGCATTGCTGGGTTTCCAGCGATTATATGTGCATCTGGTCTCGGCTTAAATCACATCGGTTTCTATGATTCTGATGCGAGAATCGACCTAGTTCCAGTGGATTATGTCTGCAACGCTTTAATTTCTTCCGCTTGGGAAACAGCCGTCACTAAAAAAAGGTAACGTCTTCGAATGCCGATTCGTACCGCCTTTTATACATACAAAATCCAAATATAAATGCATTTGCATTATGGAACACACATTCTTCACAAACTAACAGAAATGGAAAATTAAACAGATAGAGGTATCGCATGCTTCAAAAGTTATTATGTAATTTTCGGATTAGTAAATATCCGGTGACGTACATTTGACTCGTTTGCTTTCAGGCACCATGAGAATATTCCTGTATACAATTATGTCAGCGGAAATGAGAAACCCATCACTTGCGGCCAGTGTGTAAGGGATTTCCAGCGTTATAGTAATGAAAACCCATCACTTCGATTGGTCTACTATCCTTTCTTCTTCGTAACAACGTCAAGATTTGTTTTGAGTCTATTACAATTTTTTCTGCATACTTTGCCGGCGTTCATAATTGACGGCGTCGCAAGATTGTTAGGAAAACAGCCGCGGTAAGCTTGAAACAACGATACCAGTATCGTCTTTGCCTAGTAAACGTAATCGCATGTAGTTTCGATTTATTTAGTTCGAGCCGCACTCGTGGCCTGAAGGCTCGTTCATTATTTCAGGATGCAAAAGCTTGCGACTATATTAGGGAATGCGTGGATCACCATAGGATATTTTACCACGAAGGAATGGGACTTCGAAAATCATCGAGTTCGGAGCCTTTGGCAACGAATTGGGCCTACGGACAAGAAGGAATTCCCTTTCAGTATGCAAGAAGTCGACTGGGAGAAATATTTTATATGTATGGCTGGCGGTTTCAAAAAGTATCTAGTAAACGAACCTCCTGGAAATGAAGACAAAGCGAAACGACGATACATTTAGTAAGTAAAAATTTGTGCCGAGTTACCGCCTTGATGATATATTAATCGCGGTCAACGAATCATCGTTGATTGCAGATCATTTCGACGGAAGCAAAAATATACCCTGAAATATGATTTTCATTCCGCATTTATTACAGCTTTTACATCGTCCATTCGATGGTTCGTCTCGCCTTATATTCCTTCGCTCTTTGGCTCGTATGGAAAATATTTTGGTAACACGGCGTTCCGCCTTGTTCGAGAACGTACAAGATGATCACTAGGTTGACGAACGCACCGCAAAAAGTAACAAAGAATTTCGCAATATTTCGCATGGATTGGGATTAAAAGTCGTTGATATGTTGGATTCATTGACACTAGCCAAGCAACGACCCCCGACACAAGAAACTTATGTAAAACCGAATTTGCTGATTAGTAATAAATTCAATATATTGCATAATGCTCAGTGTTTCTGTTCAAATGTTTTTTAGATTAGGCCTTACACGGTTAGAATGATTTCTAATCCGACACTGATCCCAATATATCCAACCTGCGTGACAATGTCTAGCGACAGGAAATGACCTCCGGCCGATTGAATGTATGACGTACTTGCGTCCATACATACAATATAGAAAAGTTATTCAACCTCGACATTACGATGAACTAGCAGAATCGTTAATGTCAGGTGAATATAGTTCGGCTACTCTTTAAATTTGAATGAGTGAAAATTCACTGATTCCAAGTGATTGGTATACCACTGGAACAAACCAATTCATATGCACTGAGGATTCGGTATCTTTTCAATAATGTTTCACTGATTTCGATTGCATATTGTTTTACTCCAGTGGTATATTTAGAACTGATTCACGTTTAGAGAGCAGAATCACCATTTGTTGCCACTGTACCATTTTTGGCCGTCGTTGCATATTGTTTTACTTCTTCCAAGTGCTATAAATCTATCCAGTTACTGAATTCATCACAGAAGCTTACTCTGCAGATAATATTACTTTGATAATCAAATGTTTTAAATGCAATTCTGACAATGATCAAAGCTGATTCGACTGTTCATACCATTTGTCGCCATGATCTCATTCACATGCAGTTGATATGGCCACAAATGGATCAATAGATGGCCGCAGACGTTACGAAGATGGCCAAAAACGGTGCATTCAACATGCGTTAGTCCGCTGCTACAATGATCAGTTTAGCAGTAGATTATGCCTAGGCATAGCTTGTTCTCTATTGAAAATATTGCATGCCTTTGCGAATATTCTTTTATTCATTTTCGTCACTACGAATGCCTAACATTGAAACCCTGTAATGAAATGTGAAAGATAGGAATGAAAATAAGCAATAAGAATTATTCGTCCCTAACGGAGTAGTTTTCAAAAAATTGTAACGAAAAAATCACTTATGATCAGGAAGTATTTCTTAGTAATCGATTTTTTTTGCTTCTCCACTGCGTAACGGGATTGAATAATTTAATTTTTTTGTTTATTTATATGTTTTTTGATATTGTGGATTACTTTTCGTTTCCACATTATACATTACATTTCACTCCCAAAGGGAAAGCGAACTGCTTCAAGAACGTTCAAATTTTCACTCCGAGAGCGTTCAATCAATCAACATCGCGTTGATGTTGTCGACAGTTAAAAATTCAGCCTAACAAATGAATCTTCGTTCAAAAAGCGATGTACACCTTACGACTCTCAAGTTGAGATAGGAACGATCGTTTACAAATTTCAATCAACTGAATTAAAAATCGCAACGCTAATTGAATTAAAAAAAAAATAACCGTATAATCAGTTCGTCCTGATTTATGAGAAATATATTCCACTTCTTCGGTCGAAAGTTGTAAGTGGATTTTTTAATTGGTCCTAATTTGAATTCTAATTCATTATTTATAATGCATGAAGCATATTTTAATTTGGGAACACTTTCTTGCCGTATCCAGCCAAAAAATTGCCAAAATTTTTACAGAGTACAATCAACGATTCAAACCCGTCATAAATCATTCCGTTCTATTTTCTAAGACAATGAAGTCGTAACCTGTTCTCATTACGCGATAAAAGTCGAAATTTTAACTAGATATTTTACGTCCCAGCTGCACTAGTTGACGATGAATATTAATTAGAGGTCCCGTCCAATTAGAGCGGCGGATTGGCTGGACAAACATCTCAACTCACCGTCAGAAGGATTTTGTCTCATCTCGGCTCTGGTCTAAGGAGCAATTTGCACAACGCCCAGTGCTAACCAAACTTAACCCAGTCGTAAGTCGATTCGCCGCAACCTGACTTGGCTTACCCTGCTCCAGCAGCCATTTGATCTAGTATTCCATGGATCGTCGAGTTAACTTGCTACCAATTTATTATAAATCAGGAGGGAGCATATTTCTCGTGAAAAATTGACGGTGTAATTGGCTCTAATTAACCGGCTGAGAAACATCCGCTAAGAAATTTGTCATGAGCCAGGCGAATGAATCGAAGGCTGGAAACCGAAAAAAGCACGTCCACCTCTGACCTCGCCTCTGACATAAGTATGTGGAAATTTTTCATCGATTTGGACAAACGCTCGAATTGAATAGTTTTCCTTTTCTCTTCGCGCTGACCGAAAAACAGTCGCAACCGTGCACAAAGAGCTTGGATGATTCATTTTTCTCTTCGCAAAGCCCGAGGAATCTGAATTTTTATCTCCGAAATTGAATAACCCGACCGAATTTTGGCGGATCCGTTTTTTCGACTAGATTTTTATTGAACATTTCGTCGATATTTTCCCTACTGTCCGTTCTTCCGCAATTCAACCGACCGCTTCCCCTCTTTCTCTCCGCATGCGTCAAAGACTGAAATTCCAAAGTATGCAAGGTGCACGAAGAGGTCGTTGTGAGATCCGCGATTTTATGGAGATACCAGGTTACGAGGTACCAATGGCGAAAAATGAAAGAGCGAACTGTCCCCGTGGCGTGCGTCTTTCGCGTTATGGTGGGTACGTATCATCCGTGCAGGGTGCCAATATACACAGAGCCACGTTTTGCGGGGAGACATTATTTTCTTGGGGGTTAAATTCGTCTCGTCTTTCGTACCTTTCGATATTAGAAGTATTATGTTACCCCGAGTTAAAAGGCCCGTGAGAGCGAGACTAAAAGGCTTTTTTAGAGTTCCGTTATGGTTTCGTGACGTACTCGAGCTGTATGTGTCCACCTATAACGTGGCCGATGTTTATTTTATTAAACTCCAAGGAACGCCCCGTGTCCATCCTTCAATAAAGCCAAAAATTCACCCGCGAAATTCGGTACAAAAATACAATAAGTCGGCACGGCGTATCTGAATATTCATAGCTGCAGAATGTTCGGTTTAGAAGCGATATTTACTCGTCCATCTCAACTGAAAAAGTTGTTGTGAATAGCAAGAGGAGAATACTCGATAAAGGATATCTCTTAAATTCAATTTTACAAGGTCGCTCTCGGAACTCGAAGTTTTCCCATTTAAATAACACGAGAAGCTACATACTAAGCTGCGCAGATTTTTTTATGAAAATCGAATGCCTACAAGTTTTCCATTCAAATATTCAATTTCAAAGTCGATACTTTATCTACTAAAGACATTCGAAGAATTATTTTTATGTAAAATTGACTTTCAAGCCGCGGCTTATAACTTTAGAACCGTTTAAGCTAGGGATTTGACTCAATAGACACTTCAGCAGGAAACTTGTATCCGTATCAATAATTACAGTGCTAAGTGATAACGATTGAAAAAAACGGCATCTTCTTCGAGTTATTTAATTGAGAAGATGTGGAAATTTGGGAGCGACTTTCTAAAATTGGATTTGAGAAAAATCCTTCCGCAAGCTTCCTCCCATATACAACAAGTTTTTCTTGTAGCTGTCCAACTTAAACAGAAATAAAAATACCGCCTCCGATCGAAACACCCTAATAATAATCACTCTCCTAAACTCCTAATTAAAAAAAATTTACCCAACCGATAGACCGGCCTGCTGTTGATACTGTTTGACGACGTCGAGAGCAGACACGATCCCAGGACACGTATCCAGCAGAACGAGGAGCTCGGAACGTACGGAGTTACGGCCTGTAAAACAAGGCTCGAGTACTCCAAGAGACACAAGGGTGGAAAGGGGAAAGGACAACTGCAACGAAGGGGTGAAAAGAGGGAAAGCGCGAGACCTCTCGCGACTTCGTGACCCCGCGGTTTACGGGGTAAGGTCATGTTACACTGTACGTTTGGGGGGGTGAAACGGCAGCCAGTAGCCAGTTATATGATCCCTTGTTTTTGCAGCGTGGAACTCCAGCTCGAGAGCTGCAGGGCGAGAGGTAGAGAAGGAAGAATGATAAGGATCACGGTTGTTAGCTACGTGCCTTTCACAAAGAGCGAATACCTGCCGTTGAATATCCATGTATGTATACATACATGTACGTGCCTACTCTTACTGGCAATGGAAAAGTTTACCGACGATCTTGTGCGTCTGTCATTGTACACATACACGCGCATCGGAAAAGAAACCGAGCTCTCTTCTTTTCAACGCGGAAGAATCTTCCTCCTCGAGAGTTCTTTTTATCATTTATATATAATTTCAGACCACCCGAGGTATAACAGGATGTGAGGAAAAACGTGAGGAAATGGAAACAGACTGCGTCGAGATATCGCTACGAAATCAGGATCCGTGCCACCTTGAAATCCTCGGTGATTTGAGTGGAAAAATTTATGTACCAGATGTCAACAGTTGGGCTTCAGACTTTGGTTGATCTCTTTTGGAACGGATAGCGAGAGGTTTGATAGATTTCGAAAATTCGGTGTCGTAACAACCGCCGAATTCGAACTTCCAACCTTCTGCGACCAGACACAATTCGTAACTTGACTAGACAATGGCGAGCGAAGTGAAAGATCGATGCCAACTTGAGTACGGGTGTTAAATGAAATAGGCAAGAGCTGTGTGTCGAGATAAACTCGTTCCATCCGACTCGTGCGCAAATTTCTGTCTTGAACCACGGCGCGTGGTTCATATTATAGAATCTGCAAACAGCAGTCTGTCTGGATTCTGGGGGTTAAATCATTCGGAATATTGGATATTAGCATAGCCACTTATCAAATTGGTGGGGGAGGAGAAATTCCGCAAGTTCTACAGACCGATGAAGGCGCACAAAGCAAAAGTTATATTGTATCCACACACAGCGAGTTTAACGAACTGAAAATTTTCCAGCAGCCTGAAACTTACACGCTGCAAGCCAATCCGTGTTTCGGAAAATGATTTTCTGCTCATGACTCGTTCCTGGGAGCGATATAGATTTTTCACTTGGAAATTTGAAATTGAGTCAATTATAAATTTCTAAAAACAAATTACTGGAGAATAGACGCGTTCGCAGACAGACCGGAAGAGTCTTCGAAATTCACCGTTTCCGGAGTTACATTCCAGGGATTTTCGTTCGTAGACCTCATTCCGATAATCCAACGCGCAAACATACACCCTCATCGCTATTTAGATCCACTCTGGGAAGAGTTCGCTCTCTTTTGCTTCGCTTCCTCCATTTCAAGATCCGCGTATGTTTGTCGTATGCACGTTGTGCATATTTGCACAGCACACAACGCAGGCAGTTCTTCTCGGTGGCTTACCGTCTCGAATCCTAATACATCGCAGCGTTTTTTGGTTTTTTCTTTTTCTTTTTCTTAGGTAAACAAGTTCGTTCTTAGGCATAAATTCGCCTAGATTTCTTGGGTCCCTTAAATTCTTACGCGGAATCTATTAACGCAAACGTAACTGTACAGGTCGTATATAATCAGATTATATTACATAACGGTGTGTATCAGGTCTAGGAAATATAGCAGAAGGGAACTTTGCTGATTTTTCAAATTCTACCGTACGTGGATGCCCCGAGTCGGTTTAGTTATTACCGAGAGCGTAGAATCAACACAATTTGCGAACAGGTCTTGTCCGCTGTGGAATTGAAGGGGAAAAATTTTTCCCCACTGTTTAGTTTTAATCAAAACTTAAGAGACCGACCGAGCCCCTCTCAAGTTCCGCGTATATCAAGCACCGCTGTGTGCAGACATTTATATGTACGCAGGAAGCTGTTCGACCTCGACTCCGTGCAAAACTCGGAGGAAAAATCCGAGGAAAGACGGAAGGAGGAAAAGAAGAAATTAGCAACCACCTTTCAGCGGTACGGAGTCGGCGCGTATTTACTTTTAATTTGAAACTTTGTTTATGGGACAGACTGCAGACGGATACGGAATATCTACATTGATGCGTTTACTTTCAAGGAAAACCGCATGATTCGACCCGCTGCAGCCGCTAGACGTCGCCGGCGAAAATCGGGCTTCCTCTTCGCCGTACGCGCAACCTCATATTGTAATGCGAATGTGCAATTACACGGCAATCATTTCCGCTCTCATATCCGCGCGTTCCTTGCAGTTTCGAATTCCGCGTTGCTCCTCGCACAGCTCTGATATCGCTCAGCCTTGAATTCTCAGTGTCTGCTGAACCCCCTGAGCCATGTAGCAACAGGTACATGACCACCTTGCAAAACAGTCGGATGTGTCCTGCAGCAGTCTTCTGTTTTATATGCAGCTTTTTCGGTATGAGCGAAAAATCAGTCGAGACTTTCGCTGTGGCGCAGAGTGATTAGCTATTTGTAATTTGCCGAAAAGAGTCGGAGCTGAAATTCCGAATTTGAATAATTCCGACAAGGCGTAATTCCGACAATCAAAGTTCCGAATGTGCGAAAATGAGAAAATTTAAAAATCTGAACATCGAAATTCTGAATGATTGAAGATTTTCAATTCTCCGAATTTCTGGCTTGGTGAAATTTCAACATTTCGATCTTTCTTTGTTTCGGATTTTCGATATTTTTATCTTTGGAATCCTGGTCAGTCTGATTTTTGAGTTTTCTCATTTTTTACACCCACTGGTTAAGTAAACTACGGTATGTGGGTATATTTTAATTTTCGGAATTTCACTCTATCGAAACTTTATTTCTCGGAATTTTGCTGTATCAGAATTCTACTTTTCGGAACTTTACTCTATCGTAACTTGAATTTTCGGAATTTCGATCCATCGAATTTCCGACCATTCGAAACCTTGTTATTTTGTCAAAGTTGCATTCTCCACTTCAAGTTTCACCACGAAATAATTCAGAATTAGTCGCTTTCTGAACTTTCCAATTCCGGAACTTCAACCCCACCTCGCCGAAAGCATCTAGGCTGACGAGCCCAGAAATCTTGACTACCAGTAAATCAAGTC
This sequence comes from Neodiprion pinetum, assembly GCF_021155775.2. Lineage (NCBI taxonomy): Eukaryota > Metazoa > Arthropoda > Insecta > Hymenoptera > Diprionidae > Neodiprion > Neodiprion pinetum. Next base: position 39,589,022 of record NC_060234.1, read on the forward strand.
GTTTATCCTATCATCAGCCATGATCAAAATCCAGCACTGGATTTGTTATACGGTGAAGAGTTCTTAATTTGCGTTGCGGCGCGATAGCAAATATCTGCTGCAACAATTAACGTCTGACTACAAAAGGTACTCGATTACTCTGCGCCATTGCTGATTGGGCGCCGGGCAATTTTCCCCGATATCGTTATTCCTGACTCATTCGTCGAGCGACGAGGGTGGAGAAAAAAATATTAGAGCCGATGACACGAAGAATTTTTTCCTCTTCCTTTTGCCGCGCGTGCTCAGCCGAATGTGAAAACGTTACAATATGTATATATATACATTCATTTTCGATGCAGCGTACGATTTTTTTTTTCTCTCTTTCTTTTCCGACGTCCTTTACCCGTCTCGAGGACCGGACATTCGCCGACTTTCGTGATGCGAGGCTTCAGGCCAGATCCATCTGGCAGTCATCCAAAAAACCGAAAAGCCTGCACATGAATATGCGGAGCTCGCTTTCAATTTTTAACCCAAGTTACTCGGATGTCTGGTTTTTCCGTCCGCCGAGTCCTCGTCGCGACGACTCGAACTATACGCCGAGGGAAGGAATTTCGGGTATCTGACTATTCAAATGCAGTAGGAATTTCAATTGTAAAAACAATTCATTTCTCTATTCCGTGAAGGGTTCATTCGACCATTCAGTACAGTCAGGTTGGCGACCATTTCCCATTGTGGATGATACGAGTTTTGGCAGGATTGATCCAACCAGATTAAAAAAATTTTTACTTGAAAAATAGTCGTTTCAACTGAATATTTATTTTCTCTCGATGTAAGGTCGCTGAAGAAACGATCTCGTAGAATATTGGCAAGGAATTGCTCGACAGTTCAACCTATAAGGCGGCGATATTGTACAACAAGTTGGAACGTAACGTTTTGACATCAATATTTTACTCGTTCGACGCGTCTCACTTTTCATCGCCTCGAGGAATTTTCAATTTCACGACTTGTATCTCTCTCTCCATTGTTGCACGTGCCGTCGTTCCGCATCAATGCGATTGTTGTTCTCTATTTACGCCGCAAATTGATTAAGAAATATGTTCCGGTACGAGGGTGCGCCAATTTCCTCGACGCACGCGGTTGAATCGATCTGGTTCAATATCCGTCCTCGGTGTTTTCGGTTGGCTTGGAATAACAGGCAGAGCTGCATGAGCTGCAGCCAATTTGCAAGGGCTGCGGATATGCGAAACAAAGTATCGAAGACGACGTGCGGCGGATGCTGCCTGAAGCGGTTTCGGATCCACACACCGAGGCCGTGGAAGCGGAAGACTCACGTTAGAAACAGATCAAAAAACATCTCGAGCGTAATTTCATTCGATTTTAAAAGCGTAATAAATTACGGTGAATCAGTGTGAGAAATATAGCCGCAACAAACTCTGCGGACGAGCAAACCGCAACTATATCCATTTTGTTACAACGGATTCAATTCGTTCTCCAGACTGGAACTGGACGATACTTTGAAAACTCGGCTGAAGGATCATTGGGCGTCATTAAGGATCGACGAATCTTCAGTGTCACGGCAGATCGATCAGAAAAGGATGAATAAGCAGCTGGACGAATGAGAATTCCCGCGAGATTATTACGCTGACGGATCACTGTAATATTTTTACCCCTTTGTCACCACGCAACGTCTCTCGCATAATTTATGACCACACGCCGTTAAAAGCCATAAGTGGAAGTGTGTAGATCAGGCTCATCAGTGACTTCGGGATACCTTTACTAATGGAAGAATGTCGTTTGACAGGCGCTAGAAATACTTGGATGAACAAAATAAATGCTCTAGGACACATTGAGTGCCTTTGAAACTAGTCAACAGTCACGGAGCTGAAGGGCAGAAGCAAATGGCGACAACCATTTGTAAAGTTGAGGCATCGAGTAACCGAACTGACTAAAATACACGAAGTGACTCAGTAAGATAAAGGGAATAAGAATTCTTTGATAAAAAGGGTGAAAATTATTTATGGCTGAAACGGAGAAGTGGATAAAAATTTGCTTGAACTAAAATTATAGCTACTCAGTTTGAGGAACGAGCTTTTAAGTTCGACTGGAAGATTCAGACTTGCAGATTTGATGATTTGATTACAAGGAAAAAGGGACCTTGAAAAGCAGATGCACGATCCGCAAGGTGAGTTGCCAAAAATTCAAATCTCAACTCCCGACAACCTGGAATTTGGCAAACATTTTGCATAATTGAGGCGATCTGTAAACAACGACTCATAAAGAAAAGTGTGTCAAGTGAAAAATTCGTCGAATCAAAAACGTAACTGAACAGAAGTTAAACAGTGCAAATTCAGGTGATAAAGTTAAATTTCATTCGGTAAACTATGATCTGTGATTTGGCATTTTTCAATGCTGAATTTCAATGGTAAACACCCTGTTACTAACATCAGAGAAATCACATTATTCTACTATTTTTCACTGAAAAATCACGTAAAGCTAGTCTGTTTCTATTTAAAAATACCTCTTTCCGACTGCAAATGAATTCTTTTACAAATTGTCTGAGACAGAGTCTTTCTCAACTTCGTCGGAGGGCCACAAAAAAAAAAAAAAGCAAAAAACAAATTCGATTCCTACAATCGTAGTAATTTACATATGTTAAACTTGCGATTCGACAAGAAAGACGTTATCATTAAGGATAATTTGACTTAGGTGATCTGCGAAGAATTCATTTTAAGAATAAAATCAGCAACTGTTTGTTAAAATCAGAGAAAGCAATATGAATTTTTCGGTGAAAAAATTCTAGAATAACGAGATTCCTACGCTGGAGTTAAAACAACGAGGTATTTATATTTGAATTTCAGTGCTTCGACGTTATTTCCTCCATCACGAGAACTTCTACAATTCAGCTTTGGTGAGACTATTTAAAACTCTGTTTCGTCACTTCTTTGTCTCAACACTTTGCCAACCTGACTGTACACCCCATGCACCCGTAATGCTTGATGTGGCTAATGCGCGACCCGACAAAGACGTGAAACTGAACTCGCGTCGAAAAAATTCGGGATCCCGAGCGGGTCACTCCGTATAATTACGAAGTAATTTGAGCGAGGATCGCGCTGACGATGTGGGAGCTTCTTCCGGTAGGATCGCGTGGCGTAATCTATTCCCGTAAACGAGACCGGCGCCTCGCCTCGGAGATTGGCGGTTGCGCGTCGCCCATGACCAGCAGCCATTGGGTCAAGTGGGTCTATAATCCGGCGAATTAGGCCCATTTCAGCCCCGACTGCAAGCCACCCCCTTTGAAATAGTCGGCGCTGAATCCCTTTAAGCATCGTGAAATCACGACTCGAATTAATGACAATCAGAGACGATGATCTCAGCCGATTTGTCGTCTTGTTAGGTAAAATTTTAACCGTGAATTTGACGGGGATCTTCTCGACTCATCGGTGATCACCTTTGAAAGGACGATCGCCGCTGATCTGCATTTTGTTTTGGTAAAAATATCACCGGGGAGAAGAAGCTCCTTATTTAACCGTTTCACTCCGGTTCCACAGAACGATACTCGTTGATTCGAATATATTCCAAGACTTTTTGTACCCACAGCAAAAATATTTCGTTGACTATAGATAATATGGATATAATGTACTTTGAACTATCGATGTCGTAAATAATGAATGTCAGAACTCGTGAAAAAGCAATCGTCGAGTGAAATGATGGATAGCGATAAAAGCCAACCGTTTCAATTGATAAGAATGAAACGGGACGTGATTTAAGTGTGGATCTATTTTTACCAACGTTGACGTAGGAGTGAAAAATCCCATCGATAAAAAAACGCGGACCTTTTCACGGCGATAAAATAAATGATAAGGAATTATTATAACGAAAATAAATGAAGATCCGCGGCGTGTCGTCGAGTCTGGTGGTTTGCTATGACTGTATAGAAAGGAAGAAAGACCCGCAGTGATATATTCGGACCCTTCATCTATCATCGCTTGTCATCAGGGCCGACGGGGCGCAGACGGGCGAGAATCGGGGAGAATGAACGAGAGAAGGAGATAAAGGGAAATAAAAACAAAACACATAAAAGTGAAAGTGAAATGAGATGAAAAAAAAAAGAAAAAAAAAAAAACACAAGTCACCGAGGAAGCGGGCCGATCCTTTTGATCCCTGCCCTTTATCAGTCCTCCTCCTCCTCCAGTCACCCTGCAAGCTCTCTCGTCCCTCTTAAAGTCGAACTACAACGCCGCAAGCACATGCAAAATCCCGCATCGTATACGTATATATTTGCTTTCTATGAAACTTGAAGCTTTTTTAGAACTCGACTACGCGCATACACCGTAAACCCTCGCAATATGTACCACCGTAGACGTTTTCACTGACAAGGGTGTCTTACGTTCAAGTTCCACTTGCATTACATGGGACATTCCCTGCAGTAAAGTCGACCCTCGCCATATTTCACCATCGCACTGAAGAAATTTTCGCGATGAAGAGATTTAAATACTGCTGGAACTGGAAGAAAATGTCGATACAAGTAACAAATGCGATATTTGATGATTATGGTATTTTTACATAAAAATAGAAGCTTTCCTCGAAATTTGTCATCACCGATAACGGTCGAAGAAACCAATTCGAAAAACCATTGATTCCGGCCTTCGTCCTGTGAATTTCAAAACGCTGTTTTTGGGACACTGGACAAGACGACAGCCGGAAGGAGTCGACTCGACGCAGAATGCCCCGTATATCTTGCGGATGCTGGACGGGGCGGGCATGTCCGGAGGTACAAAGCCGGTTCAATGGCGGCTAAAACGTATCCCGAGTCCCTCGCACAATTGCTTTTGCCGTTGCCTTTGCTTTCGCGCAGAGGGCGCGCAGCCCTTTTCCATTAAGATTAGCGAGCTAATGGCACCACGAGGACCAGACGTGCAGACTGGTCTTACACACACGTACCGCGGGTGCAGCGTGCCCTCACCATTCCTCTTCGAGAGCCGCCCCTCCACCCTCTGGGCACTCGTTTCTGAGCCAACTTGAGTATATACCCACACGTCCTAATGTTGCAAACAATGAAAAAGGGCCCCGGACCCGTAATTAGAGTTAACAGTCACCCGGGGGTGTTTCGGGGTCCTTCCGGATCTCCGAGGCGCACCGAGAAACGCGATGGTTGAGGCAAAGAAAGACGGGGGTCGAAAGCCGGAGCCTTTTCACCCTTAGCGTGACCTAAGGCGAGTCCGCTTTGAGGGCTAGTACGTACAATGTTTTATTTCACTTGGGATCATTTTCTCAGAATTTTTCAAGTCCGACTTTTTCCGAGGTACGAACAACTCCTACGAGGTATATTTAGGAGCCCTTGTTGTATGATTTGAGAGAAGGATCGTGAATCGGTTGGAAAAATCGTCTCCTGCATCTTGTATCCTGATCGGTAACGAGCGAGATAAACTTTTCTAGAAATCGTTGAATTTTACAAACTTCTTACGCGATATGTCGAAGAGTGAAAAGCCGCTTACGTCACGTGAACGGAAGTGTGAACAGATGTCACAAAAGGGGAACATTGCGACCACACAGCTTTTACGGTATTTGCCATTTTCCTTACTCGCGCGTTTTTTTTTTTTTTTTTCTCTCTTCTATTCGTGACAAAAATTTGCCGCGTATTTGAGCGTGAAAATCGAGGGTGTAAGGGAGTAAGCCGAGTGCCGAAGGGTTTTATAACGTGATTCGAGTGCCCTGTAATACCAATGAAGGGTATCACGGTAAGTCCTGCTCGATATTGAGCGAACATTGGCAACTTGTAGAGACAATAGTGCGTCCCCTAAATCCCACGATTTTGTAGGTACAAGTGGATAAACACTGTCCGGTGTCTCTGGGCTTTCTGGACTAACATGTGTACGTGTAATCGCGCATTGAATTGTACGTTATTCAGCACTAGTTAAAATTATGTCAATGGAAATGAGAATCCAATGACTTGCGGGCAGTGTCTACCGGATTTCCAACGTATCAAGAATGAAAGTCCATCGGTTCTAACGATGTGCTATCTCTTCGTCTTCGTAACAAAGTCAAGATTTGTTTCTAGTGAATTACACTTTGTTCTGCATGTTGTGCCGGCGTTCATAATCGACAGCGTTGCAAGATTGTTTGAAAAACAGCCGCGGTAAGCTTGAAACAAAGGTACCTGTATCGTCTTTGCCTAGTAAACGTAATCGCATGTAGTTTCGATTTATTGAGTTCGAGCCGCACTTGTGGCCTAAAGGATCGTTTTGGTAACACGGCGTTCCACCTTGTACAGGAACATACAAGATGATGTACAATACCATCGACATTTGCAAGGCACAATTAGATAGAAGATAAAATCTGGAGAAATCTGCAGATATTACACAGAGTTTAACTATCGGAGGCATTGAAAATGTAGTTGCAAGGGTAGGTATTGTGACGATGTATATATTTGGATAGACGATAGTAAGAACCGAAGTTCGGACGGATCAGCGGATCAGCAAATTAGTAGGCCTACGACTTTAGAAGGAGAGAGTTGTGTATGGAGGTGTCAGTAAATAATAAAGTGTGTGAAATTAACCCGAATCCTGATCAGGTAACAAATTAAATAAATAACTACGAAATGAAACAATAAAGAAAGTCACACCATTCTAAAATTATAAACACGACACATCAAACACTCTCCCTTCAAATTCTCCGAATAGTTGTTCCGCTCGATTTTATCTATACACCCTTTTACCGTCCGCTTTTATGTTATTGTTACTATTTTGTTTTATTCTTACTCGACTATTGTCTCTTATATCTTTTAACTTATGCACCTGTGCCGTCCACTTATATTTTTTAAACTATCAAACCAAGTTTGTTGGGTTGCGACGTGCAGGGACTATAAATTTGGAATTCTGTACTATTAAATTATAATTGACTTATTAAACCAAAATGACCCAACTAAATGCATAATTTTGTCTTTGATCGTCAACAACTATTTCTCGCGATTGTCTATTTATTTCCCTTTCTTTTATATTTGACTTATAATCAATAAACAAAAATTCGTTACAGTATAGAATAAACGTTATACTAGATTGCATTGCATTTATTAGTAATCAGGATACAGACATATTTATATTTTGTGCTGGTAACAGAATCAAAATAAACACAAATCAAACATTCAAGATAAACATAACATCAAACATTTTCATCTATTATTAATAAACAAGGAACATCAATGTATATCTATGCCGATGAAACTCGGTAAAATGAACGATTCAAAAAAATAAAGTGTTCGTTGATCCCATGCTGAGAACGACACGAATCGATTCACGGATTTGACAGACTTCGTGTGTCCGATTGTTATCAGAATTCATAATTGTTACAAAATCCGACTTCATACTTCACCGCGTTCAACATGAATGTTAACACCAGAATGAACTGACACTCGCATTTATCTCATACAAAGTCGATCCAGCGTTGACAAGCCAGCATGCGTCGACGCACTAGATCAGAATCTCATTGGCTGACTGGTGGGGCAGGTCCTCCCTCGCCCAATCACAACGCGGTCCGTTTCGTGTGAAATCTTTTTTGCTCAGCCAGTACCCCCATTCTGGCAGGATTTTTAACGCTAAAAATTGGAGAAGAAAGAAAAAAAACAATAAAGAAATGGCAAAGTAACACGAGGCGCCAGGACTCCGATCCTGCAACCAAAAATACCGCATTCGACGTTACGAAGCACGCGTAACGGTCCCCTGCACAAGCAAATGAACCGTCGACGCGGCCTGTGATAATCGGCAAAGCATATGGCCGTGCAATATCTCCTTCCATTAGATTAGGATCGTAAATCTGTACATATATCGCACTTTTGCCAGAAGCTCGGCGGCACGCGAATGGCTAGCTTTTACAATACACACAGCTATAACTGGTCCGATACGCGCATGCATGGCAGCAGACTGTCGGGACAAAGGGAACTATTTACACCATCCATGCTCTGCTGGTTTTCCGATCGTGTGGGCATATCGATTACGTTATATCATATTAGCGTATCGCTTCTACGAGGCAAAGTTCAACCTGCAGTCTTTTTATCTTCGGCCAGTGGCAATCGGCTCACGGATATCCTCTGTTTTAGTCCACTTTTTTGCTTCGCTAGTACCTATCGACAACGATTACAACTTCCTCCGCTTCGGGAATCCAAACGATTTAGCCAATCCCTTAAAGTTGGCTTAACACCGTGCTTTGTATTAGCAAACTCGAATACTAACTCTCGCAAATTAGTTGTTTCTTGTTCCGATCACACGGAATTTTATCCCCTCATGAAACGTAACAAAGTACAAGAATAAATAGGTCGTAAACTATGCCGTTTCATGGCTTGCGACTAAAGGGTTAAAGACCCAAAGGCCCCGACCGCAAAATGTCGGAAAAAATTTACGTCCAATCTACTTACCGTTCGCGTGCAGAGCGTGACTTGGAACACCGATAATAAAAGAATACGATGCAGGCGTACTGCAGGCATGAGCTTCGCAAAATATCAATATCATAACCCGCTGTCCCAGGATAAATGTCCTTGCCTGCAATCTCTGGCTATCGCGAGGAACGGAAGTACTTGTAGGCATACCTTCGGTACATTATCCACCGCTGTAAAATTCGCCAAGATTGCTATACGTAGATAATGGCTCATTCGGTTTCGTGCAGCAAAAACTTCATCCGACTTCCGAAAGTGTTCGTCCAACTTGACCTGAGTTTTTTTAAATTTCGTTCATAATTTGGCCATTCTGCTTATCGAACTTGAATATTTAACGAACTTTTTACAATTAGATCAGGTTCTGTAAAATGAGTAATGATGGTGTGAATATTATACTTGGATAAATTGTTACATGGAGTAATTTTATTTGAAATCTTGAACGGGAGATTGGATTAACAATAATTGAATGTAATTCTTATCTCTTTGAGGCGTCAAATGTTGAAAATAAATGTTAATTCCGTTAACTTTGAGTCGTCAGTTTCATTATATATCGTTCAGATTTGTATTTGGTGTAAATAAATGCAATTGACTTTCGCAACAGGGTTCGAAGATATAGCAAACAACGTGTAATTAAAACTCCGTACCGATGATTACTTCTGATTTGTGAGTCGTCACTGACTACAATCCCTGTTATTTGCTAGACGGATACTGAACGACCAACACCGCACGTATATGTGTGTGTGAATAAACTTTGTGTCAGAATAGAAGTCTACTTCACTCGGGAATTTGATTAGGCTGCAAGTCGAATTTCATGGCAAGAAATGTCCGCTTGAACGAGGGAACGAAAACGATCACGTCCGGATGGTAGTAAGAAATCACCTCCTGTCCGCAGGCACAACAAGCCTCCGCAGTGTCTAAACGAAAACACGTTTGCTACCGGTTACACCCGTTCGGTTCTACCGCTCGGCCCTTTTTACCACTTTGCGGTGGCACTGGGGAACCTTCGCGTAATGGCTCGGCAATAACCTGCCCTCTTGCCGGGCATCCAGAGATAACCTGGAGTCGACGTGAAAAGGCGCTGCAACAATTTTATCTCGCTTCCGCAATCCCCTTGCCGAATTATCACCCAGGATCACCCTCGGCTAACTTCCCTCCGACAATGTACTACCAAAAACTCGACTCTGACCGCTGTCTGATATCATATAACATCCGTATAATGTTTCCAGCAATTTTGTTCTTCGTGTATCAGTTTTTTTTCATTCTTCTCTACTCCCACACTTCTTACGATTATCTTAAATCGATTGGATTTCAGATTCAATCGGTCCAGCAGTTCAAGGAGATTTATTTAAAACAAAAGGCATCTATTCGCCAATGTTTCCTAAGCTCGATAGGTATTCGAGGGGGAAGTTGACCACTTGTTCTCCAAGCGTCGACTCCCAACCTCTAAAAATTGACCCTTACACGTAGATGACAAAGTTTGTTGACTCCTTCTTCTTTCGGTAAACACACGTTTTTCCCGCACATTTCCCAAGTCATCAAGTCTCGAACGATCTTGAGTAGAGAAGATCGCGACTCAGCAGCAGTGCATAAATTCTGCTGCACGTACGTGCGGCGATCCCGGAGAATTTGGATCTTCGTCGGTGTTAAACGCGCAAAGCCCGGCCGAAATTCTCGGCGCGTTTTAGATTCCGATAGTGTCGAGACGTCCCATTAGGTGGGCGGGATGCGGGGGTTGAAGACACCCCAGTGTTCCCATCCGCCGAGGATGCAGCCAGCATTCGACCCTCGGGGTCGGCCGATAGGAACTCGGCACCCCGTGTTGGCTGGATTATTAGTACGGTTATGGCATCGCGTAGATCACGGAATGCCACGTCGTACCTTCGGCAGTTGCAGCATGGACCGAAGTTAGGTACGCGGGTGGAGATTCGGCGGACCGTGGATCGCTTGAATCACTGCTCGTTGTCAGCTGAGAGTGCATCTTTGGACGCTTGACGCGGAGGCTGGACTACAGCCACCCGTTGTGAAGCTGGGAGGACTCGGATAAAAAATTGCTAAATTGGATCTTGGCGTAAGTCGAAACTTAGGGGTAAGTGCGAAACTTTTTGTCGTAAAATCGATTTTCACACGGAGAGAATAAAAAAGCTGATTTTGCTAAAGACTGCAGAGACGGAGAGACACGGCAGGTTTTTTTTTTTGGTAAGATTTGCTTCGTAAAATGCAGAATTTACTCTATAGAATCTATGAATTGTTATTGTAAAAAATATAGTTGACGTGGGTATTTTTTCACCAAAAACCTTGACGTGTTCCTTTTTTCTTTTTCTTTTTTCTTGCAGTTTTTAGCAAAATCTAGTCTTGACCTTCTCTCCGTGCAGGACTTATTTTTTTCGAACGATTGGGATGCGAGTAACTCGAAAATCACAATCATAATTTCATAGCATGGACTGCGAGAAAAATATAACAAGATTTCTCCGTTTTTTGGCAGAATATCTTTTGAATCCAATTTTGTCGATCGATACAGTCCAAGATTGTTCCGAGATCCAGGTTTCAAATGACGAAGAACAGTGAAGCATAAATTTTTTTTTTCTATATCCAAGCCTCTCTGGAAAACCTAGATCGAGGCTTTCTGATTTCAGTGAAGAAACGTAAGCAAGAAAGTCCCTGTTCCGTGAATTTGCTCACTTATTTCTGAAAACATTACCAGCCAATTGGTTTCTCCGAAAGATTACAAGCACAGGGAGGTATTTATCTCGTCCCCTTTATATTTTTTTAGGCATATTTCTCTCCGTTCCCTCTTTGGCGTCATGAAATACGAGAATTTCTTTTGTATTGCGAACGAGCTCAAAGGGACCGTTCACTGGCACGTTGAGACGCCTTTTTGTTCTAAATTCGCGGATTTAAATTCCTTTGTGAACGTCGAGCAACCGGAACCCAAAGGAACCTGATACTCGGACTGGACGTGTGCACCTTTTTGAATACCCTACGTTCTTCCCAAGATCCACTCGGGTGATCTTTTTTTCTCTGTCCTATCTGCTCCTTTGCTTTTCCTCGTCTTAAGGTTCCCGCAGTTTTTATCCTTTGACAGATATCACGAGCATTGATTACATTTTCTGTTTATTTAATAATTCCTGTTACGTCAAGCCTTTCAATTGACTCATAATATTCACGCACCGTAATACAACGTGTGATAAAGCTCGGGTTTTTATTCAAGCAAATGTCTCCGTTCGTTTACGGTGAAACCGAACGAACTTTCATTAACGTTATGCGCAATCTGCAGGGCCGTCCTCATTATCCGGTTAATCAAACGAGCTTGCCAATGATTTTAATTACGGAGATATATAAATCCGAACATACTGCGTCCACTGCGGCGATCGTTGCATTTATACTTTTGTCAAATGGAAATTGATCACCGAGAATCGATAATGAATGTGGTGGCCAAACGAGGTCCATTCGATCTACGAATATAGTCCGTATGATTACGACGCGAGTATAGCTAACGCGATTTGTTCGATAATAAAATATAAATTATAATTTATAATTATCAGAATAATTATCATAAACAGGCACGGCTGACTGTCGGTAACGGATAACGAAGGGAATGCCAGCCACTAAGGCAATCACTAACCAAACCGAAACCAGCTTCTAACGCGGGAGAAACTGGTTGTAGAAATTAATTATCGCTAAGATTAATTGACGCCGGTTGATTAGCAATGCGTTTGGAGTATTGTATCTAATACAATTTACCCTTCCATCGTCCTCCGACCGAAATCCATCCCCCTTACCCCTTCGCTCCGTCAAGGCTGATTGTATCTATCCGGTGATTGGGTCTACCGACTGTACCTGACCTACACCGCCTATCAATGCTCGCCGCAAATCATTTATACCCTCGAAAGTAGAATCGCGCATTCATCATCTAAGGTGTAATAAACAGCGTACGGCGAAACGCTATTTCCCTAAAATAATGACTGTATTTTTTTTCTGTCTCTCTCTCTCTCTCTCTCTCTCTTCCTTAATCTTATTAATCTTGATTCAATTTTAAGTAGTTTCAAGTTACGTAACTTGTGAATAAACCTTTCCAAGGGGTCTTATTAAGTACCACCGCTGCTGCATATCATGGCACTGGCCATACAGGACCTCGAGTCCTTGACAAAAATAAAAGTTCTCTTCATTCGCTTCGCTTTTCACTGTCCACCGGTTTTCCACGTTATCGCAATTTTAGAAGCGAAATTTCAACGCAGGACAATTATTCCTAATTCAAAATTCGACGTGAAGGTAGAAAATGAAAGTGAGTGAAATGAAGAGACAAACAAATCTCTAGGGGGTATTATTTTATTCTCAACTAGGGGCTTTACACCCTTCGAGTACTCGGCACTCCGCACCTCACTTTTCAACGGCTAAAAAAGCTTAACCGGCATGAGTCACAATGAGCTACCAGTTGTCCAAAATAAATAATAGGATTCCTGCTATCGGATAATGTCAAACATACGAGGGTAAATAAAAATTCCGCTTCCGGTTTCTTTCTTGTTTTGTTTATAAATAACGACTAACGTGTTGTATTGAATATTGACAAATGAAAGATGACATTATAATATTGAGGTCAAGAACGAATATTGGAAAAATATGTTAAACATATGAAACCAAAGAACTTTATTCTGATCAATAACCTTCACAATTTCATACTTCGAAGTTCTGCCAGCTGAATAACTCATTCCTTTCAGTAACAAATTAAACGAGCATCCGCAAAGTACATTCACTGCGCACAACTTATTGTCATCCACGTCTAAGTCTTTGTACCGATTCCGCTCGGCCTGAACAAAACCAGGGCTCCAAATCCGCTGATGATCCTTCTCATTATCAGCTGATCCTGTATTAAATATCACAAGCTTACTAATTCGGTCCTGAGGGCGTCTCTGATATATATATATAAGTGTACGTATCCAAGGGTGCCGAAGGGTGTCTGCAGGACGTTAAGCGGCTTAGAGCCGAGTTTGTTCGGCGAGCTTGCAGGACCACAAACGAAGAATATCAGCGGCAATTCCGCGCAACGAAAAAATTCGTGGATGAGAGAAAATTCCAGCTGCCACCGTCGTCGCTTACCTTTGACCGCAGGTGGCGCCCTCGTTCGATTACCGCTGTCTAACTTCCCGCAGAAATTCATCCGCGTTATCGAGCTGATCGGCAGAAGCCGAGGAACCGTCGTTATATTGGCTAGACGAAGGCATGTTTTACCCGTCATGGTCACAGTGTATGCGTTCACAAGGGCCACCGGGAATATTGCGAACGGTTCGAGTACGGCGATGAGCTTTACAAAGAGAGAGTTTTACACAAAGAGAGTAGGAGAAGGAGGAATTGCCAATGGAAGAGGGGAACTTCCCGCAACACTATATTATACCCTGCGTACGCGCGCTACCGTCGTTTGATAAAGTTCACAAAATGGATTGACATGCCGGGCTTTTGATTACTAGTTTCAGGGATGTTTTTTTTACACCCGACAGGGATATTAAAATTTCCAGCACGCTGGTTGAAACGGTGACTAACGTTCCACCTTTGGTTTTCACTGCCTACATCGGGAGAAATTACCGGTTGTCGCAGGTTAACTGTTTTTACTTTTTACCGTAACCCAAAAGTATACTTCTTGATGCAAAATCAAAGTGAGTTTTGCAGACGTTGTCAGAAAATGTAGTACTTTACAATAAATTAATTTTAAGGTCCTGTTCGATTGAAAAATTTTAGTAAAATAAATAAAAAGTACAGATGCAATAACCAAAAAATTTAATAATGGCGTATAAATTTCCTGTAATTCCAAGAATGTTGGAACCGATATCGTAGCGATGCAAATTTTGCTAGAATTTTCTAATTAGGTACTGTATCTGTATTCCCAGTTTTCTCTCGGTGTGTAAACCTGAATTCGATGGTGGATTAATTGCGGCTCGAGAACCGAGCGTTATGCGTTCGGTGATCTGCGGTATTTTATTTGGTATTTGTACACATAGTGTAGATATTTTGATGATTATTTCGATGAAATTTCATTTCACCAATTATCCCCTGGCTCGGCACGGTATTTGATTATTTGTACTGGTTATACAACCGCAGGTCTGAATACGTAATTAAATAAACGTTGAAAATTCTGTTTCGATTTCGATCATGCACATTGATTGCTTATCGTTATTCGTTTATTTTTCATTCATATACATACGTTCGATTGGTTTTTTCGAACCCGTAAATTATTTTCTCGTTTTTATCCTTGCAGCTATGAAAAAATAATACACGTATGAATCTAATACACCTAAAATTCAACTAAATTCAATAATCTTCGATGGTCGGTGATATTTTTTTCGACTCGTCGTCCGATGCAAATCGCTATACACTATAGATCATATCTACCTCGCCCTAAAGCTCGTCGCTGCGGACAAAAGAATAGAATGAGGAAAAAAGAATTCCTCCTTTTCACGGCAGGTATCGAGTCATGATTAGGTTGAAAGCTTTCGAATATACGGGAAAACGTGTGCGTGGAGCTGGGCCAACGGCAACAAGTTTCACCGCGAGTGGTGTATCATCGATTTACCCCTGCAGTGCAATATAAGTATGCTGTGACTCCGCAGCATCGCTCATTCGGGATCAAAGCAGCAACTCGAACGAACAACAATCACCCAACCCATCGCCACCCGACTCTGGATCAATCCATCGAGCATCGCGGTTGTTTATTTATTTGCCGTGTTTTCTTTTTGTTTTTTTTTTTTTTTTTATTCATTTCCCTACCTTTCTTTCGTTCCGCTTCTCTTCTCGTTTTTTTCCTGTTAACTTTTTTTGTTTTTCGCTGGTTTTTTCGCAACGACTACCGAGGACCGGGGTAATGTATAGGCTTACATAAATGGCAGGCTCGATGTCGCGGATAATATACGATTACGAGGCCACAATACGACAGGATGTCCTAACTGCGAACCCTTTCATTCGCCGGCGGAAGGCCAGCACCATTGACGCAACCGCGTCCTCTCCCGGGAGTTATGTAACGATCAGGTGAAACCGGTGATAAATGGGGAAAATTCAGGACTGTTATACCCCGAGTTCCAACCTCGCGTCTCTGCTTATCCGACCAAACGGTGCAGGCGAACCGCGATGGCCTCGCTGATCGCGAATGATCAGGGGAAAAGGGGGGAGAATTAAAGAAAGAAGATAAAGACCGCCAATTAGGACCGCCGGAATTTTCTTCATACACGTCAAGATCCTCGGTAGAATTTCATCTTGGTGGTAAACGGGCGAGTGGGTGGGTCGGAGGGGGATGATTTCGAGGTGTGCATTATTTCGCTTATTTAAAGGGGGGAGAAGGCGATTCGCGCGCGGAGAAACAAATTGAGCGAACCGGGAGGTTCGCTAAATTGAACAAGCAGGGGATTAAATTATTATATCGCGCGTAGTACGGCGTACACGTGACCGTTAATTAAGGAAGGGGATGGAGTACGTGACACCGCGGATGATAATAATATACATTCTCTAGTAGCCCGGCGGGCTGTAACTCCCGGCAACCGCGGTTATGGTCCTGCAACATTTCCCGAGAAATGCGATCCAATCCAAGTTATACTAACGCCAGAAACTAAACTACATTAAACGGACTACTGCCGAGGGTGTCTGACGTGTTTCGAATTAGGTTTACTGCCGCGCGCATTATTATAACGCGAGCTGCAGCCTTCGGTGTGCCGGATAAAATACATGATATACCTATTTCGTAACGCGGAATTGGCAACGCTTTATAAGTTTCGTAAGTGCGGTTGAATGTATACGTGTACAACTTTCGGGAAATTATTCAGGAAATCCGTCCTCGTTTCGCAATAATTTCTATACGTAGGTATTATGATGTATTACAGGGGAGAAAGTTGTACCGCTTCGATTCAAACCCTGCGTAAAATATATCATCCTGTAGATTATAACGGTCGATGTTTTGCAATATATTTTTTCTGTACGTTTTTGAAAATCTTTACTATTTCCTTACGAACCGAATCAAGTAACTACAAGGGTAAGGAAGAAGGCGATGCTACGAATGGATTCCAAGACAAATGAAAGCGTCTGAGAAAAGCACGGTTCAAAAGTATTAAAAAAAAATTGCTAAACAGCCAAAAACAAGCTGATTTTTGTAAATGTAAAGAAATGATCAAGAATAAAGCTGTGGCCAGTAGGAGTATCGATATTAATGTCAGAGATTTTTCAATTGCCTAATGTTTTGAAAGACGGAGAGAAAGTGCGGCCAGGAAATTGACATTTACGCGAGAGCAGATAATCGGTATTAATTATTTCCAATCACAGCAACAAAGCTCGAGCACAAAATGAAAGCTCTCCTATAGGTGCCTCCAAGCTAAATTTCCCGCCCAATTAACCGAATACCATTTCTAATTGAAGACATTGTACAATGAATCGCGAATCCGGTAACATAATTCCTCGTTAAATAAGAGGAGGAAAATCGCATGTTGACACGTGTCAGGTAGGCCTCTGCGTTCCACGTGTAACTCCGTCGGCAGACTGAAGGATAATCCAACCTGCGAAAGAGACAGAGAGAAAGTGAGAGGAAAAAGAGAGAGATAGATAGATAGAATTTCGAGTATAGACACGTGCGCATTTGAGTCTCACTCTCGCGACTTCCGGTGCGGAACGTTCTCGGCTTCTCTCCTTGATCAAATATTAGACTTAAGGTTGAGCGCGTAACTGTTATTCCAGAACGTAGCAGCCTGCATGCATACACCCATCGTCCTTATCGTCATCCAAGCTCGAGGCTGGATATCCTTGCAGAGGAAGAGAGGAGGTAGCACCGGAAGTCGGGACGGAACGGGCGCCTGGCACACCCCCGCCCACCGAAATCCTTATTTCCGGAACAGGTCCTTCGCAAAGGTGCCCCCCCCCCCCGTCTCCTTTCCGCCCCCTCCTGGCCACAATATCTCACGTATCCACGCGCGATTCCAACGCCCGGCATGTCCCGCCGATAGATGTATCATCAGCGGCAGGATATCAGCCGGGCTTCCGGTTTCATCAACAATTTATCTCAACCCTCGTGGCTGTGCCCACCTGCCACCTGATCAAATGAACCGTCAAATAAACCTGTGACTGAACGACAAACCGTATCTTCTATGTGGAACGAAAGGTGCGAATCGATGAATTCAATCGCGTGTGACACCGACAGACGTTTCTTCCTTTTGCCTACTTTCTCCTTCTCTCGTCTTACAGTCGCTGGGAAAGTATGTATCGTCAAAGTTATTCCTTCGCTCGACGCTAGATGTGGATATTCTAAACTGTCGATTTGCAGGGCAAGCATATTCTAGAGTGGATTGCAGGGTTACGAACGCATATACTGTGAAACGATTTACCTGCAATTGTTAAAAATTGGACTGAATATCGTTCTCGTTGAACGATGTGATGGAAATTTTTTTTTTTTTTTCTTCTCTCCATCTCTTAACCAGTTTAGAAAGCGCGGTGCAAGCTTTCTCAAAACACCGTTCGTCGTCGTGATAATTTCTTCGCTTATAGTTTTCTCAGACGACGACTGCGAGCGTGTACCGTATTGAAGCTTGCTTCATGATAAAGCGTTGAAATAACAATGAACAGAACAAACGCGTCTAGTTCAAGAACAACTTTCCACCCAGACGTCTGAGCAATTAGTAATTAGTGATAACGGCTTGAATAAACAAATTTCATAAAGTCGGACCCGGCAAGATGACTAATTAAACCCCTAAGAAAATGTTGAACAGCAGGAATGCAGGTGTGTATAAGGTGGACAGAAAACACGAAAGACAAAAAGAGATACGGAGAGAAAGGGGATACATGAAACCGGTCCGCTTGTGTACGTAACAAGTGTTTGCCCGTCGGACGAGCGTACGCAACAAAAGTGACTACAACGAGGAAGCTTTTTAATGTCATTCAAGGTTCACCTTGCCCCTCGCTCTCCCCCATTTTCATTGCCCCATTCCTCCATGGTTTCATATTCCAGCTCCCCTTCGCCACCTCAGCCCAATTTTTTCCGTCTCCTCCTTCTTGCAGCAGCATAACCAGGCTGCAAGTATTTACACACAGCGAGATTTCCGCGTTGCTCGATGCAGCGAGGCGACGAGGCGATTTCCGGCGTGACTACTTTGCAAATCGCCTCCCGGGCAGCAGCCAGCCGCATGTTGCCAACGTGTCCCGGGCGTCAGCCGCGAGCAAACAAGGGTGGAAGGTGGCTGCGTACGCGAAGCGAAATCCCTGACCTTGAAACTTGACGCAGGGTGGCATTGGCGTGCGTTCTTCGTCAGCGCGGTTCGATCAGCTGCTCCGGGCGGCCGTGATTAGGTTGGCAACCGTGACGCGCCGGTGGCGCACCAAGCGGTGGCGTCGGTGAAGCGATCAGCGGCGGATTCGACGCAGTCGAGTGTACGTTGTTGGACTGATGGACAGTAGTGGTCTGACAACGAGCAGCGTCGCTTAGCGATCTTTGCTCTCGGTGTAAAATTGTACTAGGCCCTACGTTATTATCTTGTCAGGTGTAATTGATAAGGAAATGATGTATTCGCGGCCTTGGAACATCGCGAATATAATACAACATAAACGTTGCGTCACGCAGTAACCATTATCGTACGACCGATATTAATTTCCCCGGGATAATCGACGGAGAGATAATTATACAAAATAGCTTTGTACGCGCGCTATGATACAAAATTCATTGGCATGTTTCACGCGATCGTTGTATATACCAATTGTATACAGGTATGTACATACCTGCGACCTAAGTATGTAGTAAGCTGTAAGTAAGCTGCGTAGCATGCATCGTTAAACATTTTCATGCTGGGTTGTGCCCTGCGTTGGTTGTATTGCAGGTACCTCCGCGAGTGTGACAGACATTGTCGCGCTAAAACCTCAAATTCATTTCGGCACACCTGTACACATGTGTATTATGCGTATATAACACTATATTAAAGCACACCGCGATCTAGGTCATGTAGGCTGAAATATTATCCCAGATCCGCGACGCGTTTCACGTTTCTGGCTACAATATCAGAGTGTATTAGAAATCCATTTCAGCCAAGACTTCAATCTGTTGGAAAACGTTTCATTATCGATAAATAATATGTGGGTACATCGTTAACGCAATAATTATTCAACGTTTGTTTCCGAATGATCGATTTTTATTACTACCGAATAAAATACTATTCTAGTGATTACAGAAATGAAGCAAAAATAAATACACTCACTAGGCGGTGAGGTATACATACAAAACTTTGCGAATATCTTCCGAACGAATGGTAAAAATTACTTATTTATACGTGACACAACTGTGACACAATTCGCAATGACAATGAGATTTTTCCCCACTGCGTCATGCTGGATCTGCAAACGGCGTTTCCTCCCCTGCATTAATTTTTCTCGCACGCCAGGGAAGATTCATTAAATCGCCAGGAGGTTCAACGCTGCACGAAACGGTGATGCAGTTGCGTTGATCAGCGTTTAACGGGGATCGCATTAACGCTGTGTGATTTACGACGCGTTGCATTTTGGATACTTCTACCACGTCCGCAGGGTGGATACTTCTCGATCCTGGGGTGCTCGTTGCGCATTTTTCCGCCCGTTATAGTCAGGGCGGAAATGAGAAAGGGACGGAGGGAAAGTTTGTTGCCAAGTTAGATTTGGCCGAGCCGGGACGAAAATAGTACGTATATTGATATGGAAATGAGTTGCTAAGAAATTACAATGGAGATGCAGATACCGATAATGCCCAGGCTTGTCTGAATAATGCATTAACAAACCTCGCGCATAATAATTACTTCGTGACCTGATAGACAAATCGATGCTGCTGCTACCGCCGCTGCTGCTCTGGCTGCATGGCGGGTCTGTCGTCTAATTATGATTACAATTAAATGCACATTCATGTACACAGAAACGCACAGCGTGTGAGCGTTGTTATTTGTCAGTCACTTTTCATCCTGACGAACAGCCGCGTCGATATTTGCCACCAGATTTCATCTCTCCATTCAGTTATTCAACCCTTCGACAATTTTCGGGTTCTTTAAGTAGATGTACGGACTGACCGGATGTATGCCTAAAAAAACCGGACAAGTGCGAGTAAAATTCGCGCCCAGATGGTTCCGTACAAAGTTAATCGTTTAAAAAAAAAAATGTTATGTGATATAACTACGAATTAACTATTTTTAGACTTTTTTTCTTTACTTGTGATGTGGGACCTTGCTTCTCACTAAATCTCATGACCGTAGGCCAACGGGAAGTACTTTATTGGTTTTGATGAGTGATATTGATGCGAGTATCAAAATGTGTGACCTAAATGTCCGTAGCATTCGATTGCGTTGGTTTCAAAGCTTGAATTTTTCACACCTCCAAGGGACCGTAAACCTTACTGTTTGATATTAATTTCAACTTGATACCTTTACCCGTTATTGAGAAAAAGCTTCTTCACAGACGAACAACGAAGCGATCCTATAAGGGTTCCATGTTTACCTTTTGAGGTACGGAACCCTAAAAATTGTAAAAACAAAAACAATCTGTATTTAAAAAATCCGAAGAAACGTTATCGGCCCAAGAATGAAACAAACATTCGGAAATATTTTACATCGTTCAGAAACTGATACGCTTGATAAAATTCTTTCCCTTTGTTCCCGTTTACTGTACGATCGACAAACTTGAATTCTCATCGTTAAAGAGACATGGAATCGGCTAGCGTACATTTAAGTTCGAATGGCTTGGAGATCTCGAGGGTGCAGAGTAAAGGGGATGATTCTTGTTCGACGAGGCCCGTTGAAAGTAGAATAAAATCTGTGCGTTAACAACAAACAGAGCATCGCCTGCACTGCCGTAATCTATACGCGGAGGATCCATTACGCCTCTTTTTCCCCTGCTTGTTGATGCGCGGCTACGTGAACGAGCCGAATTGAAATCAATATCCGCGTAAGGATCGTATCGCTGCAAGGGTGTCACTCCAATTACCGAAATAAAAATTTGCACACGCGAACTTGTTGGCCTGTATATACCTACGCATTGCGAAACAAAACCACGCGTGCTTTGAAACATGGAACGAAGGCTTTTTGCACCCCGGCTGTATCGAGACTGACTGACCGAAAACTAATCCCGAATGAAGCATT